>NC_132905.1:43320920-43631758 GCF_047675955.1 Chlorocebus sabaeus | reverse complement strand
GTCATATGGTACATCTAGTTCTAGATCCTTGAGGAATCACCATACTGTTTTCCATAATGGTTGAACTAGTTTGCAATCCCACCAACAGTGTAAAAGTGTTCCTATTTCTCCACATCCTCTCCAGCACCTGTTGTTTCCTGACTTTTGAATGATTGCCATTCTAACTGGTGTGAGATGATATCTCATTGTGGTTTTGATTTGCATTTCTCTGATGGCCAGTGATGATGAGCATTTTTTCATGTGTCTGTTGGCTGTACGAATGTCTTCTTTTGAGAAATGTCTGTTCATATCCTTTGCCCACTTTTTGATGGGGTTGTTTGATTTTTTCTTGTAAATTTGTTTGAGTTCCTTGTAGGTTCTGGATATTAGCCCTTTGTCAGATGAGTAGATTGCAACAATTTTCTCCCATTCTGTAGGTTGCCTGTTCACTCTGATGGTAGTTTCTTTTGCTGTGCAGAAGCTCTTTAGTTTAATGAGATCCCATTTGTCAATTTTGGCTTTTGCTGCCGTTGCTTTTGCTGTTTTAGACATGAAGTCTTTGCCCATGCCTATGTCCTGAATGGTACTACCTAGGTTTTCCTCTAGGATTTTTATGGTATTAGGTCTAACATTTAAGTCTCTAATCCATCTTGAATTAATTTTCGTATAAGGAGTAAGGAAAGGATCCAGTTTCAGCTTTCTACTTATGGCTAGCCAATTTTCCCAGCACCATTTATTAAATAGGGAATCCTTTCCCCATTTCTTGTTTCTCTCAGGTTTGTCAAAGATCAGATGGCTGTAGATGTGTGGTATTATTTCTGAGGACTCTGTTCTGTTCCATTGGTCTATATCTCTGTTTTGGTACCAGTACCATGCTGTTTTGGTTACTGTAGCCTTGTAGTATAGTTTGAAGTCAGGTAGCGTGATGCCTCCAGCTTTGTTCTTTTGACTTAGGATTGTCTTGGAGATGCGGGCTCTTTTTTGGTTCCATATGAACTTTAAAGCAGTTTTTTCCAATTCTGTGACGAAGCTCATTGGTAGCTTGATGGGGATGGCATTGAATCTATAAATTACCTTGGGCAGTATGGCCATTTTCACGATATTGATTCTTCCTATCCATGAGCATGGTATGTTCTTCCATTTGTTTGTGTCCTCTTTGATTTCACTGAGCAGTGGTTTGTAGTTCTCCTTGAAGAGGTCCTTTACATCCCTTGTAAGTTGGATTCCTAGGTATTTTATTCTCTTTGAAGCAATTGTGAATGGAAGTTCATTCCTGATTTGGCTCTCTGTTTGTCTGTCACTGGTGTATAAGAATGCTTGTGATTTTTGCACATTAATTTTGTATCCTGAGACTTTGCTGAAGTTGCTTATCAGATTAAGGAGATTTTGGGCTGAGACAATGGGGTTTTCTAAATATACAATCATGTCATCTGCAAGCAGGGACAATTTGACTTCTTCTTTTCCTAACTGAATCCCCTTGATTTCTTTCTCTTGCCTGATTGCCCTAGCCAGAACTTCCAACACTATGTTGAATAGGAGTGGTGAGAGAGGGCATCCCTGTCTTGTGCCAGTTTTCAAAGGGAATTTTTCCAGTTTTTGCCCATTCAGTATGATATTGGCTGTGGGTTTGTCATAAATAGCTCTTATTATTTTGAGGTACGTTCCATCAATACCGAATTTATTGAGCGTTTTTAGCATGAAGGGCTGTTGAATTTTGTCAAAAGCCTTTTCTGCATCTATTGAGATAATCATGTGGTTCTTGTCTTTGGTTCTGTTTATATGCTGGATTATGTTTATTGATTTGTGAATGTTGAACCAGCCTTGCATCCCAGGGATGAAGCCCACTTGATCATGGTGGATAAGCTTTTTGATGTGTTGCTGAATCCGGTTTGCCAGTATTTTATTGAGGATTTTTGCATCGACGTTCATCAGGGATATTGGTCTAAAATTCTCTTTTTTTGTTGTGTCTCTGCCAGGCTTTGGTATCAGGATGATGTTGGCCTCATAAAATGAGTTAGGGAGGATTCCCTCTTTTTCTATTGATTGGAATAGTTTCAGAAGGAATGGTACCAGCTCCTCCTTGTACCTCTGGTAGAATTCAGCTGTGAATCCATCTGGTCCTGGACTTTTTTTGGTTAGTAGGCTATTAATTATTGCCTCAATTTCAGAGCCTGCTATTGGTCTATTCAGGGATTCAACTTCTTCCTGGTTTAGTCTTGGAAGAGTGTAAGTGTCCAGGAAATTATCCATTTCTTCTAGATTTTCCAGTTTATTTGCGTAGAGGTGTTTATAGTATTCTCTGAAGGTAGTTTGTATTTCTGTGGGGTCGGTGGTGATATCCCCTTTATCATTTTTAATTGCATCGATTTGATTCTTCTCTCTTTTCTTCTTTATTAGTCTTGCTAGTGGTCTGTCAATTTTGTTGATCTTTTGAAAAAACCAACTCCTGGATTCATTGATTTTTTGGAGGGTTTTTTGTTTCTCTATCTCCTTCAGTTCTGCTCTGATCTTAGTTATTTCTTGCCTTCTGCTAGCTTTCGAATGTGTTTGCTCTTGCTTCTCTAGTTCTTTTAATTGCGATGTTAGAGTGTCAATTTTAGATCTTTCCTGCTTTCTCTTGTGGGCATTTAGTGCTATAAATTTCCCTCTACACACTGCTTTAAATGTGTCCCAGAGATTCTGGTATGTTGTATCTTTTTTCTCATTGGTTTCAAAGAACATCTTTATTTCTGCCTTCATTTCATTATGTACCCAGTAGTCATTCAGGAGCAGGTTGTTCAGTTTCCATGTAGTTGAGCGGTTTTGATTGAGTTTCTTAGTCCTGAGTTCTAGTTTGATTGCACTGTGGTCTGAGAGACAGTTTGTTATAATTTCTGTTCTTGTACATTTGCTGAGGAGTGCTTTACTTCCAATTACGTGGTCAATTTTGGAGTAAGTACAATGTGGTGCTGAGAAGAATGTATATTCTGTTGATTTGGAGTGGAGAGTTCTATAGATGTCTATTAGGTCTGCTTGCTGCAGAGATGAGTTCAATGCCTGGATATCCTTGTTAACTTTCTGTCTCGTTGATCTGTCTAATGTTGACAGTGGAGTGTTGAAGTCTCCCATTATTATTGTATGGGAGTCTAAGTCTCTTTGTAAGTCTCTAAGGACTTGCTTTATGAATCTGGGTGCTCCTGTATTGGGTGCATATATATTTAGGATAGTTAGCTCTTCCTGTTGAATTGCTCCCTTTACCATTATGTAATGGCCTTCTTTGTCTCTTTTGATCTTTGATGGTTTAAAGTCTGTTTTATCAGAGACTAGTATTGCAACCCCCGCTTTTTTGTGTTCTCCATTTGCTTGGTAAATCTTCCTCCATCCCTTTATTTTGAGCCTATGTATGTCTCTGCGTGTGAGATGGGTCTCCTGAATACAGCAGACTGATGGGTCTTGACTCTTTATCCAGTTTGCCAGTCTGTGTCTTTTAATTGGAGCATTTAGTCCATTTACATTTAAGGTTAAGATTGTTATGTGTGAACTTGATCCTGCCATTATGATATTAACTGGTTATTTTGCTCGTTAGTTGATGCAGTTTCTTCCTAGCCTTGATGGTCTTTACATTTTGGCATGTTTTTGCAATGGCTGGTACCAGTTGTTCCTTTCCATGTTTAGTGCTTCCTTCAGGGTCTCTTGTAAGGCAGGCCTAGTGGTGACAAAATCTCTAAGCATTTGCTTATCTGTAAAGGATTTTATTTCTCCTTCACTTATGAAACTTAGTTTGGCTGGATATAAAATTCTGGGTTTAAAATTCTTTTCTTTAAGAATGTTGAATATTGGCCCCCACTCTCTTCTGGCTTGAAGAGTTTCTGCCGAGAGATCTGCTGTTAGTCTGATGGGCTTCCCTTTGTGGGTAACCCGACCTTTCTCTCTGGCTGCCCTTAAGATTTTTTCCTTCATTTCAACTTTGGTGAATCTGGCAATTATGTGTCTTGGAGTTGCTCTTCTCGAGGAGTATCTTTGTGGCATTCTCTGTATTTCCTGGATCTGAATGTTGGCCTGCCCTACTAGGTTGGGGAAGTTCTCCTGGATGATATCCTGAAGAGTGTTTTCCAACTAGGTTCCATTTTCCCCCTCACTTTCAGGCACCCCAATCAGACGTAGATTTGGTCTTTTTACATAATCCCATACTTCTTGCAGGCTTTGTTCATTTCTTTTTCTTCTTTTTTCTTTTGGTTTCTCTTCTCGCTTCATTTCATTCATTTGATCCTCCATCGCTGACATTCTTTCTTCCAGTTGATCGAGTCGGTTACTGAAGCTTGTGCATTTGTCACGTATTTCTCGTGTCATGGTTTTCGTCTCTTTCATTTCGTTTATGAGCTTCTCTGCATTAATTACTCTAGCCATCAATTCTTCCACTTTTTTTTCAAGACTTTTAGTTTCTTTGCGCTGGGTACGTAATTCCTCCTTTAGCTCTGAGAAATTTGATGGACTGAAGCCTTCTTCTCTCATTTCGTCGAAGTCATTCTCCATCCAGCTTTGATCCATTGCTGGCGATGAGCTGCGCTCCTTTGCCGGGGGAGATGCGCTCTTATTTTTTGAATTTCCAGCTTTTCTGCCCTGCTTTTTCCCCATCTTTGTGGTTTTATCTGCCTCTGGTCTTTGATGATGGTGATGTACTGATGGGGTTTTGGTGTAGGTGTCCTTCCTGTTTGATAGTTTTCCTTCTAACAGTCAGGACTGTCAGCTGTAGGTCTGTTGGGGATTGCTTGAGGTCCACTCCAGACCCTGTTTGCCTGGGTATCAGCAGCGGAGGCTGCAGAAGATAGAATATTTCTGAACAGCGAGTGTACCTGTCTGATTCTTGCTTTGGAAGCTTCCTCTCAGGGGTGTACTCCACCCTGTGAGGTGTGGGGTGTCAGACTGCCCCTAGTGGGGGATGTCTCCCAGTTAGCCTACTCAGGGGTCAGGGACCCACTTGAGCAGGGAGTCTGTCCCTTCTCAGATCTCAACCTCCGTGTTGGGAGATCCACTGCCCTCTTCAAAGCTGTCAATCAGAGTCGTTTGCGTCTGCAGAGCTGCTGCGTTTGTTATTGTTTACTGTGCCCTGTCCCCAGAGGTGGAGTCTACAGAGACAGGCAGGTTTCCTTGAGCTGCTGTGAGCTCCACCCAGTTCGAGCTTCCCAGCAGCTTTGTTTACCTACTTAAGCCTCAGCAATGGCGGGCGCCCCTCCCCCAGCCCCGCTGCTGCCTTGCCGGTAGATCACAGACTGCTGTGCTAGCAATGAGGGAGGCTCCGTGGGTGTGGGACCCTTCCGGCCAGGTGTGGAATATGATCTCCTGGTGTGCCTGTTTGCTTAAAGCGCAGTATTGGGGTGGGAGTTACCCGATTTTCCAGGTGTTGTGTGTCTCAGTTCCCCTGGCTAGGAAAAGGGATTCCCTTCCCCCTTGCACTTTCCAGGTGAGGCGATGCCTCGCGCTGCTTCAGCTCTCGCTGGTCGGGCTGCAGCAGCTGACCAGCACCAATTGTCCGGCACTCCCTAGTGAGATGAACCCAGTACTTCAATTGAAAATGCAGAAATCACCGGTCTTCTGTGTCGCTCGCGCAGGGGGTTGGAGACTGGAGCTGTTCCTATTCGGCCATCTTGCTCCACCCCCCCGAGGTCATTCTTAAGAAGACCTTTGTCAACATAAAATGTACCTGCAAAATAAGCATTTGTGTTTCCTCTGGTACCTTACTCACTTGCATATGTAAAAATTTCAACCTGTATTCCATCAGGAACTCATGTTAGTGACATAAAATTTCATTAATTTTCTTCAAATATCAGGCATTTTTTCGTTAATAATTCCTTTCCTACTTCATCAATCCTTACTTCTAGCCTTATATAATTTCAGAGTTTCTGGGTTTCTGGGTTTCCTACTCTGCTCCATGCATTTGTCTTTTCAACTGTCAGTAAATGATTAATTGTAGGCATTAATAGCACATGTTGCTATCTAGAGGAGCAAGTGTTTTTTCACTCCATTATGAGATTTTTTAAATGCCATCACAATAGTGAAAGACAGCAGGTGTCACAGAAAAATGTTAAAACCTTGATAATTTCATTCGGTCTATGTAAAATTGATAAACACAGGAAGAACTCACATTTTGAGAAAAATGTGCCTTCCCATTCAAGAACACAGAACCCACCTTCCACTTCCAAGTAGAGAACCTACCTACACAGGTGGATACGGATGTAAAACGGACAGTTTTCTCTGAGAACTTTTCGCCTGCTGAAAATAACTCATGCTATTTTTGATAGGGGAATGAGTTTTCTCATTAGGCACCTCCTATAATGTACATAAACCATGTTTTAAAGGTGTTCGTTAAAAATAAAACACCCTAGATGCTTAACTTTGTAAGTTATATCACTCAACTTCACCTGCTCCAGCCAGAGAATTATGAGTGACGGAATTATGAGTGACGGCCCTTTTTGCTCCGCTGCTCGGAGAGTGCACAGTGCACTCTAAGCTCCAGTCCAAGGGGTGGCACCGAAGCCGGGCCTGGGGACTCCCTCCCACCCCGGGGTTGAGCCTCCACTGCCTGTGCTGCTTGTCCATGGTGTCCACATCGCTACTCTTGCATGCTAGGCAGCGCTCCACCTGCTGGCATGCTCAGCCTGCAAGCGACTTCCAGGAGTGGTGCAGACACGTGTTCTTTGGCTTTGCTAGGCTCACTTGGTCTGAAAGGTTGGAGGCTGTGAGTGTCACTGCTGAAGGATGTGGTGGACCGGGCTGGATTGCGGATTTTGGAGTAGATCACAGAATTGCATTCGCAGATTGGAGCTTGGATCACGGATTTGGGGTTAGATCAAGTATTTGGGGTTGGATAGGGGATTTGGACCTGGGTTGGTGGGGGTGGAGGGGGTTGGTGGTGGTGAAAATGTGACAGGTGGTGAAAATGTGACAGGGAACTGCCCCGCTTAAGAGCCGGTGGTTGGGGGTCTGAGAAGAACTCACCACCATGAAGTCATTCGACTTTGGGAGCCACAGAGGCCAGAGGGTCCTGAGCTCCATAGGCCACATCTACACGTGTTCTGGGTACCGAATCTGGGACGCTGAACTGCAGAAGATCCAGAGGGTGGCTGTCAAGTGTGATACCGGGGAAGTGGAGCGCTGCCTGGTGTGCTGGAGTGGAGACCAGGACCAGCAGCACAGGTAGCGGGGGCTCAGTTCCAGGGTAAGAGGGGGTCCCCAGGCCCAGCTTCCCTGCAGTCCCTGAGACTGGACCTTGGAGAGTGCCATGCACTCTACGAGCTGCGGAGCCAAACGGGCCCTCAGCTGTTTTCCATCCCTCACAATTCTCTAGCTGGAGCAGGCGGAGAATTTGAGTGATGTAATTTATAAAGTTAAGCATATACTGTGCCATGCACGTCCCTGTGAAGAGACCACCAAACAGGCTTTGTGTGAGCAATAAAACATTTTAATCACCTGGGTGCAGGCAGGCTGAATCCGAAAAGAGAGTCAGCGAAGGAAGATAACTGTGGGGCCGTTTTATAGGAATTGGGTAGGTAAAGGAAAATTCCAGTCAAAGGGAGGTTCTTCTCTGGTGAGCAGGAGTGGGAGTCACAAGGTGCTCAGTTGAGGAGCTTTTTGAGCCAGGATGAGCAAGGCACAAGATAATGTCATCCGTTAAGGCAAGGACTGGCCATTTTCACTTCTTTTGTGGTGGAATGTCATCAGTTAAGGTGGGGCAGGGCATTTTCACTTCTTTTGTGATTCTTCAGTTACTTCAGGCCATCTGGGGGTATACCTGCAAGTCACAAGGGATGCGGACGTGCAAGTCACAGGCATATATGTGCAAGTCACAGGGATGCAATAGCTTAGCTCGGGCTCAGAGGCCTGACATTTCTGCCTTCTTATATTGATAAGAAAAATAAAACGAAATAGTGTTGAATTGCTGGGGTGGCCAAAATTTTTGGTGGGCAGTATGGAGAGAAATTTGGCGACTTTTCTCAGGACTGCTTCAAGCGGGATTAGGGGCGGCATGGGAACCTAGAATGGGAGAGATTAAGCTGAAGGGAGATCTTGTGGTAAGAGGCGATATTGTGGGGTTGTTAGAAGGAGCATTTGTCGCATAGAATGATTGGTGATGGCCTGGATGCCGTTTTGTATGAATTGAAAAACTGAACGGAAGACACAAGGTCTGTAAAAGAGACCTGGTTAATCAAAAAAGGCCAGTTTAAAAATATGTATCAATTGCATGTGTATATATGTATATACAAAAGTAAATTAATTTTTTAAAATTTAACTTCTTTGGTTTGAAATTCAGATTTATTTAAGAAGGTAGTTGTGGCTAATTAATAATCTCAAATATTATTGTCTGAGAAAATTCATTTATTTAAATATGATCACTAAAACCATATATTTTCACAAAAACAAGAAAAAAGATTTTTAAGTTAGTCTGTTGTATGTTTTCTCTATAGTCACATTACAACAAATTGAACTTTTTATACAAATGGATCTTCTATTTCATTTTTATAATAAATGGTTTATATTCAGTAAACAAATAATCACAGTTGACCCATGAATAATGTGAGGTGAGGGACTCTAATCCCTGTGCAGTTGAAAATGTGAGTATAACTTTTGATTCCTTCACCTTAGCTACTAATAACACACCATTGGTTGGAAATCTTCCTGATAACATGAACAGCTGACGAACTCTTATTTTGTTTGTGCTGCATTACTATATACTGTATCCATACAATAAAGTAAGCTGGAGAAATGAAACTATTAGAAAGAAAATCATCAGGAAAACATAGTGACTTTTCATAAAGCATAAGTAGATCCTGACAAAGGTCTTCATCATCTTCAGGTTAATTAGGCTGAGAAGGAAGAGGAGAGGCGAATTTTGCTGTCTCTGGGTTGCAGATGCAGAAGAAAATCTGATTATAAGTGAATCCCTGCAATTGAAACCCTTGCTGTTGAAGGGTGAACTGTATTACATATCATATTGATTTGTGTCACTAACAAAGTAACTATCTCTAGAAATAGGAACTCAGCAATCCCATTCTGGTACCATAAATAAAAGGCAATAAGAACTGTAAAACTGAACAGCACACACCCATATGAGTAGGAGATTTTTTTTTGAAGATAGCTACTGAGCACAAAAGACAGAAAAGCAATTCCTTCTTGAGAAGCACAAGTTATATTACATTTTCTTATACAAGCAAAATGGTTTTATCTGTCATACTTTACACACATACACATATACACATGCACATATGCACACACACAAAGTTAAAAATCCTGCAGATTCTTAGTGACCAAATCCAACTGTTCACAGGGAGCAGTGGATAACACATCCTACAGTTTGGATGCAATTCTTTTGGCTTTTTGACTTGTTTTTTGATGAGCTGCCTTTCATGGGTGAATCATGTTTTTAGCTTTATAAGAAACAAAGAAAAAGATTAGAAGCAAGTGAACGGGAATTCTATGATTAGCAGTAGACTATTATAGTAGATTCAATAGTCATATGTTTTTCTCCAGTTATACAATTTACTTGAATGATGTGCAATGAATCAATTATTATGATAAGAGATGAGGTCTCTCTATGTTGCCTAGGCTAGAATAGAGTGTCTTCTCAGTGGTACAATGATAGCTCACTGTAGCCTTGAACTGCTGGGCTCAAGCCGTCCTGCTACCTCATCCTCCTGAGTAGCTGGGACTACAGTCTTGTGCAGTTACATCTGGTCTGATACACATTTATTTATTTATTTATTTTTGACACAGGGTCTCCCTGTGTTGCCAGTACTGGAGTACAGTGTTGCCATCTTGGCTTACTGCAACTTCTGCTTCCTGGCCTTAAATAATCCTTTCACATTTCACCTTAGCCTCCCAGGTAGCTGGGACTAAAGAGACATACACCAACACACACTTGGCTCATTTTCTTTTTAAGGTTTTTTTCTTTGTTTGTTTAATAGATGAGTTCTCACTATATTGCCCAGACTCGTCTGGAACTTCTGGACTCAGGTGATCCCCCTGCCTCAACCTCCCAAAATGCTCGTATTTACAAGCATGAGCCACTGCACATGGCCTGCACAATTATTATAAAAAGGAATGAAGTCCAGTTGAGTTGCAGAAAATTTGCCACCTTTTTTTTTCTAGAAACATTCATATTGTAGAACATATTGCCAATCACCTAGATCCTCTATTTTTTATTTGGTTAAAATAGGATTTCTGGTTATTTCACATTATTTTCTGACATTATTGTTTCATTTATTCCTTTTATGGCTTTATTCAATTAGATAAATAAAGAAATACAAGAATCTCCAAGTCAAATTTCAAGGCAAAAAAAAAAAAAGAAAAGAAAAACAGATTAGGGAAAGTTATTTTGTGAAATAATTATCTGATTACAGTTACATGTATTATATCAACTTAATAAAAATCTTACACAGTGCTTATGCGTCAAGGTTTCCCAAGACTACCCCCAGGTTTGGCGGTTCACTAGAAGGACTCACAGGACTCACAGCAAAGAGTCATACTCAGATCTTTACCTGATTACAAAAAGGGGACAAGCAAAATTGGTAGAAGAAAAAGGTGCATGTGGTCAAGTCTGGAGGAAACCAGGCACAAGCTTCCAGGAGTTCTCTCCTGTGGAGTTCCTAGGATCTGCCTAATTCTTCTAGGCTCACATTTTGACAACATATGTGCAGTGATGTCTACCACTACCAGAGTCTCATTAGAGACTAAGTACCCAAGTTTTCATATGGAAGTTACTCTCCCTCATATGTACCCAAGTTCCAGACTTCTAGAAGGAAAGTAGCTATTCAGAGTAACCACACTGTTTCTATAAACACGTTAGACACAGTGAGGCAGTCTTCTCAGAGAATGGTGAAAACCCTCCCAATTCCAATTTCCTAAACACCAGTCAAGGGCCAGCCTTGCATACAGGCCTTTCTAAGGATGGCAGTCTCTTGCCTGCTATATGAAATGTTTTCTGTACAACACTTATAACTCTAACTTATTTTTTGGTGTTGTTTTAAAATTTCATTTTAATAACACTCTATATTATAAGATAAGGTAACTTGGTACTAGTTTCTGTTGTATGATTCATCTGAAGTTGTAATGCTAATTGCTTTTTTGACTTTTGGTGACTAACAGGTATTTGTATGTAAGTTACCATAGCAATGTTAGGTAATGATAATCTGTCCTTTGTAACTCATTAATCTTTCAGTAAAATTGTTAAATTAAATAAGCACAATAATTTCTGAGTTAAAATTAGAATAAAAATTATCTTATTTTGATTACATGAATAATCTAGTTTTCATATTGTGCTAAATCCCTGTTTAGAATTATGAAATAAGATAAAATATTCAATCATTTTATCAATATTTTCTTGCCTACACATGAAATTAAATTTATTTATTTTATATAGAATATGTACTTCAATTTGCAAAATAATGACCACATGCTCTTACTTCGGACTTCAATGATGTCTAATTTTTAGTGTCACTGTGTCTCGCTTAAATTTATCATAATAACAGGTGCAGTGAATATCTTTTATTTTTTATCTTTACTTTTGAGACAGAGTTTAGCTCTGGTTGCCCAGGCTGCAGCGCAATGACACAATCTCGACTCACTGCAACCTCCACCTCCTGGGTTGAAGCAATTTTCCTGCCTCAGTCTCCCAAGTACCTGGGACTACACGCATGCACCACCATACCCGGCTAATTTTTTGTATTTAGTAGAGGTGGGGTTTCACCGTGTTGGTTAGGCTGGTCTCGAACTCCTGACCTCACGTGATCCACCCACCTCGGCCTCCTAAAGTGCTGGGATTACAGTCATGAGTCACTGCACCTGGGTATCCTTTTTTCTTTTTAAATTTTTGTTCTCTAGATCCTGGGATGCATAGACAGTGAATATCCTTGCTTGGGGAGACAGAGTCTTACTCTGTCACCCAGGCTGGAGTGCAGTGGCATGATCTTGGCTAACTGCAACCTCCACCTCCTGGGTTCAAGCGATTCTCCTGCCTCGGCCTCCCGAGTAGCTGAAATTACAGGAGCCTGCCACCATGCCAGGCTAATTTTTGTATTTTTAGTAGAGATGATGTTTCACCACATTGGCCAGGCTGGTCTAGAACTCCTGACCTCAGGTTATCCACCCACCTCTGCCTCCCAAAGTGCCGAGATTACAGGCATGAGCCACCGTGCCCAGCTGTGAATATGTTTGTTAAATCAAAAACTTTATTTCTTAGAGCAGTTTTAGGTTCACAGCAAAATTGAGAGGAAGGTACAGAGATTTTTCATATGTTCCATGCCTCCCACAAATGCATAGCCTACCCCATTATTAGTATTTTCCACCAGAGTGGTACATTTGTTACAACTGATGAACCTACATCAACACATTATAATCACTTAAAATTTATAGTTTACATCAGGCTTCACTCTTGATGCTGTACATTCTGTGAATTTGGACAAATGTATAATGATATGTATCTATTATTGTAATGTTATTGACAGAACAGTTTCACTACCCTAAAAATTCTCTAAAATATGCATGTTCATTTCTCACTTTTTACCTGGAAGCACCTGGCAACCATTGATCTTTACTCTGTCTTCTTAATTTTACTTTTTTCAGAAGAGTCATATACTTGGAAAATACAGTGGATATCTTTTTGAATAGTTATATATAAAAAGAGCTCCACCATAATTGAATGTACTCTGTGAGATGTTCTTTTTCCTTTTGTTTTTCTTTTGCTTCTTTATCATTGTAAAGAATGATATATGCTGTTGATGTATGCTTTACATACTTAGAAAACATGATTGTATAGGTATTTGCCACATAATGGAAAGGATTGAGGAAAAGGACACTGTGTAGTACCACACAGCCCAAACTGGGGCTTCTTGTTCTGTGAGATGGGTTCAGATAGACTCTCTAGCAATGAAAGGGGACAAGTTCAAGGGATTGTATTTTATAAAACTGGAATCACAAAGTCTTTCTTACTTACCTTCGGTTAGAAATAAGAGCAGATGGTGAATGCTATAGGTATATAGATAGGTTCCTCACTGATCCTCTTCCTTTGCGCGATAAGTTTGACAAGAGTCTATTATATTGATATGACTCACCTACAACTAGATTCTGTCATGAGGGATGGCAAGAGAGTTTTGCTTTATGTAAGGTGAAAAAGAATTATTTCCCTTACTAAGGATAAGGGCAAGCATTGGAACTTTCTGGTAGTAAAAGGGCTTTGATATAGCTTTCTTTCTATAAATTTTTCACATCATATAGTATTGCCTTGCAGCCTGTCACACCTCCCCAGTGTTTCTTAAGCTTCTTTCTGAATGTGAGTTGTGGTTCATAGTGGATAAGCTCTTAAAAGAGTGATATTTCCAGTGGTTTTTCTGTGGGAGGTAAAATGGCAGGTGAATTTGGGCCTTGTTATACGGAGGGCAGAGCAAATAGCTACCACTAAGTAAACCACCCAGCACCTTCCCCAAAGAGTAGTAGCCAGAGTAACACATTGATCTCTTTGGAGCTCTTTTCCACTAGCGGCTGGAAAGTCTTTGCAAGGATTCCTGTTTCTGATCTGATTCCTATGTTTTGCAGGCTTCTGGTGAAAGGGTGTTTCCTCCTAAACTGAACAGTTTGAACTGAAGAGCTAGACAGGCTATGATGTCTTATTAAAATATAAGTGCAGTAGTTCCCCCTTAACCATGGGAAATACATTCCAAGACCCCCATTGGATGCATGGAACCACGAATAGTACTAAATTATAAACTGTTTTTTCCTATACATACATATCTAGGATAAAGTTTAATTTCTAAATTAAATTAAATCTGATGTTATCTGCAGATAGAGTGGAGAATTGAATTGTGTCATCAGCAGACATGATTGCTTGCTTGTTGGTGGGGAAAAACTCTCCACACATTTGGCCACAGAAGCCTTCTTTGTTGATGATTGTTATTGTGGTGTGACAGCAGAGAAAACCATATCAAGTATGTCTTTCAGCACATATAGTGGGTAAGGGATACTACTGTATACTCTGTTTTAACTGCCCCTCATATTTTGTTCCAGAAAGCATGCTCTTTGACACTGTTGACTCTTCACACCTGTTCTGCTAACAATAAAATTTTTACTCAATCTCATAGGGTTTGGCTAGGATGATTTGTATACTTCAGTTCACTTGAAGATACCAAAGTTTAATAATTTTATTATTCTTTGTATTTAATATATGCAAAGGGAAGTAGCAGTTCTTGTTGCATTAATTACCTACCAATAAGTATAAACAATGTTAATTCTAATTACATCCCAGGCATGCTCACAAAGGAATTCTTTGTAACAAAGCATCAGTCTTATGCATAAAAAACAAAACAAAACAAAACAAAACAAAAACAACAATAACAACAACAAAAACTGGATCTAAAGCATATACACAGGTGTGCACAAGTTTTTTTATTAAGGTAGAGTCTTGCTTTGTTTCTCAAGCTGGTATCAAAGTTCTGGGTTCCTCAAGTGATCCTCCTGCCTCAGCCTCCTGAGTAGTTTGGATTACAGGCATGCATCTCTGTGCATTCTTATGCTTTTAATAATCTATACATTTATTATTAATTTAAAATGCATTTTGCCTTTTTCTTTAATAGATTTTGGAAGTTCTGATGAATCTGGAGTCAGATATGATTTTATAGATTTAAAAAATTATGTTAACCAAGTAAATATAGATGCAAGAAACTAACATCTGTTGAGTGTTGCATTCTGGGCTCGACATCCTATTATGTCCTATGCATTTATCATCTCATAAAGCCATCACAACATCTGTGTTCCTATAACCTACTGTTTATTAAATAAACAACTATGGATTTGAGCAGTGGATTAATAGGCTCATGATCCTATTCTTAACAAGGTGGCTGACCCACGTTGATTGTCAGCCTGCCTGCCTTCCAAGTCCCTTCCCTTGCTGCTCAGCATAAATTGATAGACATCTGTGCAGCACTTGGATCATGGTATAGGTCTGAATCAGATTAATTAGATTCATTAATTTAATTAATGTCTAAATTAATGAGAGTTTAAATACCTTCAACACTCTTTTAATGTTATCATTAGAATGTGGTTAGTCCAAGAGTCTGTCGTAATAAATTTGACAATTTCAGTGGTAACCAGTATCTTCTTTTTGCCATCAAAGCCTTGAGGACAGATCTTACTTAGCTTTGGCCATGGGACAGTAAGTTTTACAAAAGCAAGTTTAGGCAAGTCTTAGAAATTATTTGATTTCCCAATTTTGTTTTCCATTTAGGCTAGTATTTCTGCTTACTTCCATAATACTTTTTGTAGTCTTGTTTCTTTATCCATGAATTTTCTATAGTCTTGTCTTGATTTTTTAAAACGTTCTTCTTTGCTTTTTTTTTTTTTTTTTTTGGTGTTTCTTTAATTCTATTATTTTTTCAAATTCTGATGGCTTTGTATTCCCAGAATCCAAAGCACATAGAATTACAGAATTTTAAGGAATCTTAGAATGAATTAAAATACCTTCTAGTATTGTCACGTGTGGTTGAACATTCTGGTCAAGTGATTCTTTACATAGAGAACTTGAGTCTCAGAAAGATTAGGATTTTTTTCTTAGATATAGGAATTGGCAGAAATGAGATTTGTACTCATTTTAAAGCCCAATACTTTTCCTCCTTTTTATATCCTATTGACTTGTGTTTTAGTAATACAAACGGGAGTGAGTCTCGTGCACCCGGTGTCTAAAATTTGTGAGGAATTAACTAGTGAACCCAATGAAAGTGGGTAAGAATGGAATAAGCAGGGGAAGGCCAAGTTTAAAGAGAAACAATTATCGATCGATAAATTATAAAGATGATGGACACACAAGATGTTGGGAATTATCTACAAAGGCACATTAAAATAGAAGGTTCAAGGGAGCTGTAAAAAAAATTGCTGCTTTTTTTTTTTCTTATCAAGGACTGACAAATGAAGATTTTTACTGAAAGATGCTAAAACATTTTGAGACACTGGGAGTAGTGTCTATAGCAGAGAGAAATGTGGTATCATCTACTTCCATCCTGACTTACAGAGCATGGCTTAGAGCCCCTGGAATACTAAGGGGCTGGGGATTGCTGAACTACATAGATCTGTGGCCCAGGACAAGTGGTCTCCTCACCTCTGCCTCTTTTCCCAATTCACTGATGTCCTTCCCTTGTTGATGTAGCCTGGGTCAGGGGCATGACTGGCTTGAAATCAGTCATGGAGTTCAGTTGGGTAGTTGGTAGTATGTCTATGCTGGGGGCAGGTGACTGAGAGTCCAGTTAGCTTGTTTTTCAGGAGCAGGGATATAGAGGGCTCCTATACTTGGTCATTTGAGGCCATCCTTTCAGGAATCTGTGTATTCATAGACAGAAGATTTGAAGGTTGGAGACTTCTGTGGAGCCTTGCAGAAGTGGAATCTGGAAGTGAGAGCCCATAGGAAGGAAGAAAGATATTTAGATAGTAGTTAGGGAAATAGAGGCACAACTACCAGGACTCTCTTTTTTTCAGCAGTCTCTGTCCTTGTGTACCTGAATGCCTATGAAAATTTTTAAGGGCTTGCTAGTTTATATGGACCTGAATAAGGTAAGGACCTATAGAGTAAAAATAATGGGATTTTATAATTGTTAGTATCTTAATCTTTCTGGGAAAAGTATTCTCAATAAGAACATACATCTTTGTTTTTTGACTTTTGGGCATTTAGCTTTCATACATTTCAAAATTGCAGGGGTTTCCCTCTACTGATTTAGGGAAAATGAAAGCAATAGGACCGTCCTAAGTTTTTTCCATGCTGAGGAATCAAGATTGACATTTTGAAGTAAAGCAGATTAGTCTTTTAACCAGAGATAGATCATGGACAAGAGACAGTGGATCTCTCTACCTTGTTTTAGGTCATTAGTTTTCTTTCAGATTAGGTAACAAAATTTATGTCATCCATTAATTGAATTTAAAGTTCAGCTTCAGGACAGATAATTTGTGAGGGTAAATTATTGTCAGGCTCTGCCAATATATTGACTGTCACTCTTTGTTGTAGAGCCCAAGGTCAGTTTTCATTGAATATTTTATAGATTTAGACAGGTGGAGGCAGAAGTAGGTAACTAAAATCTTTTACAGCAGAGGACATATTTTAATTATATCAAGAATCATTATTTAATATATAGGTCACTGACCTTTCCCCAGATTATATTTTCCTTTTTTGAGGGGGAAGCTGGATATAAACTGTCAGTTAAAAAAATTGTAAACAAATCGACTTGCTCATTTTTATTGTACATTTTTGCTTTCCAGAATTTTCCATGAACTGTGTGTGGGTTCATTGCCTACATCAGTTGACAAAGACTTGAGTGTTGCTACTAAGGTAAAGTGGTCTCTTGTAAAATTAATTTTCTCACTCTGAATCTAGTTTTGCATAGTATTTACTTTTAAAACTTAGCAGTGGTATACCTATCATAGTTTTATGATGGTAATGGAAAGTTGGTCAGAGAAAATCATACATGGGGCTAGTTGATTCAAAAAATTTGTTTAACTTTGGTAACTAACAAAGATTGGTAAGTACTGTGACAGGGTGTGAGCTGAAAAAAACGAACTGGAAAATAAGTAGTGACAGGAAAATCACATTAGGAAATGCTTTCTCCAATAGAGGAAACATGAAATTTGGTTAAGGTTTATTTGGATAAATACTAACACCTTGACTTTTAAATCATACGAGGGTAACTATCATATATATGCTTGTATAAATCTTCAGGGGAACAAATTATTTCCAGTAATTATGGAATCCACCAGTACCTTTTAGTTGCCAAAACGCTGAGCACATAGTCTATAGCTTTTTTTTTCCTTGAAAACTTATAATTTTGATATCACACAGTTTTTAGGAGAGATTGTTTCTCTTCTTATATTATTGGTTCTGTAGTGAGACTAAAATAATATTAAAAATTGTAGAAAAATCATTGAGTGTGGTGGTGTAGACCTGTAGTCCCTGCTACTTTCAAGTTTGAGGCAAGAAGATTGCTTGAGCCCAAGAGTTTCAGAAAAACCTGGGCAACATAACAAGACTGTACCTGACTTAAAAATATAAATTGTGAAAATATAGAAATTTAAATTTATGCTTTCAAAATTTGTATCGTAAAGGGATTTTTGTGTGTTTTATAAGTTGTCTATGAAGGGTTTCTATAAAACACTTCATCTAATTGAATAACGTGTATTTTGCTGCAAATAAACATTTCTCAAAGCAGAGACTCTTATTACCAATCTGTTAAGACTTTAACATCATAATTTTGTCATTGCAGTTTATCTAAACTATTTACTTGCTCGGGCCCAGTGGTTCATGACTGTAATCCCAGCACTGTGGGAGGCTGAGGTGGGGCATAACTTGAGGTCAGGAGTTCGATATCAGCCTGGCCAGCATGGTGAAATCTTGCCTCTAAAAGAAGAAAAAACACATAAATTATCTGGGCATGATGGCACATGCTTGTATTCCCAGCTGCTCAGGAGGCCGAGGTGGGAGAATCACTTGAACTCAGGAGGCAGAAGTTGCAGTGAGCCAAGATCGCATGATTGCACTCCAGTCAGGGTAACAGGACAAGACTACATCTTACAAAATAAAATAACCACTCAAACTCCTTATATCACATTCTAAAATTTTGAGTTTCAGAAATTTTTGTATTTAGTTGTTTAAAGAATCATTGGAAGCTCCTGCATACCATGAGGTACTGGAGGTCAGTCAACATATTTGTGTGTATCCTGGAGTACCTAGAATACAGTCTTCCATGTAAGAAGTATTTTAATTGTTGTTTTTTGAGATGGTGATTCACTCTGTAACTGAGGCGGGAGTGCAGTGGTGAGATCTTGGCTCAATCCCATCTCCATTTTCTGGGCTCAGGTGATCCTCACACCTCAGCCATCCAAGTAGTTGGGACCATAGACCTGTGTCACCGTGCTCAGCTGATTTTTGTAGTTTTTGTAGAGATTGGGTTTTGCCTTGTTGCCCAGGCTGGTCTTGAACTGTTGGGCTCAAGTGTTCTGCCTGCCTCAGCCTCTCAAAGTGCTGGAGTTACAGGTATGAGACATTCAGCCTTAATAGTTGTTTAATCTGAATAAATAAACAAGTGAATTTTTACATAATGGAATGTTTCAAGTCATATACTTCAAGTATCTCACGATTAAATATTTAAAATATTGCTTACTTTCGTTTTATTTTCTAATATTGAAGGATGTATAAATTTTAAGGTGTTATATTGAGAAACTATGCCATTCATTAAAAGGAAATAAACTAGAAATAAGTCATCAGGCCAGGCACAGTGGCTTAAGCCTGTAATCGCAGCAATTTGAGAGGCCGAGACAGGTGGATCAAGAGGTCAGGAGATCGAGACCAACCTGGTTAACACGGTGAAACCCCATCTCTACTAAAAAATACAAAAAAACTAGCCGGGCGAGGTGGCGGACGCCTGTAGTCCTGGCTACTCGGGAGGCTGAGGCAGGAGAATGGCATAAACCCAGGAGAAAGAGCTTGCAGTGAGCTGAGATCCGGCCACTGCCATCCAGCCTGGGTGACAGAGAGAGACTCTGTCTCAAAAAAAAAAAAAAAAAAAAAAAGAAAGAAATAGGTCATTAGTAGAAAAGAGGATTACAATGTATTTTCTAATATCATTCAACTGGAATCATAACATTGTTATTGCAGATTCACATTTCTTATACTTTTTATTAGCTCCAACTCACGTTCTATGAAATATACCTTTTCAAGCCATAAATTACTCTTTAAATTCTGGTGAACAATTATTTTTCTAGGTGGCAAGTTGTAAGTTCCAGATTTCTCTCTCGGTCACAATAATATTCTTTCAGGTAGTGGTAGATGACCATATCTAAGTAATTAAATGTCTTATAGTAATAATCTCTATCACAGAAGTACTTACAAAATCTAATTGCAGCAAAAATATTAATTAGTATTATTAGAGATATGAAAGACTAAAATGCTCTGTTAGAGATCTATCTCTCCATGTACTTTATTGTACTTCATGTGGTTTCCTTTCTTTCTTGGCTTAAGTTTGTATTTCATTGAGCAATTAGGCTTGTTTTTTATTTGTATTTCACTTCGTTCTCATATTTTAATTGAAATTTTTGTGGAGTCAGGGTCTTGCTCTGTTGCCCAGGCTGGAGTACAGTGGCATGATCGTGGCTCACTACAGTCCCCACCTCTAAAGCTCAAGTGATTCTCCCACATCAGCCTCCCGAGCAGCTGGGATACAGGCACACACCATCAGGCCTGACTCCTTTTTATGTTTCCATGTAGTGATGTGTTCTCATTATGTTGCCCAGGCTGGTCTCAAATTCCTGAACTCAAGCAATCTACCCACCTTGGTCTGGCAAAGGGCTGTGATTACAGGTGTGAGCCACCATGCCTGGGCAACATTGAAGTTTATTTAAAGGAATTGATGAGGGCTGAGTATGGTGTTGCACACTGGTTATCTCAACATTTTGGGAGGCAGAAGTAGAAGGTTTCCTTGAGCCTAGGAGTTTGAGACCAGCCTGGGCAATATAATGAGGCTTTGTCTCTACAAAATTAACAATAAAACATTAGCCTGGCATGACGATATGCACCTGTAGTTCCAGCTATCCAGGAAGTTGAGGTGGGAAGATTGCTTGAGGTCAGGATTTTGAGACTGTAGTGAGCCGTAATCATGCCACTGCATTCATCCCTGGTTTTACAGAGTGAGACCCAGTTTCATAAAAAGAGATTCATAAGAATCTCTTGATGCAACTCATTATAATTTTTAAAATGGAAACTCATTCTTGATATTACCTCAGCAGCGTGTCCCCAAGAAAGTGTCAGAGCCTTTACCTGGACCTTCCCATGAAAAAGAAAACAGAATAGTCAATGGAAAAGGAGAAGGTGAGAACCGTATTTTATTTAAAAATCATTTGATGGAATGTTTCTTTTAAAATATGGGTACTAACATAGTCTAATAGCTAAGTAAATGTCCTGTTATCTGTATAATAAGTAAAGGAGAAGTCAAATGGTGATAAGTTGTGTCTCTAACCAAGGGTCAGCAGTTGATTCTATTGGGAGTACCACTAAAGGAGCTGAGTTATGAGTTCTATTTTAAGATACTCTAAGACCTGAACCAAATCAGGAAAGAGAAAAGAGGAAATGAATAAAAGAAAGAATGAGGAGGGTGGAGTGTACATGGAATAAATTTTTTAAAAATATGTTGGTGCATGTAATGGAGGGTAGTAAAGTGAAATTGTTTTGTAGAAGAAGGAAGAACAGGGTGTTAGAAATAGGAAAGAAGATAAATTGAGCTTCCAGGACCACCATGTGTCAGAGAATTAGAGTAACATTTTCCTACTCTTACTGTCATCCTCACTACTGGGGAGGTGTTAAGGATTGAGGTACTTTACCACACAGACTTGCGTTTTATCTACCATAGATAAACATCACCAAAAATGGTTAGCCATGTATGGCTAGAATTAAGTTTCATAGAAAATGTGGTAACCTCATGGGATAGTATCATGTAGGTCAAATTAACATAATTGAAAAGAATAGTGTTGGGTGATATATGGAGAAGAAATTAATTAGGGAAGGTATTGCCTGATGAAAAGTTCATTAGGAACACTATGGCTTATAAAGTAGTAATTAATTCAGGGACATAATAGGGAAGAAATTGAGGCTAGGCCAAAAAGGGCAACTAGGGTAAACAAATATGAAAGCACATCAGGGTAGAACAGGGCATTCAAATTTTCATGAATTAGTTGAAGAGCTTCTGGAAAATGCACACTCTGGTTGATTCTGCATTTCTCATGAGTACTCAGGTTATTTTGGTGTTGGTCCTTGGACATAGCTCTGAATAGCAAGGGAATAGTCTTCCTTTAGAGAAATGTGGAAAAAGAACCATTGGACAACAATGTGAAGAAAAACAGAATCAAGGGCAAGCATTAATTTCCTTTTATTTCTGAGCAGGATTCTAGCCACAGGGAGAGAGTATGAGATGAGAAAATAAAGATTACAGGTGTATACTACTGCTGAATACAGATGAAAAAAGTGGTCACAGTTATCTATAAAAAACAGGTAGGAAGGGAAACATCAGGATGACAGACATAAATATTACTTTTTCAAAGGAAGAGCGATTGTGAAAGGACAAAGAGGGAGGAAGGAAAGACATTCGCTGCAGTCCTGGGAGTTAAGGCAAAGTAAACTTGAGACAACTCACTTCCAGTGGCTTCAGCATATGCCCAGCCTCACAAAAGAGGTTATTGCTGTGTTGAGTGCTGGAGGCAGGAGGGAGTGCTAGAATTGGGATAAACCAGGGCAGCTCATTTCACTTCATAAATGTCAGGCCTCAGAGAGAGAAGTCTCATTGACATGAGTGAATAAGACGTGATTAAATTGCATATAGATGATTTGGCTAATTTTTTTTGAGACAGTTAGCTCTTTGATATGATAGGTGTTTTATAAAAGTCCTTTACAGGGTAAGATGATATACCAAACTTAGCTAATTTTAGAAGCAGTCATATTATAAAATCCATTCTGTGAATACCAAAATTGTCATTTTCAAAGTATACTGTACTGATTTTGAAATACAAAAGTGTATTCATATCCAGCAAGTCTGTGGTAATTCAATGTTTCCTTTTGTGATAAATATTTTGATATTGGAATCTTATTCTACACGGTTTATTTGATGTGTTTTCTGGACTGCCTTGCATGAGTGGACCAAGGAGCTCTAATTCAAGGCCTAACGAGGGAATAAGAGAAACGTAGGTGCTGCAGTAGCCCATGTGGTCATGGGAAAAATGAGTATTTTGATTTTCTGTCATTTCATATGTGTGTATCCTAGCTGATCAATTTAGAACACTTTCTTCGATGAGAGGTGAATTGCACGTTCATCTGAACTCTCATCTCAACTGTGTATTTCCTCAGCAACAGGACAAGGGAAATTTATTTGTGGTGTGCTGGCAGCAATGCCTCTGATGTGTTGAGTTAAAATAATCTGTGAAATCAAAGAGGACACAAATAAATGGAAGAATATACCATGCTAATGGATAGGAAGAATCAATATTGTGAAAATGGCCATACTGTCCAAGGTAATTTATAGATTCAATGGCATCCCCATTAAGCTACCAATGACTTTCTTCACAGAATTGGAAAAAACTGCTTTAAAGTTCATATGGAAACAAAAAAGACCCTACATTGCCAAGACAATCCTAAGCCAAAAGAACAAAGCTGGAGGCATCACGCTACCTGACTTCAAACTATACTACAAGGCTACAGTAACCAAAACAGCATGGTACTGGTACCATAACAGAGATAAAGACCAATGGAACAGAACAGAGCCCTCAGAAATAATACCACACATCTACAGCCATTTGATCTTTGACAAACCTGACAAAAACCAGAAATGGGGAAAGAATTCCTATTTAATGAATGGTGTTGGGAAAATTGGGTAGTCATATGTAGAAAGCTGAAACTGGATCCTTTCCTTACTCCTTATACAAAAAATTAATTCAAGACGGATTAGAGACTTAAATGTTAGGTCTAAAACCATAAAATCCCTAGAAGAAAAACCTAGGTAATATCATTCAGGACATAAGCATGGGCAGGGACTTCATGTCTAAAACACCGAAAGCAATGGCAACAAAAGCCAAAATTGACAAATGGAATCTAATTAAACTAAAGAGCTTCTGCACAGCAAAAGAAACTACCATCAGAGTGAACAGGCAACCTACAGAATGGGAGAAAATTTTTGCAATCTACTCATCTGACAAAGGGCTAATATCCAGAACCTACAAAGAACTCAATCAAATTTACAAGAAAAAAACAAACAACCCCATCAAAAACTGGGCAAAGGATATGAACAGAAACTTCTCAAAAGAAGACATTCATACAGCCAACAGACACATGAAAATATGCTCATCATCACTTGCCATCAAATAAATGCAAATCAAAACCACAATGAGATACCATCTCACACCAGTTAGAATGGCGATCATTAAAAAATCAGGAAACAAAAGGTGCTGGAGAGGATGTGGGGAAATAGGAACACTTTTGCACTGTTGGTGGTACTGTGAACTAGTTCAACCATTGTGGAAAATAGTGTGGTGATTTCTCAAGGATCTGGAACTAGAAATACCATTTGACCCAGCCATCCCATTACTAGGGACATACCCAAAGGATTATAAGTCATGCTACTATAAAGACCCATACACACGTATGTTTATTGCGGCACTATTCAAAATAGCAAAGACTTGGAATCAACCCAAATGTCCATCAGTGACAGACTGGATTAAGAAAATGTGGCACATATACACCATGGAATACTAAGCAGTTATAAAAAAGGATGAGTTCGTGTCCTTTTTAGGGACATAGATGCAGCTGGAAACCATCATTCTCGGCAAACTATCACAAGAACAGAAAACCAAGCACCACATGTTCTCACTCATAGGTGGGAATTGAACAATGAGATCACTTGGACCAGGAAGGGGATCATCACACACCAGATCCTATTGTGGGGAACTGGAGGAAGGGATAGAATTAGGAGATATACCTAATGTAAATGATGAGTTAAGGGGTGCAGCACACCAACATGGCACATGTATACATATGTAACAAACACGTACCCTAGAACTTAAAGTATAATAAAAAAGTTTTTGAAAATAAATAAAAAATAAAATACTCCATACATTCACCATCAGCTTTGACATTGATTCCCTCAGGTTTGGTTTGCTCCTCTGTTTAATGGTCTCCTTTCCACTCATGAGCCCATGTGTTCACAGTGACATTCACGCTTTTCTGTTTTAGTCAAAAGTGTTTGAAACACAATCTCACTATTGAAATGTAGTTCGTTTGAGTAATCCTATATTCGTATCTTCTGCATTATATTTCTGTCATGTTGTTTTCATAGGCAATGAAAAGAAGATGTTAAGAAGAACCCTCAAAACCTTAAGTAATTTTTTTTATAGCCAGGCATTAGAACTCAGCTTGATAATAACACTGCATGAATGTTTGATTGGCGCTGTCATACTTACATATAATTGATGACATATCCCCTTTGCTTTCTAGGGCCTCTTGAAAAACATCATTCCTTGAAGGTTATTAATTATGCATATTTTTTGAATCACTAACTCCACATTGTACAAAATATATATGATTTATGAATCATTTTCTTTTAAAACCCATTCAGCCTAACACTGAAATGGAAGATCCTGCTGTGAAAGGAGCAGTACAGAGGAAGAATGTTCAGACATTGTGAGCAGGTACGTTTTCAATATAAATTTAATGTTGGAAATAAGAGCATCAAATGATTGGAAGTACTCCATTATTCTTAACTCCTAATTCTATTTGTCTGAAATTGAATGGAAAACATTGATATAAATGTTACTGTTGGTATCTATATTTGAATAAAAATAAATTTAGAAGCATAAAAATGATTTTAAAAATGCAAGCTTTCACTCAGATGTTTCTGCTTTAATGTTTTGAAAAGCATAAAGTTTTCAATACAAAATTTTTATTCTTGTCAGGGATTCAAAACAGTGAATTTCGAGACTCTCAGATATTTCCAGTGAGTTATGTACCAGTTGGAGTTCTGATCTTTACCTAGAGGAAATCTTAACTGATTAACGTGTCAGTTTCTGTTTTAACTTTAGAGACTTGCTGTTAGTGTTATTACACTGATGATCTGAAGCCAATCAGATGTTCTAATGAGCAGACTGTGTGTGTATGTGTATGTATAGGTGTGTGTATGTGTGTGTTTGTTGCATCTTTGATTATTAAAAATGAGGAAAGTATTTATTCATTTATAACTGGTAGACACAGTCTTTTAGAATGGTGATTTTGAGACTTTTTGATGTTAAGGTTTTTGAAACATGATTGCATAGAGGCCACCAACATCACAAATTGGTTGTTTTCCATTTCAATGCCCTTTTCAAATCTTTAACTATATTGTGATGCTCAGAAATAATATGCAGAACTTTTATTTGTGTCCTAAAATGGTATGTGAGTGGTTATACACTTTACATACCTTTCTGTCACTTTCTTTGGTGTACGTTGTATTATATCTTCCAGATGTATCCACAGTGATATGATTATCTCTGGTTTAATTCATTTTACACTTTTCACTGTATTCCCTTAGACCACTTTACCACATTTAGTTAGACTCTCCTGTTGTTGACAAATGAAGAAAGAGATAAAAACAAATATGATGTCAGATTAAAAAGGCTTTTGTTCAATCAGTTTGTATCTACTCATGTTTACTATATGAGTTTAAAGCTGAAAAATTCAGAACGCAAGCATGCACCACCATGTTTTATAAATGCACTTCGAACTATGACTCACGAGTCTTTAGTCTCTGAAGTTAGGACAATTCATTTCTCTGAAGAAGTTTGCTGTGCTCTTCTCAGAAAAGAAAACTGAAAAGAGCAAATGGCATTGTCTTACTTGACCTCTTGAACATCCTTGAATGAAATTTAAACTCTGAGGATACTCAGATCAAAATTCAGAACTAATGTTTCAAACAATGTATACAGTTTGTGAATGTCTAGTGATCATGAGCCCTTGAGGGTGAAATGAACTTTCAAGTTTCACTTTTGCATTTTTTGATCTTTTCCTTGACTTGTCTTAAAAGCTTAAGTTCAACATTTTTATTTATACAGAAACCAGGAATATAGCTTGTTAAATATATTTCTGTCCTGTCTCACAGCATTGTGTATGTTTCAGATCTAGTTTGAACTAGACTTTTTCTATATGGGAACAATTAGGTTTTTTGTTTGTTTGTTTGTTTGCGTTTTTGAGACAGAGTCTTGCTCTGTCACCCAGGCTGGAGTACAGTGGCTCAGTCTTGGCTCATTACAACCTCTTCCTCTTGAGTTCAAGCAATTCTCCTTCCTCAGCCCCTCGACAAGCTGATACCACATGTATGTGCTACCACACCCTGCTAATTTTTCTATTTTTATTGGAGATAAGATTTCACCATGTTGGCCAGGGTGCTCTCCAACTCCTGACCTCAGGTGATCTGCCCAACTCAGCTTTCCAATGTGCTGGGATTACAGGTGGGAGTCATTGTGCCGGCTACAAAGAAGATTTTTAAAGGCTATTATATCTCATATAAATCTTTGGTCTATATTTAAGGCTTCACATATGAATTCTGAAAGTGTTCATGCATTGAAGGAAGATCATCTCAGTTTAATGAAAGTAACTTTTAATTTAATGTATATTCATTAAAATATTTTTTGAAGTTTTTGTCTCTAGTACACAGAAACACACAGTAATGTCATGTTAAATACATGTTAAATTAAGGGTTAAATTAATTTATGTTAAATTAATTTTTAAATTAATTTATGTTAAATTAATTTATAAATTAATTTAATAAGGGTTAAATTAATTAACGTTAAATTAAGGGTTAAATACCCTTAATGTGTTTATGCACAAAGGTAGTTATTCAAATATTTTCTTATCTCTGAAGAATCTTCATTATTAATAAACAAATTTCTCATGGAAAACAAAATGTATAGTAGACATCATTGAGTGACTCAAAGGAAATTGTCGTAAATACCAAAAGCTTAGAACAAAGTGAGAGATTTTAGTTAAGTAAACTTGTCTAACAGCAATTACAGGACTTGTAAAATACATTAGACCATAAAGAAGTAGTGTGTTTGTAGGGGTAGAGGACAATACAGTACTGCTTCAGTAAGGAAATAAATTTTATACTTTATTACAATTTGCATTACTATTTACATTGTAATAAATAAAAACTTTATTTTCAGATAGTTTATATTATATTTCTGCTACTTCGACCATCAATAGTAAGACTTCTCAAAAACCTGGGAAGCTGGGAATTGTTGATAAATATTGCAATCAGTGATCAAAACCCAGACAGCAACTAGATTTTGGACACAGGAACTTCATAGTTAAGGAAACTTTTTGTGTTAGTATCATCACTGGAGTATAATGTGAATCAAATAAGAAAGGAAAATCATGAATTAGAAGAAGAGGCAACTGGGTATGGTTTTCATATTGTAGAACAGGTTAATCATTCATTAATTGATTTAACTCTAATTTTACTTGACTAAAATTGAGACACAAATTTATTTTATGTCCGCATTTTCATAATTAAACAAATTCTATTTAAAAATGTATTTCAGAAACTCACAACTCAACTTTATAGGTATGTGTGTCATTGGGGCGGGAATCAGTTGAGCTGCTGGGGCAATGTTGGGATGAAAAAATTTATATGAAAAATATATATAAAAGGGAAGCAACATAATCTGAACGTTTTTTAAAATGCCAAAATTTTATACTTATTTTCTGTTTATTTACTTTTTTTTTTTTTTTTTGAGACAGAGTCTGGCTCTGTCTCGCAGGCTAGAGTGCAATGGCACCATCTCGGCTCACTGCAACCTATGCCTCCAAGCAATTCTCCTATCTCAGCCTCCTGAGTAGTTGGGATTACAGGCATGTGCCACTATGCCCGGCTAATTTTTACATTTTTAGTAGAGACGGGGTTTTGCCAAGCTGGTCAGGCTGTTCTCAAACTCCTGGTCTCATGATCTGCCCATCTCGGCCTTCCAAAGTGGCATGAGCCACCGTGCCTGGCCACTTATTCTTTAATGATTTTGAAAACAATGACAAAGCCTTGGACATTTAGTGTCAAGTGCACTTTTCATTATCTAGTTTGAATTTTTATTTCTGAAGGTATTTTTGCTGTCTGTGGTCATCTTTTCTTCCTTTTGTAGTATCCTCTGCTGCATTCAAATTCTTTAAAGAAGACCTATTTGTGTCATTCTTTAACATCAAAATTTATCTTAATATGTAGCTACTATTTTGTTTCCACTTCTTTCTTTTTCTTTTACATATAAAACACGGAAATTTACTCATTTTACACAGATAACTCCATTGTATACATGAAGTATATATGTTATTGAACTTCTATTTTACAGAAATAAATTTCATATATATAAAAATATTTGTAAAACTTAAAAGTAAAATGAGCATTCATGTTTTGGTCACAGATTTTTTATTTTTTAATGGAATGTGTTTTTGAAGCCCTGAACACAGCTCCTTTTCTATTTATTTCCTGAGCCCTTAAGTTGGTTTTCTGATTCTAATCTACATTTTTCTATCATTTCCTTTCTCTATGTGGCTTTGTATCTCTTTCATTTTGTTGACATTATGTCAGCAAAGACCTTTAGATCTCTTCTTCAAAGTCTTTAAATCATCACACAACTCTCTGCCCCTTTCCTTTTTTCTAAAACTGCCTGTTTCCATTTTCTCCTTAACTCAGATATTAAAGATGTTTTCTTACTTCTCTTTTTCTACATTGAATAATGTCCTTGATGCTTTTTGTGTGTACTTTTTTTTATTCTTATAGACTGTGGACAATGGGTACCAAAATGTATTTTTGTGTCTTTTTCAAACATATGTGTTTTACTTTTATATCTTGGTTACTCATCTCTGGATTATGGATTATATTTAGTAATAGGTTATTTTATCTTAGTATACCAACATGGATATGAATAGTTTATTTACAAAAAGTGTATGGTTAGACCAGGTGTGGTGGCTCACACTTGTAATCCCAGCACTTTGGGAGGCCAAGGTGGGTGGATCATTTGAGGTCAGGAGTTCAAGACCAGTTCGACAAACATGGTGAAACACCTTTTCTACTAAAAATAAAAAATGAGCCCAGAGTGGTGGTACACACTTGTAATCCCAGCTACCTGGGAGGTGGAAGCAGGAGAATCACTTGAGTCCAGGAAGCAGAGGTTGCAGGGAGCAGAAATCACACCATTGCATTTCAGCCTGGACAAAAAGAGTGAAATTCCATCTCAAAAAGCAACAACAACAACAAAAACTGTATGGTTATAAAGTCACTTTATCTGCCATATTTGCCATAACATTGTTCTTTGTATTATTTATCTAAGATTATAATTTCATATAGAATGCTTCCAAAGTATGCTCAGTTGAAACTGAGAGGATCATAGTTTATAGATTTGTTTCTCTGATATGCCATAGCACAATATCTGCTTAAACAATTATTAAATATTTACTCTTAAAAATACTTTATTTACTAATTCTGTGCACTTCTACAGGTATAAGAAACTCCTGGAAATGTCAATAAATTTGTTAAGTGCGTTTGGAAATGAAGACTTCGGTTGTCATGGAGACTTAAAAACAGACCAACTGAAAATGGATATTCTGATTAAGAAGCTAAAGCATAAGGTAATTTTTTTAAAACAATTATTTTATCTTAAGGATTTGATTACATGTGTGAGACGTGCAGGTTTGTTACATAGGTAAGCGTGTGCCATGATGGTTTGCTGCACCTATCAATCCATCACCTGGATGTTAAGCCCCACAGGAATTAGCTATTGATGTTGATGCTCTGCCTCCTGACTCCAACAGGCCCCAGTGTTTGTTGTTCCCCTCCCCAATTCCATGTGTTCTCACTGTTCAGCTCCCACTTATAAGTGAGAAAATGTAGTTTTTGGTTTTTTGTCCCTATTTTAGTTTCCTGATGATAACAGCTTCGAGTTCATCCACGTCCCTGCAAAGTGTTTGATCTCATTCATTTTTATGACTCCATGGTGTGTATATACCACTTTTTCTTTATCCCATTTATTAGTGAGGGACATCTGGGTTGATTCAATGTCTTTGCTATTGAGAATAGTGCAGCAATGAATATAAAAATGGTTATATCTTTATAATAGAATGATTTATATTCCAATATACAATAATTTTAAATCAGTTTTGGGCTTAAAAATCATGTAATTTGGGAAAATATTAATAATGGAAAAACCCAAATTCTGCCAAAATATGTTGAGAAAATAGAGGGTAATTATATATTTTAATACTTTAAATGCATCAGGCTGTTAGTTAATCTTCGCCAGATCTTGGAATACCTAGAAGAGGAGAGACTGGGTTACATTAATGAGGGCCATTTCAATCTCTTGTCCCTGCAGCAGCCATTTCAAAATATGTCAAAAAAAATATTTGGGGTTAAATATTTTGATTTCCTTTAGCTTCTTCTCTCTGTGATGCTGTACCAGAATCAGGGTAGAAAGTAAGCCACATTATAAGTGTTAAAAATACCCATCTGATGAGATTTTATAGTTTGAAGTGTGTGATTCCCAGACCCTTTAGATAGAAATTGGGGCCAAAGAAAACAAGGTCTTATTCCTCAATGTAAATCTCTCAGTGCTTTAAAGAGTGAAAGAAAGATTTTTCATTTAATTTTACAGACTTCATACTAGTGAAAAGGATAGTTTTCAAAATATAAATCTTGTTTCTATAAAAAGGACACACTGTTGTTTCTCTTATGTCTTGAACTCTGGCCAGTGATCTGAAACCAAGCAGTACCTGTCTCCAGATCACTAGTACCCAATTGATGTGTGGTGGAGGGGGGTGGTGGGTAACGGGTTTATTGAGAAATAATGAACACACAGTGCAATTCACTCATTTAAAATACACAAGTCACTGACTTTAGTATTTTCAGAGAGTTATGCAGTCATCATTACAATCAATTTTAGAACATTTTCATCACCCTAAAAGCAAACCCCACATCATTTAGCCATCCTCACTAGTTTTCCCTTCCTCCCTAAGCCTTAGGGAACCACCAACCTTCTTTGTATAGATTTGCCTATAAGACTCTGAAATATAAAACAAGTGATCTACTGCGACTGGCTTATTTCACTTAGCATAACTTTTCATGCTGCATCTGTGTTGTAGCAGGTATTGATGTGGGGTTTTTCTCCTTAGTTCAGCTAAATCTGGATTCTTCTTTCATGACTAGGAAAAATTAAGCACGCAGACACATTGAAGGGTGAGGAGGACAGACCTTATTATGTGAAAAGGATATCTCTCAGTAAAGAGAGGGGTCCTGTCAACAGATTTCCACCTCAGAATTGAATGCCGGGAACAGCTGTCGTGACCAGTCTCCTCTCCTGCATAAGGCACGAATTCCTGGTGGCTCCACCCCATCCCACCAGTGTATGTGGGCCTCTGGTCCACTGCTGGCATGTCCAGGCAAGACAAGTCCGAGTCCCCTTCTCTGCACATAGCATCTGGTGTAAACACTTATGGGGCTGGTTGGAGATTCTCCAGGGACCCTTCCATATCTGCCTAGGCATTTTGCTGTCTCCTCCTAAGATCAGGATCAGTACTTAATTTCTTCCTATTGTCGAGTAATACTCCAGTGTATGGATGCATCAAACAGTTATTTTTCCATTCACCAGGTGATGGACCTTTGGGCTCTTTCCCACCCAAAGGTGATGGACGTTTTGATTCTCTCCACTTTTGGACTCCTATTAATAATGTTGCTGTAGACATTTACATATGAGTTTTTGTGCTTGCATATCTTTCTATTTTCCTGGAGTATATCTTTATGACTGGAAATTCTGAGTCATATGGTGACTTCATGCTTAACCTTTTGAGGAGCTGCCAATTTGTTTACCGAAGTGGTTGTGCCACTCTACATTCCCAGCAGCATGGGATAAGGGTTTGAATTTCTTTACATTTTTCCTAACACTTACTTTCTCTTTTTTATTGAACAAAGATTTTTATCCTGTGGTGTGAAGTGTACCACATGTGGTTTTGATTTACATTTTCCTAATAACTCATTACATCTAACATCTATCAATGTGCTCATTATCCATCTTTATATCTTCTTTGCAGATATATCTGTTCAGAATCTTTGCCCATTTTTTAAATTGAGTTATCTTGTTACTATGAATTGCAAAGTTTCTTTAAATATCCTATATATGTAAGTTGCTTATCAGATATATGCTTTTCAAATACTTTCTTCTACTTAGTGTCTTGCCTTTTCACTTCTCGATACTGTCTTCTCAGACACAGCACTTTTCAATTTTGAAGTCCATTGAATCCGTTTTACCTTTGGAGTCATAGCTAAGAAAAGACTGCCAAATGCAGTCACAAAGATTTATGCTAGTGTTTTCTTCTGAAAGTTTTATAGTTTCAGCTGTTACAGTTAGCAGTTCAATTGTGAGTTAATTTTTAAATAAGATATTTGGTCCAAATTTATTTATTTTTTGCATATGAATACCCAGTTGTCCCAACACCATTGGTTGAAAAGACTATTCTTTTCCCATTTTGTTCTTTTGTTATCCTTATGTAAAATCAACTGACTGTAAATGTGCAGGTTTATTTTGAGATTATAAACTCTTAGTTTGTTTATCTATATTCTTAGGCCAAGGCCACATTGAATTTACTGAGAAGTTTTTTCAATTATTTTGCTTATTACCAGTTGTCTTATGTCATAATAAAAATGAAATTTAGTGGAATATCTTTATCTTTACAGGTGCCTCACCATCCTTCCCTCAAACATTATCTTCCCATCAGAGGCCTTCTCTGTGCCTTGTGGTAACCTACTTGGCCCAAGACGCACCTGGGATTTGAACCAGGGGTGCCAGTTTCTTCAGGTACCAGTGCAGAGGATCATGGGAAGGCACTTTTGTCCATGGAGACCCAGGAAAACTTCTTGGCAGCACGGGTTATTTTTTCCTGCCACATATGCCCAACCTCCCCTCACTCCAACCTTACTATCCCCTCAGGAGCCTCTGGCACTCTTTGTGGTATCCCTAACAGGTCCGATAGGCACACTGGGTTCTAACCAGGGAACCCAGGGTGCCCAAAGAACAGTGCTGTGGCTGATGGGAAGGTGCTTTTGTCCCTGGGGAGTGCAGGAACACTCCTTGCTGGCATCCATTTTTTTATTTTTCTGCCACAGGAGCCCCATACTCCCTCCTTCTAACCTCATCTTCCCCTCAGGGTCTTTCTGTCCTTTATGGAGTACCCCTGCAGGGCCCGAGACATGCGCTGATTTCGAACCATGGATGCCACTTTCCCCAGGGGCCAGTGCAGGGCCTCTTATGAAGGCACTGTTGTCCATGTGGGACTCAGGAATGCTTCTAAGTGGTGTGATTTTCTTTTATTTTTTTCTGCCACAAGTGCACCAGCTCCCATTCTTCAATGCTTAACTTCCCCTCCGGTGCCTTCTTCCTTCTTTGAGGCACCCATAGTGTTACTGAGATACACCATGGTTTTGAGCCGGTTTGGCCATGGTCCCCGGGGCCGAATGCAGGGGCTGTCGGGAAGGCACTTCCTTCCTTGGGGGAAAAGGAACGCTTCTCGATCACCTGTTTTTATTTTTTGTTGTAATACCACAGGTAACCCAGCTCACACACACTCACTCACTAACTCACTCACACTCACACAATCATTCACACTCAGTCACTCACACTCACACATTCATACTCACACACTCATACATAAGCAGCCTCACTCACACACACTCACACTCAATCACACACACTTTCACTCACACTCACTCAAACTCACACTCACTCTCATTCACTCACACATACACTCACACTCACTTTCACTCACACACACTTACACTCACACTCCCTCATGCACACACTCACAAACACACTCATGCACACTCACACTCACACACACACTCACTCCCACTCTCACACTCTTGCTCACAGTCACTCACATTCTCACTCACAAACTCACACTCACACACTCAATCCCACTCACACCCACACTCTCACTCACACTTTCACTCACACTCATGCTCACACTCACTCACATGAACACTCACAGTCGCACACTCACCCATGCTGTCACACTCACTCACAGACACTAACATTCAAGGTCACTCACACTCACTCACACTCACACTTTATCACACTCTCACTCTCACACAAACTCACACACTCACTCACTTTCACTTATACACACACTCACACCTGCCCTCACGCACACTCATTCACACTCAAATGCACATTCACACACACACTCATGCACTCACACTCACACACACTCTCGCTCACAGTCACTCACTCACATTCTCACTCACAAACTCAAACTCACACTCACACACTCAACTCCACTCACACTCTCACTCATTCACGCTTTCACACTCACCATCACACACACACACTCACACACTCATGCTCGCATACTCACCCACTCACACTGTCACACTCACTCATAGACACTAACACTCTTGATCACTCACATTCTCTCACACTCACAATTGCACACACACTCACACTCACACACTTACATACACTTACTGACACACACTGACATACAGTCATACCCACTTTAACTCACACTCACACACTTACATACACTTACTGACACACACTGACATACTCACAGTCATACCCACTTTAACTCACACTCACTCACAGTTTATTTTTTCTCGATCAGGAGCCTCACCTTCCTTCCCTCAAACTTTATCTTCCCATCAGGGGCCTTCTCAGTGATTTTTGGTATCCTATCTGGCCGGAGACACACCCTGGGGTCAAACCAGGGCCGCCAGGATCTTCAGGTACCAGCACAGGGGTTCATGGGACAGCACTTACATCCGTGGAGTCCCAGGAACACTTCTTGGCAGCACGTTTTATTTTTTCTGCCTCTTATGCCCCACCACCCCTCTCTCCAACCTTACTATCCCTTCAGGAGCCTCCGACCCTCTTTGTGGTACTCCTAATGGGCCCAATAGGCACACTGGGTTCCAACCAGTGAACCCGGGGTGCCCACAGAACTGTGCTGTGTCTGATGGGAAGGCACTTTTGTCCCTTGGGAGCCAGGCTCCTCGCTGGCTTCCATTTTTTTCTTTTTCTTTTTCTGCCACAGGAGCCCCATGTGCCCTCCTTCTAACCTCACCTTCCCCTCAGGTTCTGTCAGTTTTGGAGTAACCCTGCAGGGACCGAGATGCACCCTGATTTCAAACCAGGGATGCCACGGTCCCAAGGGGAGAGTGCAGGGTCTGATATGAAGGCATTGCTGTCTGTGTGGGACCCAGGAACGCTTCTAAGTGGTGCGATTTTCTTTTATTTTTTCAGCCAGAAGTGCACCAGCTCCCCTTCCTCAAAACTTAACTTCCCCTCTGGCGAATTTTTACTTCTTTGGGGTGCCCATAGTGTTCCAGAGAAAAACCCTGGTTTTCAGCCAGTTAGGCCATGGTCCCCGGCGCCCAGTGCAGGGTCTTTTGGGAAGGCACTTTCTTCCGTGGGGGACAAGAAATGCTTCTCGATGGCCCTTTTTTATTTTTTGTTGTAATACTACAGGTCACCCAGCTCACAAACACACAATCACTCACACTCACAGTCACTCACACTCACACATTCAGACTCACACACTCACTTACACAGGCACCCTCACAGTAATACATACCTACACTCACTCACACACATTCACTCTCACTCACACTTTCTCACACTCACACTCACTCTCACTCACTCTCACTCACACTTTCTCACACTCACACTCACTCTCACTCACTCTCACTCACACTCACAAACACACACACACTCACACTCACTCATTTTCACTTACACACACTCACATTCTCCGTCATGCACACTCACTCACACTCTCACACACACTCACCCACGTGCACACTCACACACTCACTAACTCACACAAACTCACACTGTTGCTCACAGTCACTCTCTCACATTCTCATTCAGAAACTCACACTCACACTCACTCACACACTCAACCACACTCACACTCTCACTCACTCACACTTTCACTCACACTCACCCTTACACTAACCCTGACTCACATGCACACTCAGACTCACACACTCACTCACTCACTCACATGGTCACACTCACAGACACACTTATAGTCGCTCACACACACTCACACTCACTCACAGTCACAAACACACTCTCACACTCACACACTCACACAAACTCACTCACACGGACACACACTCAAACTCATACTCTCAGTTTTCTTTTTCTCCAACAGGTGCCTCACCATCCCTCCCTCAAACCTTATATTCCAATCAGGGGCCTTCTCTGAGATTTATGGTACCCTACCTGGACCGAGATGCACCCTGGGTTCGAACCAGGGATGCCAGAATCTTCAGGTAGCAGCGCAGTGGCTCATGGGAAGGCATTTTCTTCCGTGGGGACAACAAATGCTTCTCGATGGCCCATTTTTAATTTTTGTTGTAATACCACAGGTAACCCAGCTCTCAAACACTCAAACACTCACTCGCACTCACACACACTCACAGTCACTCACACTCACACTCACACATTCATACACACTCACACACAAGCACCCTCACACTCACACACACAGTCATATACACTCACTCTCATTCACATTCACTCTCATTCACACTCACAAACACACACTCACACTCACTTTCACTCACACACACACTCACACTGCCTCACACACACTAACTCACACTCACAAACTCATCCACACACTCACACACAGTCACACACTCACACTTGCTCACACTCACGTTCTTACTAACAAACTCACAGTCACACACACATTCAAGCCCACTCACACCCACACTCTCACTCACTCTCACCTTCACTCACAATCACCCTCTCACACTCACACTGACTTACACTCACACTCGAACACTCATACTCTCAAAGTCACTCACAGACACTAACACTCATGGTGACACACACTCACACTCACTCTCACTCATTCTCACACTCACAAATGCACTCATTCACTTTCTCTTACAGACACTCTCCCTCTTGCACACAAACTCACATTCACACACACTCACACATGCACTCACACACACTCACTCACACTCACACTCTCACTCACAATCACATTCTCAGGCACAATCTCACACTCACTCTCACACTCAACCCCACTCACACATTCTCACTCACTCACACTTTCACTCACACCCTCACACACTCACACTCGCACACTCACTCACACTGTCACACAGACTCTAACACGGTCACTCACACTCTCACACACTCACTCACTTTCACTCACACACATTTACACTCACACTCCCTCACACATACACTCACAAACTCACCCACACGCACACTCACCCACACACTCGCTCACACACACTCAGACTCCTGCTCAAGTCACTCACCTTCTCACTTTCACACATTCATGCACTCAACCCCACTCACACCCACACTCTCATTCACACCTTCTCTCACACTCACCCTCACACACTCAAAGTCACACACACATTCACAGTCACACTCCCACTCATTCACACTGTCACACTCATGGACATACTCACGATCACTCACACACACACACTCTCACTCACACTCACTCACTTTCCCTTACACATACACTCACACTCTCCCTCTCACACACAAACTCACCCTCACACACACTCACATTCACACACTCACACTCTTGCTCACAGTCACTCACTCACATTTTCACTCACAAACCCACACTCACTCAACCCCACTCACTCTCACACACTCATGCTCACACACTTGCCCACACACACACTCACACTAGCACACTCACTCAACACACTATTGTACTCACAGACACTAACACGGTCACTCACACTCACACTCACACACTCACACACACACAAACTCACTCACACTCGCAAACACACACACACTCTCTTACTCATTTTCACTTACACACACTTGTTCTCACACTCTCCCTCATGCACACTCACACTCACACACACACACGCACTCACACACTCATATTCATACACACTCTCGCTCATAGTCACTCACATTCTCACCCACAAATTCACACACTCACACACTCAAGCCCACTCACACTCACACTCACACTTTCACTTACACCCTCACACACTCACACACCCTCACATGCACACTCACACTTGCACACTCTCTCACTCACACTGTCACACTCACTCACAGACACTAACACTCATGGTCCCTCACATTCACTCACACTCACACTCTCACACTCACACACTCACACAAACTCACGAACTGGGTTGGCCACTGTACCTGGGGGCCACCGCAGGCACTGACGGAAGCCACTTTCTTCCATGGGTGGCAAGGAATACTCAGCAGCCCTTTTTTTCTTTTTTTATTCCACAGGTAACCCACCTATCAACCCTCAAACCTTAACTTCCCCTCAGGGCCTTTGTCCTGCTTTTGGGTACCACTAGCATGTTTGAAACACAGCCTGTGGTCGACCCAGGGATTCCAGTGTTCCCAGGGCACAGTTCTGGGGGCTGATGGGAAGGCACTTTCATCTGTGGGTGACTCAGAAGAGCTTCTCGGCATTGCAATTATTTCTCTCTGCCACTGGTGCACCACCTCACCTCCCTCACTATTTATCTTCCCCTCAGGGGGCATCTGCTCACTTTGGGGTACCCTTCGAGTTCTCAAGAATCTGCTCACTTTGGGATACCCTTCGAGTTTGTTGGAACCACGGACTGCATGGTACCCGTGACCCAGCGAAGGGGCTGAAAGGAAGGCATTTTGGTCCGTGGCTACCCATGCCCCACTTCTCAGCTTGGCGTTTTTTTTCTCTAACAGATGCCTCACCATCCCTCCCTCAAACCTTATATTCCTATCAGGGCTTTCTCTCTGATTTGTGGTAGCCATACCTGGACTGAGACTCACCCTGAGTTTGAACTAGGGATGCCAAAGTCTCCAGGTACCAGCGCAGGGGCTCATGGGAAGGCACTTCCATACGTGGAGACCCAGGAACGCTTCTTGGTGGCATGTTTTTTTTTTCTGCCTCAAGTGTCCCACTTCCCCACACTCCCACCTTACTATCGCCACAGGACGCTCCTGCCCTCTTTGTGGTACACCTAATGGGCCTGAAAGTCACCCTAAGTTCGAGCCAGGCACCACAGTGTACCCTGTGGCCCAGCATTGGGTCTGATGGGAAGGCACTCTCGTACCTGGGAAGCCCAGGAACGCTCCTTGCTGGCGTGTTATTCTTTCTTTTTCTGCCACAGGACCCCATATGCCTTCATTCTAAGCTCACCTTCCCCTCAGGGTCTTTCTGTACATTTCAGAGTACCCCTGGTGGGCCCGAGATGCACCCTTGCTTTTGAACCATGGACGGCAGGCTTCCCAGGGCCCAGTGCACAGACTAAAGGAAGGAAATTTCCTCTGTGGTGGACCCAGGAACCCTTCTCTGTGGCGAGATTTTCTTTCTTTTCTTTCTGCCACTGGTGACCCACCTCTCCTCCCTCACTGTTTACCTATCCCTCAGGGGAGTTTTACCCACTTTGGGGTACCCTTTGCGAACCCAAGATGCACCCTGTATTCGAACCAGGGATGCCAAAGTCCCTGGGAACCAGCACAGGGGCTGATGGGAAGGCAGTTTCTTCCCTGGGGGATGCAAGAACGCTTCTCAACAGTGTGTTTTTGGATTTTTTGCCACACAGCTGAACTCCATAACCTTCCTCAAACATTACCTTCCCCTCAGGGTTCTTCTGTCCCCTTTGGGGTACCTCTACTGGGACCGAGACGCACCCTGGGTTTGAACCAGGTATGCCAGTGTCCCTGGGGCCTAACGCAGGGCCTAATTGGAAGATAATGTTTTCCGTGTAGGACCCAGGAAGCTTCTCAGTGGTGCATTGTTTTTTTCTTATTTGTTGCCACCAGTGACACAGCTCCCTTCACTCAAAAGTTGCGATCCCCTCTGATGCCTTGTGCCTGCTTTGGGGTACCCAAGGTCAGCCCGGAACACACCCGGGGTTCAAACTGGGAAGGCCATGGTCCCCGGGGCCCACCGGAGGCGCTGATGGGAATGCACTTTCTTCCATGCAGTCAATAAACTGTTTTCAGCGGAGGGTTTTTTTTTTTTATTATTCCACAGGTCACCCACCTCCCTGACCTCAACCTGACCTTCCCCTCAGGGGACTTCGTCCCTCTTTTGGGTATCAAGAGCATGTCCGAAACACTCCCTGCGTCGAATCAGGGTCTCCAGTGTTCTCGGGGCCCAGTGCCGAGGCTGACGGTAAGGCACTTTCATCCGTGGGGGACCCAGGATAGCTTCTCGGGGTCGTGATTACTTTTCTCTACCACTGGTACACCTCCTCACCTCCCTCACTATTTTCCTTTCCCTCAGGGGACTTATGCTTGCTTTGGGGTAACCTTCACATTCCCACAATTCACCCTACATTTGAACCCGGGTCTGTAGGGTCACCAAGGCCCAGCAAAGGGACTGATGGGAAGGCATTTAGTCCATGGCGACCCATGCCCCTATTCTCAAGGTTGCAATTTTTTTTCTGCAACTGGTGCCTCACCATACCACCCGCCAACCTTATCTTGCATGCAGGGGGTCTTCTCTCTGATTCGTGGTACCACTGTCTGGACCGAGACAGAGCCTGCATTCAAACCAGGTATGCCAAGCTCTCCAGGTACCAGTGCAGGGACTCACGGGAAGGCACATTCGACTGTGGAAACCCAGGAACGCTTCTTGGCGGCATGTTTTTTTTATTCTGCAACATGTGCCAAACTACCCTCGCTCTAACTTTACTACCCTCACTCCAACCCTCTTTGGAGAGAGGGTAGTTGGTACATGTTGCAGAATGAAAAAACGGACGGAGGCTTCCCTCAGGAGCCTGAAAGGGGCCTAAAAGGCACCCTAAGTTTGAACCACGGACCCTGGGGTTCCCTCTGCCCAGCGATGGGGCTGATCAGAAGGCACTTTCATCCCTGGGGAGCTCAGGGACACTTCCCGTCTGCAAGTTTTATTTTTCTTTTTCTGCCACAAGAGCCCCATATGCCCTTCTAAACTCAGCTTCCCCTCTGGGTCTCTGTCCGTTTTGGAGTACTCTAGGGCCCGTAACACACCCTGATTTTGAACCATGGATGCCAGGGTCCCCGGGGAATGACCCACGGACTGATGATAAGGCACTTTCACCTGTGGTGGACTCAGGAACGTCTCAGTCTCGCAATTTTCTTTCTTTTTTTTCTTCCACCAGTGCCTCAACTCCCCTCCCTGACAGTTTACCTTTCCCTCAGGGGCCTTTTGCCCACTTTGGGGTACCCCTAATGAACCCAAGATGCACCCTGTATTTGAGCCAGGGATGCCAGAGTCCCTGGTTCACAGCATAGGGTCTTATTTAAGGCACTTTCACATGTGGGGGACACAGGCCCCGTATCTCAGTGGAGCATTTTTTTTTCCTTTCTCTCAGTTGCCTCATCTCCCGGCACCTTACCTTCCACTCAGGGGCCTTCTGCCAGGGTTGTGGTACACCTAGTGTGCATGAGAAACAACCAGGATCTGAACCAGGGACATAAGGGTCAACAGGTGGTGCAGAGGCTGATGGGAAGACACATTCGTCCAGGGATGACACAGCAACGCTTCTTGGTAGTTCGGTTATCATCTTTTCTGCCACAGGTGCCCCAGCTTTCCTCCCTCAAACCTTAATTTCCCCTCGGAGTCCTAATACCCTCTTTGTTTTACCACTACCAGGCCCAAGACGCACCCTGGTCTGGAAACACGGAAGCCAGGTCCTTGGGACCAAGCACAGTGGCTGATGGGAAGGCAGTTTCTTCCCTGGGGGATGCAGGAACGCTTCTCGCCAGTGTGTTTTTGGTTTTTTCCCCATGCAGCTGACACACATCCCCTCCCGCAAACCTTACCTTCCCCTCAGGGTTCTTCTGTCCACTCTGGGGTACCACTAGTTTGTCAGAGACTCACCCTGGGTTTGAGGCACTTACGTGAGGGTTCCTGGGGTCTAGCACAGGGCCTTATGGGAAGGTAATGTTTTCCGTGTAGGACCCAGGAAGCTCCTCAGCAGTGCATTGTTTTTTTCTTATTTGGTGCCACCACTGCCCCGGCTCCCCATGCTCAAAAGTTCCGATCCCCTATGATGCCTTGTGCCTGCTTTGGGGTACCCCAAGTCGGCCTGAGACGCACTTGCCACTTCTGCTCGCTTTGTGGTACCCTTCGCGTTCCTGTGATTCACCCTACATTTGAACCCGGGTCCGCAGGGTCACTGAGGCCCAGCACAGGGGCTGATGGGAAGACATTTTGGTCCATGGTGACCCATGCCCCTATTCTCGAGGTTGCGATTTTTTTTTCTCCAACTGATGCCTCACCATACCACATTCAAACCTTATCTTCCAAGCAGGGATCTTCTCTCTGATTTGTGGTACCCCTATCTGGACCAAGATGCACCCTGGGTTCGAACCAGGTATGGCAGGCTCTCCAGGTACCAGCGCAGGGACTCACGGGAAGGCACATTCAACTGTGGAAACCCAAGAACCTTCCCGACAGTGTTTTGTTTTGTTTTGTTTTGTTTTGTTTCCACAACATGTGCCCAACTCCCCTCACTGCAGCCTTACTATTTCCTCAGGGACCTCCAGCGCACTTTGTGGTACTCCTAAAGGACCTGAAAGGCACCCTGGGTACAAACCAGGGACCCTGGGGTACCCACTGCCCAGCGATGGGGCTGATGTGAAGGCACTTGCGCCCCTGGGGAGCTCAGGAACGCTTCTCTCCTGCACGTTTTTTTTTTTTTTTTTTTTTTTTTTTCCTGCCACGGGGGCCCGTATGCCCTCCTAAACTCACCTTCCCCTCAGGGTCTTTCTGTCCGTTTTGGAGTACCCCTAGTGGGCCTGTGAAGCACCCTGATTTTGAATCATGGACGCCAGGGTCCCCATGGAGTGGCCCACGGACTGATGAGAAGGCATTTCGCCTGTGGTGGACTCAGGAACCCTTCTCAATTTTGCGATTTTCATTCTTGTGTTTTTGCCACTGGTGCCCCACCTCCCCTCCCTGACAGTTTACCTTTCCCTCAGGGACCTTTTGCCCACAGTGGTGTACTCCTTGTGAACCCAAGACACACCCTATAATCGAACCAGGGATGCCAGAATTCCCCGGGACACAGTGCAGGGGCTGATTGTAAGACACTTTCATATGTGGGGAACACAGGCTGTGCTTCACAGTGGCGTTTTTTTCTCTCTCCCTCAGTTGCCTCATCTCCCTGCATCTTACCTTCCATTCAGGGACCTTCTGTTGGGGTTGTGGTACACTGAGTGGGCAAGAGAAACCACCAGGATCCGAACCAGGGACATAAGGGTCACCGGGTAGCAGCGCAGGGGCTGATGGGAAGACACATTCGTCAGGGGATGACCCAGGAACTCTTCTCGGTAGTGCATTTTTTACCTTTTCTGCCAAAGGTACCCAAACTCCCCTCACTCAAACCTTACTTTCCCATCTGAAGCCTTATGCCCTCTTTGTTGTACCAGTACCAGGACTGAGATGCCACCTGGTCTGGAAACATGGACGCCAGGGTCCCTGGGGCCAAGCGCATAGCCTTCTGGGATGGCATTGCTTTCCATGCAGGAGCCAGGAACGCTTCTCAGTGGTGCATTGCTTTTTTCTTTTTTGGTGCCACTACTTCCCCAGCTCCCCTCTCTTGAAAGTTATCATACCCTCAGCAGCCTTTTGCTTGCTTTGGGGTACCCCAAGTCAGCCCAAGACGCACCTGAGTTCGAACGGGGAAGGCCACGGTCCCTGGGGCCCCCAGCAGGCGCTGACAGAAGGCACTTACTTCCATGGGTATCAAGGAACACTTCTCGTTGGCACGTTTTTCTTTTTTTATTCCACAGGTAACCCACCTCCCCGCCCTCAAACCTTACTTTCCCCTCAGGGGCCTTTTCCTGCTTTTCGGTACCACTAGTGGGTTGGAAAGGCAGCCTGCGTTCGAACCAGTGATTCCAGTGTTCCCGGGGCAGAGGGCCAGGTCTGATGGGAAGGCACTTTCGTCCAAGGGTGACCCAGAATAGTTTCTCGGCCTCGCGATTATTTTTCTCTGCCACTGGTGCACCACCTCACCTCCCTCACTATTTACCTTCCCCTCAGGGGACTTCTGCTAGCTTTAGGGAACATATCGTGTTCACGAGAGGCCACTTTCATTCAAACCAGGGACTGCAAGGTACCCGTGGCCCAGCGCAGGGGCTGAAAGGAAGGCATTTTGGTCCATGGTGACCCATGCCCCACTTATCAGCTTTGTGTGTGTGTGTGTGTGGTTTTTTTTTTCTCCAACAGGTGCCTCACCATCCCTCCCTCAAACCTTATCTTCCAATCAGGAGCTTTCTCTCCAATTTGTGGTAGCTGCACCTGGTCCCAGACTCACACTGGGTTCGAACCAGGGATGCCAGTGTCTCCAGGTACCAGCGCAGGGGCTCATGTAAGGCACTTCCATATGTGGAGACCCAAGAACGCTTCTTGGTGGCTCGTTTTTTTTTCTTCCTCATGTGCCCCACTTCCCCACACTCCAAACTTACTATCCCCCCAGGAGCCTCCTGCCTTCTTTGTGGTACATCTAACAGGCCTGAAAGACACCCTAAGATCAACCCAGGCACCCCTGTGTATCCGTGGTCCAGCACTGGGGCTGATGGGAAGGTACTTTCTTACCTGGGGAGCACAGAAACGCTGCTCGCTGGCACGTTTTTCCTTCTTTGTCTGCCACAGGAGCCCCAATATGTCTTCCTTCTAACCACACCTTCCCCTCAGGGTCTTTCTGACGTTTTGGAGTAGGCCTAGTGGGCCCGATATGCACCCTGCTTTCGAACCATGGACACCAGGCTTCCCGGGGCCCAGCACGCAGACTGATTGGAAGGCACTTTCATCCGTGGTGTACCAAAGAACGCTTCTCTGTGGAGCAATTTTCTTTCTGCCACTGGTGACCCACCTCTCCTCCCTCACTGTTTACCTTTTCCTCAGGTGACTTTTGCCCACTTTGGGGTTCCCCTAGTGAACACAAGATGCACCCTGTATTGGAGCCAGGGATGCCAGAGTCCCCGGTTCACAGCATAGGGGCTGATATAAGGCACTTTCCTATGTGGGGGACACAATTCCCCCTTTTCAGTGGTGCTTTTTTTTTCTCTCTCCCTCAGTTGCCTCTTCTCCCTGCACCTTACCTTCCATGCAAGGGCCTTCTGCCAGGGTTGCAGTACATCTAGTAGGCACGAGAAACATACAGGATCTGAACCAGGGACATAATGGTCACCGGGTAGCAGTGCAGGGGCTGATGGGAAGGCACATTCGTCTGGGGATGACGCACGAACACTTCTTGGTACTGCCTTTCTTATCTTTTCTGCCACAATGTCCCAACTCCCCTCCCCTCAAACCTGACTTTCCCCTCAGGGGCCTTGTACCCTCTTTGTTGTACCACTGTCAGGCCCAAGACACACCCTGGTCTGGAAACAGGGATGCCAGGTCCCTGGGACCCAGCACAGGGGCTGATGGCAAGGCAGTTTCTTCCCTGGGGGACGCAGGAACACTTCTCGTCAGTGTGTTTTTGGTTATTTTCCCACACAGCTGAACCACATCCCGGCCCTCAAACCTTACCTTCTCCTCAGGGTTTTCTGTCCTCATTGGGGTACCACTAGTGGGCCCGAGACGCACCTTGGGTTTGAACCAGTTACACCAGGGTCCCTGGGTCCTAGCGCAGGGCGTTATGGGAAGGTAAAGTTTTCCATGTAGGACCCAGGAACGCTTCTCAGCGGTATGTTGTTTTTCTCTTATTTGGTGCCACCACTGCCCCGGCTCCGCTTGCTCAAATGTTACGATCCCCTCTGGTGTCTTGTGCCTGCTTTGGGGTAACTCAAGTCTGCCCGAGATGCACCCTGGGTTCAAACTGGGAAGGCCCCGGTCCCAGGGGCCCACCAGAGGCGCTGACGAGAAGGCACTTCCTTCTGTGGGGAAAATACTCTTTTCAGCGGAGTTTTTTTATTATTATTATTATTCCACAGGTAACCCACCACCCCGCCCTCAACCTGACTTTCCCCTTAGGGGCCTTTGTCCGTCTTTTGGGTATCAATAGCATGTCCCAAATGCTCCCTGCCTTCAAACTAGGGTCTCCAGTGTTCCCGGGGCCCAGCGCCGGGGCGGATGGGAAGGCACTTTCGTCCGTGGGGGACCCAGCTACTCGGGGTCGCGATTATTTTTCTCTACCACTGGTGCACCACCTCACCTCCCTCACTATTTACCTTCCCCTCAGGGGACTCGTGTTCACTAGAGGGTACCCTTTGTGTTCCGGTGATTCACCCTCCATGTGAGCTTGAGTCCGTAGGGTCACCGTGGCCCAGCGCAGGGGCTGATGGGAAAGCATTTTGGTCCGTGGCGACCCATGCCCCTATTCTCGAGGTCGCAATTTTTCTATCTCAAACTGGCGCCTCACCATACCTCCCTCAAACCTTATCTTCCAAGCAGGGATCTTCTCTCCGATTTGTGGCACCCCTATCTGGACAGAGACACACCCTGACTTCAAACCAGGTATGCCTGACTCTCCAGTTACCAGCGCAGGGGCTCGTGGGAAGGCAGTTTTGTCCATGGGGGACCCAGGAACGCTGCTCGCTGGGGTGTTTTTGGTTTTTTTCTGACACTGGTGTCCCACATTCTCTCCCTGAAAACTTACCTTCCCCTCAAGGGTCTTCTGTCTGCTTTGGGGTAACACTAGTGGGACTGAGACGCACCCTGGGTTTGAAGTAGGGACACCAGGGTCCCTGAGTCCTAGCGCAAGGCCCTATGGGAAGGCACTGTTTTCCTTGTGGGATCCCAGAATGCTTCTCAGTGGTGCGTTGTTTTTTCTTATTGGGTGCACCAGTGCCCAGTCTCCACTCCCTCAAAAGTTACCATCCCCTCAGGTGCCATCTGCCTCCTTTCGGATACCACAAGTCATCCCGAGACACACCCTGGGTTCAAACTGGGAAGGCCACTGTCATTGAGACCCACCGCAGGCGGTGATGGAAAGGCTTTCTTCTGTGGGGAACAAGGAACACTTCTCCGTGGAGCTTTTTAAATTATTCCACAGGTAACCCACCTCCCCACCCTCAAAACTTCCCTTCCCTTCAGGGGCCTTAAGTCCACTTTCAGGTATCTCTAACGGTCCGAAACGCAGCCTGCGTTTGAACCAGGGACTCCAGTGTTTCCAGGGCCCAGCACAGGGGCTGACTGGAAGGCATTTTAGTTCGTGGCCGCCCATGCCCCACTTCTCTTTGGCGCCTTGTTATTTTTTTTTTCTCCAACAGGTGCCTCATCATCCTTCCCTGAAACCTTATCTTCCAATCAGGGGCCTTCTCTCTGATTTCTTTTACCGCTACCTAGTCCCAGAGGCACCCTGGGTTCGAACCAGCCACACAAGGGTCTCCCATTACCAGCGCAGGGTCTCCCATTACCAGCGCAGGGTCTCATGGGAAGGCACTATCTTCTGTCCAGACCCAGGAACACTTCTTGGCCACGTGTTTCTTTTTTCTGCCACATGTGCGGCACCTTCCCTCAGTCTAACTTTACTATCCCCTCAGGAGCCTCTGACCCTCTTTGTGGTCCCCCTAACGGGCCCAAAAGGCACCCTGTGTTCGAAACAGGGACCCCAAGGTACCCGCGGCCCAGCACTGGTTCTGATGGGAAAGCACTTTCGTCCCTGCGGAGCCCAAGAACGCTTCTTGCTGGCACGTTATTTTTTTCTGTTTTTCTGCACAGGAGGCCCATATGCCCTCCTTCAAACTTATTCTTCCCCTCAGGGTCTTTCTGTCCTTTTTAGTACCTCTAGTGGGCCTGAGATGCACCGTGCTTTCGAACTATGGACGCCAGGGTCCCCGGAGCACAGCACATGGACTGATGTGAAGCCACTTTCTTCTGTGGTGGACCGAGGAACGCTTCTCAGTGGTCCGATTTTCTTTCTTTCTTTTTCTGCTACTGGAGCCCCACCTCCCCTCCCTACCAGTTTAAATTTCCCTCAGGGGCCTTTTGCCCACTTTGCGGTACCCCTAGCAAACCCAAGACACACCCTGTAATCGAACCAGGGATGCCAGAGTCCCCGGGGCACTGTGCAGGGGCTGATTTTAAGACACTTTCATACGTGGGGGACACAGGCCCCGCTTCTCAGTGGCGCATTTTTTTTTCCCTCCCTCAGTTGCCTCTTCTCCCCACAACTTACCTTCCACTCAGGGGCCTTCTGCTAGGTTTGTTGTACCCCTAGTGGACACGAGAAACACCCAGGGTCTGAACCAGAGACATAAGGGTCTCTGGGTGGCAGGGCAGGGGCTGATGGGAAGTCACATGCATCCGAGGATGACCCAGGAATGCTTCTCGGTAGTACATTTTTTACCCTTTCTGCCACAGATGCTCCAATATCCCTCCCTCAAACCTTACTTTCCTCTCAGGGGTGTTATGCCTTCTTTTTCGTACCACTACCAGGCCTGAGGTGCACCCTGGTCTCGAAACAGGGACACCAGGTCCCTGAGACCCAGTGCAGGGGTTGACGGGAAGGCAGTTTCGTCCCTGGTGGACTCAGGAATGCTTCTCGCCAGTGTGTTTCTGTTTTTTTCCAACACAGGTGCCCGACATCCCCTCCCTCAAAATTTTTCTTCCCCTCAGGGCTATTCTGTCCACTTTGGGGCACCCCTTGTGGGCCCGAGATGCACCCTGGTTTTGAACCATGGATGCCATGGTCCCTGGGGCCCAGCGCACCGACTGATGGGAAGGCACTTCTGTGGTGGACCCAGGGACGCTCCTCAGTTGTGCAATTTTCTTTCCTTTTTATCTGCCACCAGTGCCCCACTTCCCCTCCCTCACAGTTTACCTTTCCCTCAGAGGTCTTTTGCACACTTTGGGGTACCCCTAGTGAACCCAAGATGTACCCTGTATTAGAACCAGGCACACCAGAGTCCCCGGGGCACAGAGCAGGGGCTGATTGTAAGGCACTTTCATACGTGGAGGACCCAGGCACCGCTTCTCAGTGTTGCATTTTTTTTTCTCTCCCTCAGTTGCCTGTTCTCCCTGCACCTTACCTTCCACTCACGGGCCTTGTCCCAGGTTTGTAGTACGCTTAGTGTGCACCAGAAACACCCAGGGTCCGAAACAGGGACATATGTGACTATGGATAGCAGCGCATGGGCTGATGGGAAGGCACATTCGTCTGGACATGACCCAGGAACACTTCTGGGTAGTGCGTTTTTTATCTTTTCTGCCACAGGTGCCCCAACTCCCCTCCTTCAAACCTCACTTTCCTCTCAGGGGCCTTATGCCCTCTATGTCACACCACTATGGGTCCCGAGATGCACTATAGTCTGGAAACAGGGAGGCCATGTCCCTGAGACCCAGTGCATGGGCTGATGGGAAGATAGTTTCGTCTCTGGGGGACCCAGGAAGGCTTCTCACCAGTGTGTTTTTGGTATTTTCCAACACAGGTGCCGCACATCCCCTCCCTCGAAAGTGACCTTCCCTTCAGTGGTCTTCTGTCTGCTTCTGGGTACCACTAGTGGGCCCCAGACGCACGTTGCTTATGAACCAGGGAAGCCAGGATCCCTGGGGCCTGGCACAGGGCCTTCCGGGAGCGCACTGTTTTCCCTGTGGGACCCAGGAACACCTCACAGTGGTGCATTGTTTTTTTCGTATTTGGTGCCACAAGTGCCCCGGCACCCATCTTTCGAGTGTTACCATCCCCTCAGGTGCCTTCTGCCTGCTGTGGGGTACCCCAAGTCCCAAGTCAGCCAGAGACGCACCCTGGGTTTGAACTGGGAAATGCACGGTTCCCAGGCCCTACCGCAGGCCCTGACGGGAAGGCACGTTCTCCGTGGGTGACAAAGAAATCTTGGTTGTGCTTTCTCTTTTTATTATTCCACAAGTAACCCGCTTACCCACCCTCAAATCTTACCTTCCCCTCAGGGGTCTTCTTCCCACTTTCGGCTTCCACTAGCGGGTCCAAAACGCAGCCTGCGATCGAACCAGGGAATCCAGTGTTCCCAGGGCCCAGTGCTGGGGCTGATGGGAAGGTGCTTTCCCTGGGTGGGACCCAGGATAGCTTCTCGGCATTGTGATTATGTTTTTCTGCCACAGGTGCGCCACCTCACCTTCCTCATTATTTACCTTCCTCTCAGGGGAGTTCTGCTCACTTTGGGGTACCCTTCACATTCCTGAGATGCACCCTACATTCAAACTAGGGACTGCAGGGTCCCTGTGGTCCAGAGCAGGGGCTGATGGGAAGTCATTTTTGTCTGTGGCAACCCATGCCCTTCTTCTCGGCAGCACCTTTTTTTTTTCTCCAACAAGTGCCTCACCATCCCTCCCTCAAACCTTATCTTCCAGTCAGGGGTCTTCTCTCCAATTCTGGTACTGCTACCCAGCCCGAGACACACGCTTGGTTTGAACCAGGAAAGCCAATGTCTCCAGGTACCAGCGCAGAGGCCCATGGGAAGGCACTTTCGTCCGTGGAGACCCAGGAATGCTTGTTGGAGGCACGATTTTTTTTTTCTGCTACGTGTGCCCCACCTGCCGACACTCCAACCTTACTATCCCCTCAGGAGCCTCCGGTCCTTTTTGTGGTACCCATAATGGGCCTGAAAGGCACCGTGGGTTCGATACAGGGACCCCAGGGTGCCCACAGCCCAGCACTGTGGCTGACGGGAAGGCATTTTCGTTCCTGGTGAGCACAGGAACGCTTCTCACTGGCATTTTTTTTCTCTTTTTCTGCCACAGAAGCCCCATATGCCCTCCTTCTAAACTCACCTTCCCCTCAGTGTCTTTCTGTCTATTTTGGAGTACTCCTAGTGGGCCCGAGACACACCCTGGTTTCGAACCATGGAAGCCATGGTCCCTGGGGCCCAGCGCACATACTGATGGGAAGGCAATTTAGTCTGTGGTGGACCCAGGAACGCTTCTCAGTGGTGCGATTTTCTTTCTTTTTTTCTGCCATTGGTGCCCCACCTCCACTCTCTCACAGTTTACCTTTCCCTCAGAGGCCTTTTACCCGCTTTGGGGTACCCGTAGCAAACCCAAGATGCACCCTGTATTTGAACCAGGGAAGCCAGAGTCCCCGGGGCACAGCGCATGGGCTGATTTAAGGCACTTTCATACGTGGGGGAAACTGGCCCCGCTTCTCAGAGGTGCCTTTTTTTCCTCTCCCTCAGTTGCCTCTTCTTCCTGCACCTAACCTTCCACTCAGGGGCCTTATGCCAGGTTTGTGGTATCCCTAGTGGGCACTAGAATCACCCAGGTCCGAACGAGGGACATAAGGGTCTCTGGGTAGCAGCGCAGGGGCTGATGGGAAGGCACGTTCATCCAAGGATGACCCAGGAATGCTTCTTGGTAGTGCCTTTTTTGTGTTTCCTGCCTCAGGTGCCCCAACAACACTCCCTCAAACCTTACTTCCCCCTCAGGAGCCTTATGCCTTCTTTGTCGTACCACTACTGGACCCGAGATGCACACCGGTCTGGAAACAGGGATGCCAAGTCCCTGGGACCCAGTACAGGGGCTGATGGGAAGGCAGTTTCATCCCTGGGAGACCCAGGAATGCTTCTCACCAGTATATTTTTGGTAATTTCTGACACAGGTGCCCCACATCCCCTCCCTCAAACTTTACCTTGACCTCAGGGAAATTCTGTCCGCTTTGAGGTACCACTAGTGGGCCCAAGATGCACCCTGGGTTCGAACCAGGGACACCAGCATCCCTGGGGCCTAAGGCAGGGCCTTATGGGAAGGCATGGTTTTCCCTGTGGGACCTAGGAATGCTTCTCAGTGGTGCATTCTCAGTTCTTATTGCTTCTCAGTTCTTATTGGGTGACAGCCAGTGCCATGTCTCCCCTCTCTGGAAGGTTACCATCCCCTTAGGTGCCTTCTGCCTGCTTTGGAGTACTCCAAGTTGGCCCAAGACGCACCCTGGGTTCGAATCGGGAAGGCCACGGTCCCCGGGCCCACCGCAGGTGCCGACGGGAAGCCACGTTCTTTCGTGGGGGACACGGAACGCTTCTTGGACACGCTTTCTTTTTTTATATTTCCACAGGTAACCCACCTACCTGCCCTCAAACCTTACCTTCGCCTCAGGGGCCTTTGTCCCTCTTTTGGATACCACTAGTGGGTCCGAAATGCAGCGTGTGTTCAAACCAGGGACTCCAGTGTTCCCGGGGCCCAGTGCTGGGGCTGGTGGGAAGGAACTTTCATCTGTGGGGGATCCAGGATAGCTTCTTGAGGTCGCAATTTATTTTTTGTGCTACAGGTGCACCACTTCACCTCCCTCATTATTTACCTTCCCCTCAGGGCACTTCTGCTCACTTTGGGATACCCTTTGTGTTCCCAAGATGCACTCTACATTCGAATCAGAGACCATGGGGTCCTCATGGCCCAGCGCAGGGGCTGATGGGAAGGCATTTTGGTCAGTGGCGATATATGCCCCACTTCACGGTGGCGCGTTTGTTTGTTTGTTTTTCTCCAACAGGTGTCCCATCATCCCTCCCTCAAACCTTATCTTCCAATCAGGGGTCTTCTCTTCTATTTGGGGTACCCCTACCTGGCCCGAGATGCCCCCTGGGTTCAAACCAGGGATGCCAAGGTCTCCAGGTACCAGCGCAGGGGCTCATGGGAAGGCACTTTCGTCCGTAGATACCCAGGAAGGCTTCTTGGTGGCACGTTTTTTTGTTTTTTGTTTTTTTTTTTTTCTGCCACATATGCCCCACCTCCCCTCACTCCAACCTTACTATCCCCTCAGGAGCCTCTGACCCTCTTTGTGGTACCCCTAATGGGCCGAAAGGCACCCTGGGTTTGAACCAGGGAACCCAGGTTGCCCATGGAACAGTGCTGTGGCTGATGGGAAGGCACTTTCATCCCTGGGGAGCCCAGGAACATTCCTCGCTGGAGTGATGTTTTTTCTTTTCCTGCCCCAGGAGCCCCATATGCCCTCTTTCATACTTCACCTTCCCCTCAGGGTCTTTCTGTCCGTTTTGGAGTACCCCTAGTCTGCCTGACACGCACCATGGTTTCAAAGCATGGACGTCAGGGTCCACAGGGCCCAGCAAACAGACTGATGGGAAGGCACTCTCGTCCATGGTGGACCCAGGAACGCTTCTCAGTGGCGCAATTTTCTTTCATTTTTTTCTGCCACTGGTGCCACACCTCCCCTCCCTCACAGTTTGACTTTCCCTCAGGGGCCTTCTGCAAACTTTAGGTACCATAGTTAATGCAAGACACACCCTGTATTCGAACCAGGGAGGCCAGGGTCCCCGGGGCACAGCACAGAGACTGATTGTAAGGCACTTTCATACGTGGGGGATGCAGGCCCCACTTCTCAGTGGCGCTTTTTTTTTTTCCTCAGTTGCTTCTTCTCCATGCCCTCACAACTTACCTTCCACTCAGGGGTCTTCTGCCAGGTTTTTGGTTTCACTGCTGGGCACAAGAAATACTCAGGGTCTGTACCAGGGACATAAGGGTCTTTGGGGAGCAGCACAGGGGCTGATGGGAAGGCACATTTGTCTGGGGTTGACACAGGAATGCTTCTCGGTAGTGCGTTTTTAAATCATCTCTGCCACAGGTGCCCCAACTCCCCTCCCTCAAGCCTTACTGTTCCCTCAGGGGATTTATGCCCTCTTTGTCATACCAGCACCGGGCCCGAGACGCACCCTGGTCTGGAAACAGGAACGCCAAGTCCCTGGGACCCAGCACAGGGGCTGAGGGGAAGGCAGTTTCCTCCCTGGGGAACGCAGTAACGCTTCTTGCCAGTGTTTTTGGTTTTTTTCTGACACAGTTGCCCCACATTCCCTCCCTCAAACCTTTCCTTTCCCTCAGGGGTTTTCTGTCCGCTTTGGGGTACCACTAGTGGGCATGAGATGCACCCTGGATTCAAATTAGGGACTCCAGGGTCCCTCCAGCCTAGTGCAGGTCCTTTTGGGAAGGCACTGTTTTACATGTCGGACACAGGAACGCTTCTCAGTGGCGCATTATTTTTTTTTATTTGTAGCCACTAGTGCCCCGGCTCCCCACCCTCGAAAGTTACCATCCCCTCAGGTGCCTTCAGCCTGCTTTGTGATACCCCAAGTCAGCCCGGGAGGCACCCTGGGTTTGAACTGGGAAGGCCACGGTCCCTGGGCCCCCCCTCAGGCACTGATGTTAAGGCACTTTCATTCGTGGGGGACAAGGAACACTTCTCGGCGGCGCTTTCTTTTTTTATTATTCCGCAGGTAACACACCTCCCCTGCCTCAAACCTTACCTTCCCCTCGGGGTTCTTCGTCCCGCTTTCAGGTACCATGAACGTGTCTGAAACGTTGCCTGCATTCGAACCAGGGACTCCAGTGTTTCCAGAGCCCAGCTCCATGGCTGATGGGAAGGAACTTTATTCCGCTGGGGACCCAGGGTAGCTTCTTGGGATCACGATTACTCTTTTCTGCCACAGGTGCACCACCTCACCTCCCTATTTACCTTCCCCTCAGGGGACTTCTGCTTGCTTTGGGGTACCCTTCATGTTCCTGAGATCCATCCTACATTCGAAACAGGGACCGCAGTGTCCCCATGGCCCAGCACAGGGGCTGATGGGAAGGCATTTTGGTCCGTGGCGACACATGCCCCACTTCTCAGCGGCGTGTTTTTTTTTTTTTTTTTTTTCTCCAACAGGTGCCTCACTGTACCTCCCTCAAACCTTGTCTTCCAATCAGGGACCTTATTCTGATTTGTGGTACTTCTACCTGGCCCGAGACACACCCTGGGTTCGAACCAGGGATGTCAGCGTCTCCAGGTACTGGTGCAGGCGCTCATGGGAAGGCACTTTCGTCCATGGAGACCCAGGAACGCTTCTTAGTGGTTCGTTTTTTGTTTTTTATTTCTGCCACATGTGCCCCACCTCCCCTCATTCCAACCTTACTATCCACTCAGGAGCCTCCAGCCATCATTGTGGTACCCCTAACAGGCCTGAAAAGCACCCTGGGTTCAAACCAGTGTACCCACTAACCAGCGCTGGAGCTGATGGGAAGGTACTTTCATCCCTGGGGAGACCAGGAACGCTTCTCCCTGGTGCGTTTTTTTTGTTGTTGTTTTTTGTTTTGTTTTGTTTTGTTTCTGCCACAGGAGCCCCATATAAACTCCTTCTAGCCTTACATTCCCCTCAGGGTCATTCTGTCCATTTTGGAGTATCCTTAGTGGCCCGAGATGCACCCTGGTTTGGAACTATGTATGCCAGGGTTCCTGGGGCCCAGCACACGGACTGAGGGGTAGGCACTTTTGTCTGTGCTGGACCCAGGAACGCTCCTCACTAGCGCGATTTTCTATCTTTTTTTCTGCCATCGGTGCCCCACCTCCCCTCCCTCACAGTTAACCTTTCCCTCAGAGGCCTTTTGCACACTTTGGGGTACCCCTAGCGAACACAAGACACACCCTGTATTCGAAACTGGGACTCCAGAGTCCCCGGAGCACAGTGCAGGGGCTGATTGTAAGGCATTTTCTTATCCGTGGGACCCAGGCCCCGTTTATCAGCGGTGCGTTTTCTTTTTCTCTCCTTCGATTGGATCATCTCCCTGCCCTCACACCTTACCTTCCAATCAGGGGCCTTCTGCCAGGTTTCTGGTACCCCTAGTAGGCACAACAAACACCCAGGGTCCGAACCAGGGTCTGTAGGGTCTCCAGGTAGCAGCGCAGGGGCTGATTGGAAGGCACATTTGTCCCAGGAAGACAGGAATGTGTCTCGGTGGTGTGTTTTCTATCTTTTCTGCCACAGGTGCCCCAACTCCCCTCCCACAAACCTTACCTTCCCCTCAGGGGACTTATGCCCCCTTTATCATACCACTACCAGGCCCGAGACACACCCTGGTCTTGAGACTGTGATGCCAGGTCCCTGGGACCCAGCACAGGGGCTGATGAGAAGGCAATTTTGTCCCTGGGGAATGTAGGAACGCTTCTCGCCAGTGTGTTTTTGGGTTTCTTCCAACACTGGTGCCCCATATCCCCTCCCTCAAAGCTTACCTTCTCCTCCAGGGCCTTCTGTCCACTTTGGGGTATCACTGGTGGGCCCAAGATGCATACCGTGGGTTTGAACCAGTGACGCCAGTATCCCTGGGTCCTAACGCAGGGATTTATGGGACGGCACTGTTTTCCGTATGGGACCCAGGAACGCTTTTCAGGGGTGCGTTGCTTTTAATATTTTCTGCCACAAGTGCCACAGCTCCCATTTCTCCAACATTACCTTCTCGTCAGGTGCCTTCTGCCTGCTTTCGGGTACCTCCAGTGAGCCAAAGACTCACCCTGGTTTTCAACCGGGAAGACCACGGTCACTGGGGCCCAGCACCGGGGTTGTTGTGAAGGCACTTTCTATGGTAAGGGACAAGGAATGCTTCTCGCTGGCCCGTTTTATTATGTTTTTTGTTTTTTGTAATACCACAGGTAACCCACCTCCCTACCCTCAAATCTTACCTTCCCCTCACAGGCCTTCTTCCCGATTTTGGGTACCACTTGCAGGCCCGAAACACACACTGGGTTCAAACCATGGACCACAGGGTCCCCGGGGCCCAGTGTACGGATGGATGGGAAGGCACTTTCATCTGTGGTGGACCCAGCAATGCTTCTCCGTGGCACGATTTTCTTTTTTTTATTTTTTTCTTCCAAAGGTACCCCACCTCCCCTCCCTCAGAGTTTATGCCAGGGTCCCTGGGGCCTAGCACAGGGCCTTCTGGGAAGGCACTGTTTTCCATGTGGAACCCAGGAACACTTCTCAGCGGTGCGTTGTTTTTTTTTTTCTTATTTAGTGCCACCAGTGCCCCAGCTCACCTCCCTCAAAAGTTACCATCCCCTCAGGTGCCTTTTACCTGCTTTGGGGTGCCCAAGTCAGCCTGAGATGCACCCTGAGTTCGAACTGGGAAGGCCACGGTCCCCGGGGCCCACCGCAGACACTGACGGGAAGCCACTTTCTTTCGTGGGGTACAAGGAACGCTTCTCGGCGGCGCTTTCTTCATTTTTTATTCCACAGGTAACCCACCTCACTGCTCTCAAACCTTACCTTCCCCTCGGGGGCCTTCTTTCCGCTTTTGGGTACTACTTGCAGGCCCGAAACGCACCCTGGGTTTGAATCCTGGACCCCAGGGTCCCCAGGGTCCAGTGCACAGACTGATGGGAAGGCACTTTCATCCGTGGTGGACCCAGGAACACTGCTCAGTCACGAGATTTTCTTTTTTTTTTCCTGCCAGACGGGCCCCACCTCCCCTCCCTCACAGTTTAGCTTTCTCACAGGGACCTTTTGCCACTTTGGGGTACCCCTAGCAAACCAGAGGGGCACCCTGTATTTGAACGAGGATGCCAGAGTCCCCGGCACACAGCGCAGACACTGATTGTAAGGCACTTTCCTACGTTGAGGACACAGGCCCCGCTTCTCAGTGACGTGTTTTATTTTCTGTACCTCAGTTGCCTCAGCTCCCTGCCCTCACACTTTACCTTCCACTCAAGGGCCTTCTGCCAGGTCTCTGGTACCCCTAGTGGGCACGGGAAACACAGAGGGTCTGAACCAGGGACATAATAGTCTCTGGGTAGCAGCACAAGGGCTGATGGGAAGGCACATTCGTCTGGGGGTGGCCCAGGAATGCTGCTTGGTAGTGTACTTTTTATCTTTTCTGCCACAGGTGCCCCACATTCCCTCCCTCAGACCTTACCTTCCCCTCAGGGGTCTTCTGTCCACTTTGGGCTACCACTAGTGGGCCTGAGACGCACCCTGGGTTTGAACCAGGGACACCAGGGTCCCTGCGGCCTAGTGCAGGGCCTTATGGAAAGGCACTGTTTTCCGTGTGGGACACAGGAAGGCTTCTCAGTGGTGCATTATTTTTTTCTTATTTGATGCCACTAGTGCCCCGGCTCCCCTCCCTCGATAGTTACCATCCCCTCAGGTGCCTTCAGCTTGCTTTGGGGTACCCCAGTTATCCCAAGACACACCCTGGATTCGAACCAGGAAGGACACAGTCCCCAGGGCCCACCATAGTCACTGATGGGAAGGCACTTTCTTCCATGGGGGACAAAGAACGCTTCTCAGCGACGCTTTATTTTTTTTATTCCACAGGAAACCCACCTCCCCGTCCTCAAAACTTACCTTCCCCTCAGGTGCCTTCTTTCCGCTTGTGGGTGCTATGAGCAGGTCTGAAACGCTGCCTGCATTAGAATCAGGGACTCCAGTGTTCCCGCGGCCCAGCACAGGGGCTGGTGGGAAAGAACTTTTGTCTGTGGGGGACCCAGAATAGCTTCTCGGGGTCTTGATTTTTTTTTTTTTTTTTTTTTTTTTTTTGCCACAGGTGCACCACCTCACCTCCTTCACTATTTACCTTCCTCTCAGGAGACTTCTGCTGCCATTGGGGTACCCATTGCATTCCCGATATGTACCCTACTTTCGAATCAGAGACTATAGCGTCCCCGTGGCCCAGTGCAGGGGCTGATGAGAAGGCATTTTTGTCCATGGCGAGAAATGCCCAGCTTCTTGGCTGCACGTTTTTTTTTTTTTTTTTTTTTTTTTGTCTCCAACAGGTGCCTCACCATCCCTCCTGCAAACCTTATCTTCCAATCAGGGGCCTTCTCTCGGGTTTGTAGTACCCTACCTTGCCCAAGACACACCCTGGATTCAAACCAGGGACGCCAGGGTCTCCAGGTGCCAGCGCAGGCACTCATGGGAAGGCACTTTCATCTGTGGAGACCCAGAAACGCTTCTTGGCGGTGTGGTTTTTTTTTTTTTTTTTTTTTTTTTTCTGCCACATGTGTCCCACCTCCCCTCACTTCAACCTTACTATCCCCTCAGGAGCCTCTGGCCCTCTCTGTGGTACCCCTAACATGCCCGAAAGGCACCCTGCATTCGAACCAGGGACCCCAGGGTGCCCGCGGAACAGTGCTGGTCCTGTCGGAAAGGCACTTTCATCCCTGGATAGCCCAAGAACACTTCTCGCTGGCACTTTTTGTTTTCTTTTTCTGCCACAGGAGACCCACATGCCCTCCTTCAAACGTCACCTTCCCCTCAGGGCCTTTCCATCCGTTTTGGAGTACCCCTAGTCTGCCCGAGATGCACCCTGTTTTCGATCCATTGACGTCTGGGTCTCTGGGGCCCAGCACACAGACTGATGGGAAGGTTCTTTTGTCTGTGGTGGACCCAGGAACGCTACTCAGTGGTGCAATTTTCTTTCTTTTTTTTCTGTTAACAACTACTGGGTATGTATGCATATATACCCAACCATACATATAGTGGTCTATATGTCTATACACTGCATCCCGGGTATATATGTTTACTCACTACCGGGTATGTATGTATATAAACCCACCCCCCGCATATATTTACCCACTACCGGGTATATATGTATATACACCCAAACCTGGGTATATATATATACCCACTACCGGGAATATATGTATATACACCCGAACCCGAGTATATATGTATTTACCCACTACCAGGTATTTATGTATATACACCCAATCACTACTGGGTATTTACGTATATACACCCGACCACTACCGCGTATTTATGTATATATATTTACCTCACTACCTGGCATATATGTATATACATCCGCCTATAGGCAAATATATTTACCCATTACTGGGTATGTATATACACACACCAATGGGTATATATATTTACCCATTACTGGGTATTTATTTATAAACACCCGCCAATGGGTATATATATGTTTACCCACTAACGGGTATATATGTATATAGTGGACCCACAGTGGGCCCAAGACGCAATCTGGTTTTGATCCAGGGAGGCTGTGGTCCATGGGACCCAGACAGGCACTGACGGGAAGGCGCATTCTTCGGTGGAGAACAAGGAACACTTAGCAGTGCGTAATTTTGTTTCTTTTTTTTTGCCACAAGTAACCCACCTCCTTGCCCTCAAACCTTACCTTACCTTCCCCTCAGAGGCCTTCTTCCCGCTTTCGGGTACCCCTAGAGGGCTGGAACCGCACCCTGGGTTCAACCTAGGGACCCTATTTTCCCAGTGACCCGGCTCAGGGGCTGATGGGAAGGCACTTTCGTCCGTGGAGTACCCAGGAAAGATTCTTGGAGGCATGATGTTGCTTATTTTTCCACAGGTGTACCACCACCCCTCCCTCACTATTCACCTTCGCCTCAGTGGCCTTCTGCCCACTTTGGGGTACCCATGGTGGGCCCAAGATGGCCCCAGGCGTTCAAAATAGCGACACCAGGGTTCCCAAGACCCAGTGCAGGGACTGATGGGAAGGCATTTTCATCCGTGGTGGACCCAGGAGCGCTTCTTAGTGGAGCGGTTTTTTTCTTTTTTTATCTGCCATAGGTGCCCCACCTCACCACCCTCACAGTTTACCTTCCCCACAGGGGACTTCTGCCCACTTTGGGGTACCCCTCGTGAGCCCAAGATGCCCCCTGAATTTCAACCAGGGACGCCATGGTCCCCGGGTCTCTGGGCAGGGGCTGATTTGAATGAACTTTCATACATGGGGGACACAGGCCCCACTTCTCAGTGGCGTGTTTTGGTTTTTTTCTACCACAGTTGCCTCACATCCCTTCCCTTAAGCCTTACCTTCCCCTCAGGGGTCTTCTGTAAGCTTTGGAGTACCAAAGTGGTGCGTTTGTTTTTTCTTCTCCCACAGTTGCTTCACCTCCATTCCCTTAAACCTTACTTTCCACTCAGGGGCCATCTGCCCGCTTTGTGGTACCTTTGCCGGCCTGAGACACCCTTGTTTCTATCCAGTGACCTCAGGGTCTCCACGTACCAACACAGGGGCTCATGGGAAGGCACTTTCATCTGCAGAGACCCAGGAACGCCTCTTGGTGGCACTTTTTTTTTTTTTTTTCTGCCACATGTGCGTCAACTCCCCTCACTCTAACTTTACTTATCCCCTCAGAAGCTTCCGGCCCTCTTTGTGATACCCGTAACGTGCCCGAAAGGCACCCTGGGTTTGAATAAGGGACCCCAGGGTACCCGCAGCCCCATGATGGGGCTGATGGGAAGGCCCTTTCCTCCCTGGGGAGCCCAGGAACGCTTCTCACTGGCGCATTTTTTTTTTTTTTTTTCATTTTGTGCCACAGGAGCCCCATATGCCCTCCTTCAAACCTCACCTTCCCGTCAGGGTCTTTCTGTCCGTTTTGGAGTATCCCTAGTGGGCCTGAGATACACCCTAGTTTCGAACCATACACTTCAGGGTCCCCGGGGCCTAGCTCATGGACTGATGGGAAGGCACTTTCGTCCATGGTGGAACCAGGAATGCTTCTCAGTGGCGCAATTTTCCTTTTTTTTTTTTCACGGGTGCCCCACTTCCTCCTCCTCATAGTTTACCTTTCCCTCAGAGGCCTTTTGCCCACTTTGGGATACCCCTAGCGAACCCAAGACACACCCTGTATTCAAACTAGGGATGCCAGAGTCCCCGGGGCACAAGGCAGGGGTTGATTGTAAGACACTTTCATTCATGGGACATAGGCCCCGCTTCTTGGTGGTGCATATTTATTTCTCTCCCTCGGTTGCCTCTTCCTCCTTCACCTTACCTTCCACTCAGGAGGCTTCTGTCAGGTTTGTGGTACCCCTAGTGGGCACGAGAAATACCCAGGGTCAGAACCAGGGACATAAGGGTCTCCATGTAGCATCGCAGGAGCTGATGGGAAGGCACATTCTTCCGGGGATGACCCAGGAACACTTCCCCATAGTGCATTTTTTATCTTTTCTGCCACAGGTGCCCCAACTCCCCTCCCTCAAACCTTACTTTCCCCTCAGGGACCTTATGCCCTCTTTGTCATACCACTACCAGGCCCAAGACGCACCCTGGTCTGGAACCAGGGACGCCAGGTCCCTTGAACCCAGTGCAGGGCCTGACGGGAAGGCAGTTTCTTCCCTGGAGGACCCAGGAAAGATTTTCGCCAGTGTGATTTTGGTTTTTTCCCGACACAGGTGCCACACGTCCCCTCCCTCAAAGCTTACCTTCCCCTCAGGTGTCTTTTGTCCACTTTAGCGTACCACTAGTGGGCCCGAGATGCACCCTGGTTTCCAACCAGGGATGCCAGTGTCCCTGGGGCCTAGCGCAGGGCCTTAAGAGGAGGCACTGTTTTCCATGTGGGATCCAGGAACGCTTCTCAGTGGTGCGTTGTTTTTTTCTTCTTTGGTGCCACCAGTGCCTTGTCTCCCCTCCCTCAAAAGTTACCATCCCCTCAGGTGCTTTCTGCCTGCTTTGGGGTACCCCAAGTCGGCCCGAGACACACCCTGGGTTTGAACCAGGAAGGCCAAGGTCCCCAGGGCCCATCGCAGGTACTGACGGGAAGACACTTTCTTCTGTCAGGGACAAGGAAGGCTTATCGGTGGTGCTTTTTTTTTATTCCACAGGAAACCAACCTCCCCACAATCAAACCTTACCTTACCTTCCCCTCAGTGGCCTTCGTCCCACTTTCAGGTACCACTATCGGGTCCGAAACACAGCCTGCATTCGAACCAGGGACTCCAGTGTTCCCAGGGCCCAGTGCCAGGGCTGATGGGAAGGTACTTTTGTCCGCTGGGGACCTAGGATAGCTTCTTTGCATTGCGATTATTTCTTTCTGCCACAGGTGCACCACCTCACCTCCCTCACTATTTACCTTCCCCTCAGAGGACTTCTGCTCACTTTGGGGTATGCCTCGTGTTCCTGAGATGCACCCTACATTCAAACCAGGGACTGCAGTGTACACATGGCTCAGCACAGGGGCTGATGGGAAGGCATTTTTGTCCATGGCGACCCATGTCCCGCTTCTCAGAGGCGAGTTTTTTTTCCTCCAACAGGCGCCTCACCATCCCTCCCTCAAACCTTATCTTCCAATCAGGGGCCTTCTCTCCGATTTATGGTACCCCTACCTTTCCCAAAATGCACCCTGGGTTTGAACCAGGGATGCCAGAGTCTCCACATACCAGCGCAGGGCCTCATGGGAAGGCACTTTCGTCCCTGGAGACCCAGGAATGTTTCTTAGGAGCGCGTTTTTTGTTTTTCTGCCACATGTGCCCCACAACCCCTCACTCCAACCTTACCATCCCCTCAGGAGACTTCAGCCCTCTCTGTGGTACCTCTAATGGGCCTGAAAGGCACCCTGGGTTCAAACCAGGGACTGCAGGATACCCGCGGCCCAGAGCTGGGGCTGATGGGAAGGCACTTTCGTCCCTGGGGAGCCCAGGAACACTTCTTCCTGCCACGTTTTTTTTTTGTTTTGTTTTTTTGTTTTTTTCATTTTCTGCCATGTTTAAGTATTTAACAGAGTGATTGAGGCTGAAGCCAGACTTTAACCATTTGAAAAGTGACAAAAAGTGAGCAAAGATTCAGGAATGTAGGCCAATAACTTGTTCCTAACTACACAGGTTTCTTGAATACAGAACCCTGCCAGACACAGCACCTCACGCCTAGAATCCCAGTCCTTTGGGAAGCTGAGTTGTAAGGATCACTTGATGCCAGGACTCCAGGACACAGAAAGATCCCATTTCTACAAAAAAAAATATAGAACAAAAAATTACTGGCAGATGCAGTGGCTCATGCCTATATTCCCATCACTTTGGGAGACCGAGGCGGGTGGATCACTTGAGGTCAGGAATTTGAGACAAGACTGGCCAAAATGGTGAAACCCCATTTCTATTAAAAATACAAAAAGTAGCCAGGTGTAGTAGCACATGCCTCCCAGCTGCTCAGTAGGCTAAGGGAGGAGAATCACTTTTATATGGGAGGCAGAGGTTGCAGTGAGCCGAGATCTTGTCATTGCACTCCAGCGTGGGCAATACAGTGAGATTCTGTATCAAAAATAAAATAAAATAAAATAAAATAAAACAAAATGTCCGGACATGGTGGCTTGCCCCTGTCATACCAGCTCCTCAGGAGACTGAGGCACGAAGATCTCTTGAGCCCAGAGAGCTAGGGGCTGCAGTGAGCTATGATTATGCCACTGCACTCCAGCCTGTGTGACACAGAAAGACCCTGTCTCTAAAATAATAATAATAAAAGTAAATAAAAAAGAACCCTGGGCCCCACCTGAGAGATTCAAATTCGTTTGCTTTAGCACAGGGCCATGGAATCTGTCCCAGCATCCTAAAGGCTACCTCAGTGAGTTAAGAGGAAGGATTGGCATTGAAAGAGCTGTCAACAAGCTGTGACAAAGAGAAAGCTCCTCTGTCAGGCAGGGAAGTGGGGTCAAAGAACAGGTTTTTGTTTGGTTTGGTTTGGTTTGGTTTTGCAGGAGAGGAGCTGACTTAACAGCAGGTCTAGCAAGATTGTTCTTGAGCCTGTGCAGGAGAGCAGAAAGGCTAGGAGGCTGCAAACAGACAGTGGATAACTGAAAAGTGAAATTTCTACTGGATTGCAAATCCCTGGATGCCATCCCAGTGAAGATCTAAGATGAAAAATACCCCTCCATGAAAATGTCTTTCATGGTCCTAACCATGAAACATAAAATTGCCTTTTCACCTGAAAGTTACTTGCAACTTGGTGTAGCATTTTATGCTTTGGATGTCATGGAACATCCAGAAGCAATACCCTCGCCTGTTGCAAATCAAAGTAAAATCAGAAAATGCTCAGTGGAAAGGGAAAAAAAAAACAGAAGACTAAAAACCAACACTAGAGTAAATCTGCAAACCCAAAGAACCAGCAGAGGAAAGGGAAAGAAAACCTGCAGCATAGACAAACTTTGATGTTGTGTGATGTGTGAAAATGTATAGAAATGTTCCCTTACCCAAAAATTCCCAAGGTGCTTAACTTGCCAACCACTGGAAGGAAGTAGAAATTCCCACCCAGGGTGATACTTTTAAATACCATTCTCTTTATGTTGTTTCCTAAAATAACAACAGACATTCTAGAGAAGATTTACCAAGATGGCTTAATGAGGTGTCAGATGAGTACCTGTGCCCACGATCCTGTTTACCTCAGGCATCCTTATGCAAATTTGACTGACTCTTCTCAGCCCTACTAGATTAAAAAAAAAAAAAAGATATAATTGGGGCAGCTGGGCTGGAAGCACAGTTGGGCCATCCCCATGGAGACCAGGCTCTAGCACCACGTGCTCTTCCTTGCCCCAGCATTCCTCCCCACTCTTGCTTTTCAGAGCAGCAGCCCACTTGAACCTGGGTCTTCCTCAGATGATCTCCACATCAGTACTTGTCAGCATTCATGTGCACAGAAATCACCTGTGCAACTTTTGAAAATGCAGATTCAGACTCAGTGGCTAGGGTGAAGCCTCTCGATCTATGTGTCTAACAAGCTCCCAGTGATGCATGTGGTCATCAGATGGTCCTAGTTCCACACTTGGAGGAGCTACTTAGGGCCTATAAAATAGTTACTCCCCTATCCAGTGTTTGACCCTCAGACTTCTGGATTCTGCCAGCACTCAGATACTTCTGGGACGGGATGCTTACTGTTCATCTTGGGTCAACATGTCAGAAAGACCTTCCTGTATTGAGCTGAGAACTGGCTACCTAGGGCCCACCTTCACCTCACCTACTTCTGGGCCTTGGATCCTATGTAGCAGGCTTAAGGCCTTAGAAAGTGGCTGGCATGTCCCCCAAGTATTTTCTTCAGGCAAAACATGCCAGGTCCTCTGGCTATTATCTTTTAATTTTTTTTAGAGACAGGGTCTCACCTTGTTGCCCAGGCTGGTCTCAAACTCCTGGGCTTAAGTGATCATCCTGCCTCAGGCTCCCAAAGTACTGAGATTAGAGGAATGAGCTACCATGCCTGGTCTTAGATATTCTTCTTAAGCTATGATTTGGTCATTCTGGTCATTTCTTTCTTTCTTTCTTTTTTCCTTTCTTTTCTTTTTTTCTTTTTTTTTCTGAGAAGGAGGTTCACTCTTGTCACCCAGGCTGGAGTGCAATGGCAATATCTCCACTCACTGAAACTTCTGCCTCCTGGGTTCAAGCAATTCCCCTGCCTCAGCCTCCCGAGTAGCTGGAATTACAGGTGCCCACCACTATGCCCAGCTAATTTTTGTATTTTTGGTAGAGACAGGGATTTGCCATGTTGACCAGGCTGGTCTCGAACTTCTGACTTCAGGCGATCCACCTGCCTCAGCCTCCCAAAGTACTGGAATTATAGGTGTGAGCCTCCAAATCCAGCCCTAGTCATTTTCTTCTTATCCTGCTTTGTGTGTCTTTAGGCTTCTCCTCTTGTGATACTGTCACCACCTCATTACAGATAACCTTTATGTGACTTGTGTTGAGCTTGCTGTCAGCCGTCATCCTTAAAGTCATTTTTACACGTGCTGTGGATCAGCCACATTTCTTCCTAGTCAGTAATAATCATAATAATTATACTTAACACTTATGAGAGTTAATATAGCAAGATGGTTAAGAATGTAGGCTCTGGAATGAGACTGCCTAGTGGGAAGCACTATGATTAGCACCATGTGTTATCTATCACCATCACCATCATCATCTATCACCATCACTATGACCACCATCATCATCACCATCACCATCATCTCCATCACCATCATCACATCACCATCATCACCATCATCACCACCATCACCATCACTACCATTATCATTACAATCATCACTATCGATATCACCATCATCATCACCATCACTATCACCATCATCACCATCACCATCACCATCATCATCACTATCACCATCATCATCACCATCACCATCATCATCACCACCATCATTACCATCACTGTCACCACCACTATCAACATACCATCACCATCATCAACATAACCACTATCATCAGCACCACCACCATCATCACCATCACCATAATCATCAGCACCATCACCATCATTCAACACCATCACCACCATCACTATCAACACCATCATCATCACCATCACCACCACCACCATCATCATCATACCATCATCCATCATCACCACCACCACCATCATCATCACCATCACCATCATCATCATCATCACCATCACCACCACCACCAGTACTTTGCCTACATTAACTGATTTAATTCTCATAACAACTTCATAGTGTGGGGGCTACTATTATCCCAGTTTTACAAGTGAGGAAGTGGAGCCTCACAAGATTATGTTTTGTGCTGAGGGTAACAGTGACAAAAATCTAAACCTGGGCAGTGTCCTTTGGTTGGTTTTGTTTATTTTGTTATTGACAAAAGTGCAAGACCAAATCTGTTCCTGCTATTCATAAATTTCACCTTTTATTCAGCACTTTACCCTTATTTTACACTATCTTTTGGATTCTTGGTTCTGCCATTCCAAGCGTATCTGCCTCCTAGCTTCATGCTGTCTGTTATATTGTGAGAAAAATACGTATTTTCATCTAGATCATGCATAAGGTAAGAGGCTATGTGGCAATTCCCTACAGATTCTGTTCACTGAAGCCCAGTGGTGCACATCTCCTGAAGCTCTCTGAGCCTGTAGTTTTGTAACCCACTCAGAAAAGCCTAGGGAGTGGTCAGGCATGATTTGTATTTCAGGTGCCTGGGAAACATGTTTCCTCCTCACTTTCAGGTCTGCCTTCCAGAATCTTTTCCAAGATGGACAGTACCCTCCAAATTTATAGTTGCTGAAATCAAGCCTCTGGGCAGGGCTAGATGCAAGGAACAAATACAAAGCAGGGTCTGCAGAACACACATCCCAGAGGTGATAATGACCAGTTAATCCCTGCAGATAGTTAGATCCAGGAGACTGTCCTTGGGCTTCAGAACTCCCTGCTTCTGAATCCAGCAGTGCAAATGTAAGCCTCTATGTTCCTCCTAAACCATAGGTGACTGAGCAGCCATGGTGTTACCAGCATTTCTATAAAGGAAGAGTGCAGAACAACAGTCTCATTATAGGGGAGAATGGGGCTGGCCTTTATTTTAGGCTGTATGTTTATTTGGGGCAATTTGCAAGGAGGGGTTGCCCTGATAGAGATTATGTGGGCTAAATCCCCCACATATAAAGCCATGTTGTGCCACTGCTCCTGTGCCAACTGACCAGAAAGGCTGGACTGATTTCTCCCCTCTCTCCTTTCCTGGTTCTGTTCCCCAACCCTGGGTGTTTAATGTAACCTAGCTATGTTCAATTACCCATCCTTTTCACCATGTTGGGATGTCTGCCACATGTCCCTGGTGTTCTTTTGGGCTTCCTGTGAGCCATGACTCTGGGAGCCTTGCAACTTTTGAAGGAGAGCAGGAGGCCCTGGGTCTGCCATCAGTCTGGGCTCTCTAATCACACCATTGTCACTGGAGCCTGCCTGACCTGCTGGGAAGTTGCAAAACAAGCATGTAGGGAACATTCTTCCACCCCAATGTTTTCCCCTCATGAAATCATCCAGCAAACCCTGAATGCTTTCTCTTGGTGTGGTCAGGTAGAAGCACTGCCTCTCATACTAGAGCAGTCAGTGGCTATTGGCTTGACTGAGCCTAATGGCAGATCTAGAAGGATTTGGGGAAGGCTGTCTTGCTTCTCTTGGAACAGCATGTGGCCCTAGCAGTGTGTCTGTTCTTGAACAGTGGTGCCCCTGCAAGCCATGAAAACTGATGGAATGGGGAGGGGAGCTCCACCTAGAAATGAGAAGTGTCTCAAACCTTACTGAAGTGATCTTGAATTGCTGATTTACAGGACTGATTTTGGCACATTATTCTCAGGAAAACAGTGGTTTAGGGCATGGTCTCAAGCTCTAATAGGTTGAGACATTTTGGCTTACATTTGTAATCACAGTACTTTGGGAGGACAAGGTGGGAGGATCACTTGATCTCAGGAGTTTGAGACCAGTCTAGGAAAAATAGCAAGACCCTATGTCTACAAAAAATTCAAAAATTAACTGAACCTGGTGGCACACACCTATAGTCCCAGCTACTGAGGAGGCTGAGGCAGGAGGCTGAAACAGAAGCCTCACATGATCCCAGGAGATTGAGGTTGTGATGAGCTGTGATCATGCCACATCACTCCAGCCTGGGCAACAGAACAAGACCCTGCCTCAAGTAAGTAAGTAAGTAAATAAATAAATAAATAAATAAATAAATAAATAAATAAATGTTCTGCAGGCCACATCCCAAGATAATAATTAAACTTACCTTATCGGTTGTGACAACTAAATAAAAAATAATACATGTAAAGTGCTTAGAACAGTTCCTGGCATTAGGTAAGAGCTTTGCAAGTATTAACTATTATTAGTACCATCATCATCTTTATTGCTACTAAGCACATATAGTACATGCATTATTTGCTCATTGAACTTCACTGTTTTTTTTGTGGGGGGAAGGTTTTGCTGTTTTTTAAGATGGAGTCTTACTCTGCCACTCAGACAGGAGTGCAGTGGTGCAATCTTGGCTCACTGCAACCTCTGCCCCTCAGGTTCCAGCAATTATCCTGCTTCAGCCTCCCAAGTAGCTGGGACTACAGGCTTGAACCACCACACCCTGCTAATTTTTGTTTTTTAGTAGAGACGCAGTTTCACCATGTTAGCCAGGCTTGTCTTGAACTCCTGACCTCAAGTGACCCAGTCACCTTGGCCTCCCAAAGTGCTGGGATTACACACATGAGCCACTGTGCCCGGCTGAGCTACACTTTGAAGTATGGCTTACCCCTGTGCTTCAGTTGAGGAAACTAAACATGGGAGAGTTCAGTAACCTGCACAAAGTTAAACCAGCAAGTAATTGGTGAAGTCAAAATCTAGAATCAAGGGTTTTTTGTTGTTTATTTTTTGTTTTGGAGATAGCACCTTGCCACGTCTTAAAAAGACTTAAATAAGTGGCAAGGATTTCCATGTTTATGGACTGAAAAACTTAATAAACTTAAGATGACAATATACCAAAATAGTGCACAGACACACTGTAATTCCAATTTTTTATTTTTTCTAACATTTCTTCTGCAAAACCAGAATAGTCCATTCTGAAATTCGTATGAAATTTGAAGGTACTCTGAACATTCAAAAAAATGTTGAAAAAAAGAAAAAAGTTAGATGGCTCACAATTCTAAATTTCAGAACATACAAAGCTACTATAATTAAAACAGTTTGATACTGGCATGAGAACAAAGATATAGACAAAATAAATAAAATAAATAACTCCCCCCAAAAAATCCCTTGCATAAATTATTGATCATCTTTTGACAAGCATGCCTAAACCATTATGTAAAGGAAAGGACATTTTGTCCAACAAATGATGCTGAGAAAACAAGTCCACATTTAAACCAGTAAGATTAAATCTTTATCACAATCCATGTAAAAAAATTAAATAAAAATAGATTCAAGACATAAAAATAAGTGTTAAAACTTTAGTGGTTTCTCATGGTTGTTTTTATTTATGTGGGGTCAGTACTACCATGAACACCTTTAGACACACAAACTAGAAATCTTAGAAGAGATAGATAAGTTCGTAGACACACATGCCCTCACAAGACTGAGCCAGGAAGACTTTGATTTCCTAAACAGACCAATAACAAGCTCTGAAATTGAATCAGTAATACATAACTTGCTAATCAAAAAGAGCCCTGGACCTTATGAATTTATAGTCAAATTCTACCATATGTACAAAGAAGAGCTAATACAATTCCTACAGAAACTATCCCAAAAAATTGAGGAGGAGGGCATCCTCCCCCACTCATTCTATGAGGCCAGCATTGTCTTGACATGAAAACCTGGAAGAGACACAACAAATACAGAAAACTTCAAGTCAACGTTCTTGATGAACGTCTATACAAAAGTTCTCACCAAAATATTTGTGATCCGAATCCAGCAGCAAATAAAAAAGATAGTCCATTGTGATCAAGTAAGCTGCCTCCTTAGGATGCAAGTTTGGTTTAGTACATGCAAATCAATTAATGTAATTTATCACATAAACAGGACTAAAAACAGAAACATATGATTATCTCAATAGATGCATAATATAATAAGAGCCATCTATAACAAGCCCAAAGACAACATTCTGCTGAATGGGCAAAAGCTGGGAGAATTCCCTTTGAAAACCAGCTCAAGGCAAGAATCCCCTCTGATCATTTCTATTCAACATAGTATTGGAAGTCTTGACCAGAGCAAATGGGCAAGACAAAAAGTAAAGAGCATCCAAATAGGAAGAGAGAAAGTCAAACTATCTCTGTTTGCAGATAACATAATTCTATATCTAGAAAACCCTGTCGTTTCAACTCCAAAGCTTCTTCAGTCAATAAACAACTTCAACAAAGTTTCAAGATACAAAATCAATGTGCAAAAATCACTACCATTTCTCTACACCAAAGATAGCAACACTGACAGCCAAATCAGAAAGACCATCCCATTCACAATTGCCACAAAATAATAAAATATCTAGGAATACAACTAAGCAGGGAGGCAAAAGAGCTGTACAATGAAAATTACAAAACACTGCTCAGGCTGGGCGTGGTGGCTCAGGCCTGTAATCCCAGCACTTTGGGAGGCCGAGGAGGATGGATCATGAGGTCAGGAGTTCAAGATCAGCCTGGCTAACATAGTGAAACCTCATCTCTACTAAAAATACAAAATATTAGCTGCACGTGGTGGCAGATGCCTGTAATCCCTGCTCTTCAGGAGGCTGAGGCAGGAGAATGGCTTAATCCTGGGAGGTGGATGTTGCAGTGAGACGAGATTGTGCCATTGCACTGCAGCCTGGGTGACACAGCGAGACTCCATCTCAAAAAAAAAAAAAAATATTAGCCTGGTGTGGTGGCAAGCACCTGTAGTCCCAGCTACTCGGGAGGCTGAGGCAGGAGAACGCCATGAACCCAGGAAGCAGGGCTTGCAGTGAACTGAGATTGAGCCACAGCACTCCAGCCCAGGCAACAGAGTGAGACTCCATCTCAAAAACAAAACAAACAAACAAAAAACACTGCTCAAAGAAATCAGAGACGACACAAGCAAATGGAAAAACATCCCATGCTCATGGATAGGAGGATCCAATATGACTAAAATGGCTATACTGCACAAAGCAATTTACAGATTCAATGCTATTCCTATTAAACTACCAATGAAATTCTTTACAGAGCTAGACAAAACTATTTTAAAATTCATATAAAACCAAAAAAGAGCACAAATAGACAAGTCAAAAGAACAAAGCTTGAGGTATCATGTTACCTGACTTCAAACTACACTACATACTACAAGGCTACAGTAAGAAAAACAGCATGATACTGATAAAAACAGGCACATAGACAAATTGAATAGAATAGAGAGCCCAGAAATAAATACAGCTGCACATCTGTGACCATGTGATCATCAACAAAGCTGACAAAAGGAGCAATAAGGAAAAGATTCTTTATTCAATAAATGATGTTGAGACAACTGGTTAGCCATATGTGGAAGATTGAAACTGGATCCCTTCTTTACACCATATACAAATAAATAAACTCAACATTGATTGAAGGCTTAAATATAAAACCTAAAAGTATAAAAACCCTAGAGGACAATCCAGGCAATACAATCCTGGACTTAGGAATGGGCAAAGATTTCATGACAAAAATCAATAGCAAGAAAAGAAAATACTGACAAGCATGATCTAATTAAGCAAAAGAGCTTTTGCATAGCAGAAAAAAGAGAACTATCAACAGAGTGGAGAAAACATTTGCAAACTACGCATCTGAAAAGATCTACTATCCAACATCTATAAGGAACTTAAATTTACAAAGAAAGAAACAACCTCATTAAAATGTGGGCCAAGGACATGAACAGACACTTTTCAAAAGAAGACATACATATGGCCAACAAATGTATGAAAAAAATCTCAGCATCACTGATCATTGGAGAAATGAAAATTAAAACCACAATGAGATGGCTGGGTGTGGTGGCTCAGGCTTGTAATCCTAGCACATTGGAAAACCAAGGCAGGCAGATCACGAGGTCAAGAGATCAAGACCATCCTGGCCAACATGGTGAAACTCCGTCTCTACTAAAAATACAAAAAGTGTCTGGGTGTGGTGGTGCACACCTGTAATTCCAGCTACTTGGGAGGCTGAGGCTAGAGAATCACTTGAACCCAGGAGGCGGAGGTTGCAATGAGCCAAGATGGTGCCACTGCACTCCAACATGGTGACAGAGTGAGACTCCGTCTGAAAAAAGAAAAAGAAATAACAGCCAGGATTACAGGCACGAGCCACTGTACCTGACTGAATTTTATCTATTCTGTCTCATATATACTGAAGGAATATTTTTGGAAGTCAATGCTAGCATAATCCCCATTGTGCATATTTCAGGGCTGGGGAGATGTGAAACACACGATGACTTTTATATGATCACAGAAATGAAAAGGAAATGAATGCTCTAACCCAGCTCTGTTCCCTTAACCTGGGGCCCTGGCTGCATTTAGATGTTTTCAGGGGTTAAGGGACTTGTGGTTGCCTAATTGTGTACAGGTGAAGAGTTGATATGGGAGAGGAAGGTGAGTAATCAGCAGCTGTGCAGGGCCTTTGCATAGATTTACGGAAGAACAGGGCTCAGGGGGTGGAATCTTGAAGAATTAACACACTTCCCTTGTGACAGGACCTGACAGAATTTAGGACTTTGAAAACCAGACACCCACATTCTAGAGACAGTCCTATACCTATCTCATTTCATGGGAGATGCTTAAGAGAGCACTATGTTCTCATTGTATGGTGACATTTCTAAGCTGTTGCCTTAGAAAGGCTCAAAGTGAGGGCCTTTTCTTATAATATAGACATTGGCTCAGCCCGCATCCTCGATGCCTCTGTCCATTTGGTAAGACAGTGTACCCACAGGTAACACACAGGTAACACGATGTAGCCCAGGGCAGGTCTATCCATGCCAGGCCTCTCTTGTCATCTAAACTGGACAACCCCATCCGTCCCACCATAACTGTGTGTTGCAGGGGGAGCAGGAAAGGAGGGGGTTCTTCCTAACAGGGGCAGGTTGTCAAGCATTGGAATCCTGGTGGATCTATCTGTCATGTTCACATCCAGGTCACGGCTGGTGGAATAAAAATTTGAGTGTTGGAGTACCAAGTTTATCGACTCAAAAGTAAATCCAAAGGTCTTAAACTGTCCTATGGTTTCCTCACTGGCTGGGGGTCTATGCAGATACTATGTGCCTGATCTGGGGAGCAGAATTTCTAGTAGGTATGTCGCCTTGTGGTGAAAACAAAGCAGATCGTTAACTTTTTATTTTTTATTTTTTTGGCTTGGTTGCTGGGCACTTTCTTTACAGAGCTGCATTAAAATATGTGGGCAGCTGTTTGATGGGTTAAACTCCCCCATCTCCTTGGACAAGGGTCAGGTTTACTACACCACCAAGCATGGCCTACAGCGAGCTATGGTAAGAGCAGACACATGGGAGTCTCTACAGACAGGGGCCTGACAAGACCAGGATGGGCCCAGGACCCAGACTCAAATATGGACTGTCTCTTGGCTGTGTCTTAGAGCTTTTTTGTATGAGTGACCAAAAGTTCTTCCCCCAAAAAATCTGGCCTTCATTAGTCCCAATGGCAATTTGGTTAGGTTTAAAGTCCCTGTTTACATACTTGGACATATATCAGAGAAGGCCTGTGTGTTGATTTTACTTTACATTAGGCTGTATTTATTCATGTTGCTACAGTTTGTATTGTTTTAACTATTTGCCCCAGGTATCTTCTGTAGCAGGCAGCTTCACTGTACTGCCAGACCTTCTCTGAGACTTAAAAGCCACCACTATTACTAGGGAGGTTTTTACACAAAAATAGGGAAGAGGTTACATTAAAAATCCATGGCAAAAGCCCAGGAAGCTGGGGCAGGATAATTACTTGAACCAGGGAGGCAGAAGCGGAGGTTGCTGTTAGCTGAGACTGTGCCATGACACTCCAGCCTGGGTGACAGAGCCAGACTCTGTCTCAAAATAATAATGATAATAATAATAAGATTAGCTGGGTGTGGTGGTGCATGCCAGTGGCCCCAGCTACTCGGGCAGCTGAGATAAGGAGAAGATCACTTGAGGCCCAAAAAGTCAAGGCTAAAGTCAGCTGTGACCCACTCTAACATGGGCAATCCTGTGTGAGAGAGAGAGAGAAGGAAGGAAGGAAGGAAGGAAGGAAGGAAGGAAGGAAGGAAGGAAGGAAGGAGAAAAGAAAGAAAGAAAGAAAGAAAGAAAGAAAGAAAGAAAGAAAGAAAGAAAGAAAGAAAGAAAGAAAGAAAGAAAGAAAGAAAGAGAAAGAAGGAGAAAGAAAGAAAGAAGAAAGAAAGAGAAAAAGAGAGAAAGAAAGAAAAAGAAAGAAAGGAAGAAAGGAAGAAAGGAAGAAAGGAAGAAAGGAAGAAAGGAAGAAAGAAAGAAAGAAAGAAAGAAAGAAAGAAAGAAAGAAAGAAAGAAAGAAAGAAAGAAAGAGAGAGAGAGAGAAAAGAGGATTGGAAGGAAAGGGAAGGGAAGAGAAGGGAAAGGAAAAGAAAGAGAACCAAAGAAACCAGTGTGCAATGTACTATGCATAGATGCTGTACATTTACTGATAATTAATGAAAGGGCTACTGACCGTGGGGTCAATTTTATACAATGGCAAGTCTACACCAACTGAGCAGGGAAATTGCAATCTGGATGGGCGCAATGGCTCACACCTGTAATCCCAGCACTTTGGGTGGCCAAGGCGGGAGGATCACAAAGTCAGGAGATCAAGACCATCCTGGCCAAGATGGTGAAACTCCATCTCTAATAAAAATACAAAAAGTAGCTTGGTGTAGTGCTGTGCGCCTGTAATCCAAGCTTCTCAGAAAGCTGAGGCAGGAGAATCACTTGAACCAGGGAGCCAGAGATTGCAGTGAGTCAAGATCACACCATAGCACTCCAGCCTGGTGACAGAGCAAGACTCTGTCTATTAAAAACAAAGAAAAGAAAAGAAAACTGCAAACTGCAATCCAAGCTTGGCCGCCATCCCATGTGCAGCTCATAGTGGATCTACCCATTTGTCAACTCTGAGGTGTATATTTTCTTTCTTTCTTTCTTCTCTTTCTTCCTCTCGTTCTTTCTCTCTTTCTTTCTTTCTTTCTTTCTTTCTATCTTTCTTTCTTTCTTTCTCTCTTTTCTCCCCTCCCTCCCTCCCTCCCTCTTTCTTTCTTTCTTTCTTTCTTTCTTTCTTTCTTTCTTTCTTTCTTTCTTTCTTTCTTTCCTTCCTTCCTTCCTTCCTTCCTTCCTTCCTTCCTTCCTTCCTTCCTTCCTTCCTTCCTTCTTTCTTTCTTTCTTTCTTCTTTCTTTTTCTTTCTCAAGTCTCCCAAAATGCTGGGAATACCTGCCTTGGCCTCCCAAATTACTGGGATTACAGGTGTGAACCACTGGCTTCATCTTTCTTTTTTTTGAGACAGGGTCTCACTTTGCCACCTCCACCTTCCAGGCTGTAGTGAGTCTCATGCCTCAGCTTCCTTGAGTGGCTGGGATTACAGGCACATGCCACCGTATTTTTAGTGATCAACAGACTTTTGCCATGTTGGCCAGGCTGATCCACTCATCTTCATTTTTTTTTAATTCATTTTTTTGGAGATGGAGTCTCACTCTGTTGCCCAGGCTAGAGTGCAGTGGCATGATATCAGCACACTGTAACCTCTGCCTCCCGGATTCAAGGGATTCTTCTGCTTTAGCCTCCCGAGTAGCGGGGATTACAGGCTCCCACCACCGTGCCCAGCTAATTTTCATGTTTTCAGTAAAGACGGGGTTTCACCATCTTGGCCAGGCTGGTCTCGAACTCCTGGCCTCAGATCCACCCGTCTAAGCCTCCCAAAGTCCTGGGATTACATGCTTGAGCCACTGCACCCAGCCCCAGTCATCTTTAAGATGACTACACTGTACAGTAATTTTAAAAAAATAAAATAAAATAGGATGCATTTACCTAATCCTACACATATTCCTTCTTTGCTGGGTTTGTATAGATTTAGTCACCATTCAAGGCGATACCCCTCCCCCCACCGTTTTCTTTTTCTTTCTTTTGCTCTTTTTTCAATCCTCCCAACTCAGCCTCCCAAAGTGCTAGGATTACTGGGGTGAGCCACCATGCCAACCTGACCTAAAGAGACACCCACTGAAAGTAAGAAATAGAGAGCTCCTTCCAGTGATTTGATGGATTGATTGATTGTTTGATTTAGAGACAGCGTCTCACTCTGTCACCCTGGCTGGAAAGCTGTAGTGCCATCATACCTCACTCACTACAGCCTGGACACTCACACAGCCTGGACACTCCTTAGCTCAAGTGATCCTTCTACCTCAGCCTGCAGAGTAGAGTACCTGGGACACAGGCATGGGTCAGTGCGCCCAGATCATTTTTAAATTGTTTCTACAGAGAGGGTCTCCTCAATTTGTTGCAATCCTCCCTACCCAGAGTCTCTAAGTGCTGGGATGGTGGGTGTGAGCCACTGAGCCTGGCCTCCAGGGAATGATTCACAACCACGACAGCTGTACTAATTTTTCTGATTGTTTTCTGAGACAGATTCTTGCTCCATGTGAGGCAAGGTGCATCACTTTGGAAGCCACAGCACCACATTCCAAAGCCCCATTCAAATGCACAAAGCTTTATTCCCTTCCAGGATTCAGAGCTGATGACTTCCATAGCCTCAGGCTTCTCTCTATTCAGAAGCTTTTTCAGGTGCCACCCCACTGGAAGGCTGGCTGCGGCTGGGGATTGGGGGGTGGGTGGGGCTAGAAAATCAGTCCCCTACCTTTGCTAGCTTGGCCAGGACATCCCCCAGCCCCCAACGCTTGCTCAGGCTTCGAGATCCCCTGCCTCCACCGCCTTGGAGGCTGATCTCTTACTTTATGTCTTTCATCCTTTCTTTGGCTTGAGCAGGTGGTGCAGGGGTGAGGGTGTGTGTTGGAAAGGGAGTGTGGGGTGGGAAGGAGGGGAATGTCTGAAGGGTCGATTTAGTATCATATCTCTTTCATCACCATCACCGAAGATGAAACCAGCAGTAAATTAAATACCACGTGTTCTCATCTATAAGTGGGAGCTAAATAATGAAAACACATGGGCAGAAAGAGAGGGACGACAGACATGGGGGCCTACCTGAGGGAGGAGGAGTGGGAGAAGAGACAGGTTCAGATAAAAACACGAAAACTGAAGGGTACTGTACTGAGTACCTGGGTGATGAAACAACCTGCACACTGAACCCCCCAGTCAGAAGTTTACCTATAGAACAAACTTGCATATGTATGCTTGAACAAGAAATAAAAGTTGAGAGAGAGAGAGAAATAAAACCAAACACCACCTCCTCGACCTGAGTCAGGGGGTTTCCGGCCTTTTTGGGGACCTTCAGCGGCAATGGAAGAAAGCCACAGTTAGTCCCATCAAATGTATTCTGCCTCTTAAAGGATCAGAAACTGCAAATCACGGTAGGTTCTGAAGGGGGAAAGGAAAGGAAGGTGGGGGAGTATTTCAGTCTTTTTTTTTTTTTTTTTTTTTGAGACTGAGTCTCTCACTCTTTCACCCAGTATGGGATGCAGTAATGCTATCTCAGCTCACTGCAACCTCTGCCTCCCAGGTTCCAGCGATTCTCCTGCCTCGGCCTTCAGTAGCTGGGATTACAGGCACACACAACCACGTCAGGCTAATTTTTGTATTTTTAGTAGAGATGAGGTTTCACCATGTTGACCAGGCTGGTCTCGAACTCCTGACCTCAAGTGATCCACTCTCCTGGGCCTCTTAAAGTGCTGGCATGACAGGAATATGCCCCTGGGATTTTAACCTTTAAAAGCACCTGTTCTGCAGCCTTTCACTGCGGCCTTTATGCTCTGAATGATGTGTCATTTCTGCTATAGGTTGACTCCCTGAGTTCCCTCTCCCCGTTAGGTACTCAGTTAAGTAAGTTAGCTTTGTTTTCTATCCTCTTGTCTTTTAGACAGTGCAGGTGCCATGGCTGTTGTTAGTGGCTATCACACTGTGTGTCTCCCGAAAGATGGATGTACAGAATTCCACTGGGAAGGGAGAAACGGATCAGGATATCTGATGACCTTTGCCTGGGGATACTGTCCTTTTTTGCCGCTCACAAAAAGGTCATGTGAAGGCCGAGGGAGCACTTTGCCTTTGGCCCTCTGAAGGTTCGCCTGAAACCTCAACTCGTCAGAGGCAGATGAATAAAAGAATAGGCAGTCACATTTCTGGGACCTATCTTCATGGGACCCTGCAGAACGAAGGCCCCGAGATGACGAGGAAATGGTCCATGTGTATGCTTGAGTGCCACAGGGTGTGTCTTGTTTAAGGGTAGGTCCTGAGACCCCCGTTCCAGGGAGGGCCCTGTCCCTTCTACGAAAGGAAGTAGAGTATGCTTAGAGAGGCTGAGAGGAATCTAGACAGATGGGTCTTGCTGGGCTTCCCCATTCGATGTATGATTTGGGGAGATCGAGGTCAGTCCCCCACTTGGATGGAAGGGGTATTTTCAGTTTTCCCTGTCACTTGTGGTGTCTCCACTTCTCATATTTCCCTGATAAACTCCTCAACTTAAAAATCAATGGTTAAAGAAAATCTTACCTAGTGAAACCAATCATGAAGGCACTGAGGAATAAAGCTCATTATCATGGTTATCATGGTATGAAATTCTACACACATGGCTGGGCACAGTGACTGACCCCTGTAATCTCAGCACTTTGGGAGGTCGAGGTGGGCAGATCACCAGAGGTCGGGAGTTCGAGACCAGTCTGACCAACATGGAGAAACCCTGTCTCTACTAAAAATACAAAATTAGCCGCGCATGGCAGCACATGCCTGTAATCCCAGGTACTCGAGAGGCTGAGGCAAGAGAATCATTTGAACCTGGGAGGCGGATATTGCAGTGAGCTGAGATCGTGCCACTGCACTCCAGCCTGGGCAACAAGAGTGAAACTCCGTCTAGTGATTTTTAATAAATGGCACTGTATCACTATGGGGCTAGGACGGCGGTGTTGTTCTGGTGGCGAGACACTGCGTGGAGCGATGTGTAGTGTGCGGACTCCAATCTTAGAGGTCAGATGTGGATGCTCCCGGATCCACCGAACTAGATTCCTGAGTGATTCAGGACAGGGTGGACTTTGAGGAACACGATTGAGAAATGTATACTTCAGGAGTGAAAACTGGCCCAGGGACAGGAGGGAGTGTGATGTCAGCTGTCTTCTCTGTGAAATTCACGCTGTGTCCGGAGACTGGATTTCATGGACTTTGTTCCATTGTGACAGATATTGCCACTCTGAGGTCATGAGTCTGGAGAATACTCTGAAATGCTATAGACTGAACTTCTGCCTTAAGTAGGTCCCACCTCCACCCCAGCCTCCGTCCACACACCGGCGCCTCTGGTCCTCTCTTCTCTCTTGGGGAATGAAAGTTCCAGATGATCTCATGGGCAGAAACGTAGGCTGTGTCCCCTGGGGGCTCTAGTTGACTAGTCGCGGGCAAGGCCTGGAAGGACTCCCCGGGCCCAGAAATGACCTGGTCTGAGACGGATTGGGAAGAGGCCAGGTGTGCCTCTGCTGACCGCCTCCCCAACCTCCACCCTGACCCAGAGTGATCCATCGTTCACATGTTCACTTGTTTTCCGTGCTGACACTTGAATCGTTCACTTGTTTTCCGTGCTGATACTTGCAGGCGTAGGTTGTCTTCAGGCATTACTGTTACTGAATTACTGTTCAGTAGCATTACTGTTACTGAAAGTCAAAGTGGCACAGAGGGAGGTCTGGCCAACTTCACAGAGCCTGGGGCAACTGGTTTCGCTCCCTCTGTTCTGGAGGCCCCTCCCTCTCTCGCTCCTTGCCTAGAGAACCTCAGCCCTGGAGGGGGCCCTATTGTTCTTTCATCAGCGCTTTATTTTTCTTTGTTTGTTGGTTTCTTTAATGCACATATATTCTTCAACTTGGGCTTCATGAGGTGTCAGTTTAATTTTTAAGTCGCCCCCCCGCCTTCCCCATGCCTGTTTACCTTAATTTAGTGTTAGTTAAGTGGGTTCCCCCAACATTGCCAGTCCCACCACCCTGCTTGGAAACATTCCAAAGGGACCTGGGTGTGCCTCCATCTTCTCTCCCCTTCCCCCACCCCTTGCTGGCGATGTCATTCTCTCCAGGCTGACATTTGCATTGGTGGTCTTCAGGTCTCACTCAGTGGCCACCATTTGTGAAGATGGGGGCAGCACGGTCCCACTTCCCCAGAGGCAGCTTGGGCTGATGGCATAGCCCTTGACTCCTGTGGGCAAGCGGGCAGATGGGCAGGACTGAAGTTGTGGGTTTTTTCCCCTTTCACTCCTCAGGCCTCCCTCCCTAGGAAAGCTTCATCCTGGCTGAGTCTCAATCAACTTTTTTTTATCAAGAGGTTTTATTTTCTCCTCCCTCAGGCCAGCATATTTTCAACGTGGAAGGGTGTTACAGCTCTACCCTGGGCCTTGAGTATGTGCCCAAAATAGATACACTTTCAGAAAAGCATTTTACTCACTTAAGATTTCCAGAGACAATGCTTTGGCCTGTGTTTGTTTGTTGCTTTGTTTGTGTTTTTCCTTTTTCCTATTTATTTCTTTTTTCAGGTGAAATAGAATTCATCAATTTTTAGGAAAACATATTTTCCCCAGGACATGTTAGCTGCTCTTTTCTTCTGTTGTTAACTAGCGCTTTTGTGAATCTCTCAAGGTATAGTGAGAACCGGTTGATGTAAACTATAGTTAATAACATCTTATGTTTTAGAAATCTGTAAATAAGTGCTGTTGCTGCCACTGTTGTTTTTGTTGTTGTTTTCAAAACATATCCTGGTCACCATTTATGGCACCAAAGCATTATAAAATAAGTGTCATTATTTCTTGAGTACCCCTTTCCTCTTCTTCTGTCTCTCTCTGTGTGTCTGCCTCTATCTCTGTCTGTTTCTCTCTTTCTCTGTCTTCTGTCTCTCTCTTGCTCTCTTTCCTTGTCCATCTCTCTGTCTGTCTGTGTGCCTGTCTCTCTCTGTCTGTTTCTCTCTCTATCTCTCTCTCTGCCCATCTCTGTTTCTTTCTGTCTGTCTCTTCTTTCTTTCTCTCTTTCTTTATCCATTTATCTCTCTCCCTGTCTCTGTCTCTCTGTCAGTCTCTTTGTCCATCTCTCTCTCTGACTCTCTTTCTCTCTTTTGCTGTCTCTCTCTTTCTGTGTCTTTGTCTCTCTATGTCTGTTTCTGCCTCTGTCTCTCTCTCTTTTTCTCTCTCTCTTTTCTCTCTCTGTCTCACTCTTTCCCTCCCTCTCTTTTTTCTAAAATAAGCTCAGGCAGATCTAATTGAATCCATTACCAAGGCCTGAATTCTTAACTTTAGAAATCCCAGATTTGATCTCCATGCAGAATGCTGTACAAAATTTGTGAGTTGATTTCTGGGCTTGGATACCTCACAGATATTACATATTAATAAAGATCCAACCCTGAAATCTGGGTTTGGTTCTCCCTCAACTCAGCTGTGACCCAGACTTACTGTCTCAATAAATCATACCTCTGTTCAACTACAATGCTGGGAGAGTTTTCTTAATCTGTATCTCCCAGTGTCCTAAAGGACTCATGACTGAGCCCTATCAGTTCTGTCTTAAATGTGTATCTTCAAACACTTCTATCCATTTCCAAAACTACCCACAGCCCCTTGTGGAACCACTGGCCCTTTGAAAAACCTCCCAGAAGTGGTTTCAGCTTTTCTGCTAGGAGGCCTAAGCCTGATGAGAATATTCCTGCCCAGGATTCCCTGTGAACAAAAGTGCTTCTGCTGGGAGTTGAGATCCTCAAGACCATGCTTGCTAGACTGGATGACTCTCTGGAAAAATGCGTGGGACTCCACAAAGCTGGCCACTCCCAATGAGGTCAAATGCATACCTCTACATTGGCCCGAGGCCTCGACTGTACATCACTGTCACCATCACCGTCAACATCCTTGTGAGCCTGCCCAAGGCACTGACTTCAGAGAGATAGATCCTTGGGAAGACAGTCTTCCTCCATTTAAGTCCAAAGCGATGGCAACCTCCACCCACATGGTCCCCACTGCACTGTGAAGATGTGGAGAGTAGGGCAGAGAGGAGAGAGTAGGGCAGAGAGGAGAGCGTAAGGGGAGACATTCTGACCGCCCCACTCAAGTCCCATGTCTCTGACCGCCCCACTCAAGTCCCATGTCTCCAGCACCCACCAAACACCGCTGCTCTCTCCCCTCCTCTGTCCACAGTGCCCCAACCCACACACCCCAGCATACATGCTGGAGGTTACAAAACCATACAGTGTGAATAAACCTGACACTCTCCTTATGCAAGTGTCTGGAGTTCATAGATGAGAGGTTTGTTTGATCTTGGCATCATCGTTCATGTGCGGCTGCATCCTAGGAAACAGATTCTACCATTTTCATTGAATGGGGCTAGAGCCCATTTCATGAGAGGGTGTGTAGAGAGCCTGGTTCTCCCACGTGGGTGGCTACTGGCTAGAAATAAATATGGCTTCCTGAGCCGAAGGGATTAGTTAGGCCCTCACGTTTGTGGGACTATCTCTCAAACCCTCCACTGAGGCCACAAAACAGATTCCACCCAACCCCCTCGGGCATTTCCGCAGGTGCTTAATATATCCTGTCAACAGTCCCAAGCAAGACACTTTGAGTTAAACACTTTCATTGGCTTTGTTTGTTTGTTTGTTTCTGAGACAAAGTCTCACTCTCTCCCCCAGGCTGGAGTTCCAGTGGCTCTGCCTCCTGGATTCAAGCAATTCTCCTGTCTCAGCCTCCACAGAATGACTTCTTTATCCTGCTGACTCAGGAAAGCCAGGTCCCTAGTCATCCATTTCAAACTGAGAGTCACCACGTTTGGAAAACCAATCTGCTTTCAAATTCAGTGGAGAGATGTGGCATGTAGGACGAGGGACTGTTCATTCTAACTTGGTCTGCGCAGTGGGGCCTAGGGCGAGAGCTCACTGCAGAATGATGGCTCCCTCTACCTTGGGTTTCATCTTCTCCACCCTGGAACACAGGCCTTGGCAGATCCTGGCCCTTCCTGGCCCTTAAGGCAATGTCAGAAACCCCATACCATGCTTGGATGCCCCAAATGACTGTGGCTCGTGCCTATACAGAAGCATTTGAAATCTATCCTCCACACATGGCCACTTAAAACCACAGGAGCATGGGACACTTGGCCACCATCCACCTCACTGCTTTCAGGAGAGAATGCTGATAGTCTCTTGTTGACCCTTTTGACTTGAGTTCTTCATGGGCATGTGGTCAGGACATAGTGAGACCAGATGTATTAATCAGGTCGGGTGTGGTGGCTCATGCCTGCAACCCCATCACTTTGGGAGGCTAAGGTGGTAGGATTGCTTGAGTCCAGGAAGTCAAGACCAGTCTTGGACAACACGACCAAAACCCCAGGTGTGTGCCTGTGGTCACAGCTACTTGGGAGGCTGAAGTGGTAGAATCACCTAACCCTGGGAAGGTTGATGCTTCAATCAGCCATAATGATGTCACTGTACTCCAGCCTGGGTGACAGACAGAGACCCTGTCACAAACAGATGGACAGACAGACAACAGCTATATTATGTCCTTCTTAGTGTAGGAAGCAAAAATAACAGAATACAGCATTTAATTTTTTTTTTATTTTAAATTTTAACGTGTTTATTAATTTTGATCCCAGGTTATGAAACCAGATAATTTTTAAATTTTTGTAGAGATGAGGTTTCACCATGTCACCAAGGCTGTTCTTGATTGCCTAGGATCAAGAGATCCATCTGCCCTCAGGCTCCCAAAGTGCGAGGATGACAGGTGTGAGTCACTGCTCTTGAAAGTATTTTTTTTTTTCCTTTTCTCAATTGCTTATCTTTATGAGAGTTTCACTTCAGAGTATTTGGCTGGTTGTTTAAATTAATTCTAAATAGAAATTTAGGATGTCAGCTTCAGGCCTCAAGGACTCAAGGACTCTGAGCTAATGAATGCCTTGGTCTGTCTATCACAGGACCATACACATTAAGGAGTAAAATAATTGTGACGTTTACAATAAGTAATTTTATTGTACAGAAATACATGGATGCATCCAAAACACAGAAATGATTATCTTAAAAGTTGTCTTAGGCCAGGCATGGTGGCTTATGCCTGTAATCCCAGCACTTTGGGAGGTCGAGGCAGATGGATCATGAGGTCAGGAGTTCAACACTAGCCTAACCAATATGGTGAAACCCCGTCTCTAATAAAAATACAAAAAAATTAGCCAGGCGTGGTGGCATGTGCCTGTAATCTCAGCTACTCGGAAGACTGAGGCAGGAGAATTGCTTGAACCCAGGAGGCAGAGGTTGCAGTGAGTGGAGATAGTGCAACTGCACTCCAGCCTGGGTGACAGAGAGAGACTATCTTTTAAAAAAAAAAAAAGTTGTCTTAGTCCCTGTGGGTGTGCCAGTGATTTTTTAGGTTTGTACCTTGCCTGAGGGAATTTCCAGTCAGTCTCTGGATGGAAGTTCCAGATGATCCGATGGGTGAAGACTTAGGCTGTGTCTTTCAGGGACCCTGGTTGATTAGTTATGGAGACTGCTTTGGGAGGGTATGGCTACCCACTGTGCTGTGGGGGCCTCCATCCTTCCCCTCCTCCCTCCCACTCCAGGTGATCCCAATTCATTCGGGGTAGACACTCATTGGTAGACATCGGGGATCACCTAATGGACATTGTTATTCTGAAAACCAAGGCCTCAAGGAGGAAGGAATCTCAGGCCACCTGTGCACAGCCCAGGGCAACTGCATCTTCTCTACTGCCCCTGCCCCAACCTCCAAGTCCCTCCCTTCCTTGTTGTCTAGGGAATCGCCACGCTGATGAGTGGGTCTGATTGTTCTTTGATCATATATAAAAAAATAGACAAGGCACGGTGGTTCATGCCTTCACAGGCACTTTGGGAGGCTGAGGTGGGCGGAACTCTAGGTCAGAAGTTTGAGACTAGCCTGGTCAGCATGGTGAAATCCCATTTCTACTAAAAATACAATAAGTTACCTGGGCGTGGAGTTGCAAACCTGTAATCCCAACTACTTGGTAAGCTGAGGTAGGAGAATTGCTTGAATCCTAGAGGCAGAGGTTGCAGTGAGCCGAGATCGCACCACTGCACTCCAGCCTGTGTGACAGAGAGAGACTCCATCTCCAAAAAAATAAATAAAATAAAGTAAAATAAAATAATATAAAATAAATCACAACTCCTTGCCAGGAAGGGAACAAAACCAGACAGAGAATAGTTTGAGGAACTGAGAGAAGTAGGCTTCAGAAGGTGGGTAATAACAAACTCCACTGAGCTAAAGGAGCATGTTCTAACCCAACTAAGGAAGCTAACAACCTTGAAAAAAGGTTAGATGAACTGTTAACTAGAATAACCAGTTTAGAAAACAACATACATGACCTGATGGAGCTGAAAAACACAGCACAAGAATTTCGTGAAGCATACACAAGTATCAATAGCCAAATCAATCAAATGAAAGAAAAGATACCACAGGTTGAAAATCAACTAAATGAAATAAAGCAAAAAGACAAGATTCGAGAAAGAAGACTAAAAGGGAAAGAACAAAGCCTCCTAGAAATATGGCACTATGTGAAAACACCAAATCTACATTTCATTAGTGTACCTGAAAGTGATGGGGAAAATGGAACCAAGCTAGAAAACACTATTCAGGATATTATCCAGGAGAACTTCCCCAACCTAGCAAGACAGGCCAACATTCAAATTCAGGAAATACAGAGAAAGCCATAAATATACTCCTCTAGAAGAACAACCCCAAGACACATAATCATCAGATTCACCAATGTTGAAATGAAAAAAAAAATTAAGGACAGTCATTGAGAAAAATTGGGTGACATACAAAGGGAAGCCCATCATACTAACAATGTGGGATATTTGATTTTTCACTATAGGCCTCAAAAGGCTCTGAAATGTCCCTTTGTAGATTCTACAAAAGAGTGTTTTCGACCTGCTGAATCAAAAGAAAGGTTTAACTCTGTAAGATGAATCCACACATCACAAAGCGGTTTCTTAGATACCTTGCTTATAATTTTATCATGGGAAATTCTGTTTTTTCCTATAGGCCTTAATGGGTTCTGAAATGTCCCTTTGTGGATTATACAAAAATATTTTTTCCAACCTATTGAATCAAAGGAAAGAGTTACCTCTGTGAGATGAATCCACATGTTAAGTGCTTTCGCAGATAGGTTGTTTCTTGTTTTTATCATGGGATATTCAGTTTTTCCCTGAGGAAAAACTGAATTTTGGAGGCCTTAATGGGCTCCAAAGTGTCCATTCGTGGATTCCACATAAATAGTGTTTCCAACCTGCCTTATCAGAAGAAAGGTATAGTTTTGTGAGATGAATGAACACATGGCAAAACGTTTTCACAGATAGCTGGTTTGTAGTTACTATAGTGGGATATTTGGTTTTTCACTATAGGCCTCAATGGAGTTAACAGATGGCTGCTGCCTGCACACACAGTGCAGAGGGAGGCTACACCTTGGCCTAGGCTGCCTCCAGAATGTGAGTGCACTGGGTCTGAGGGCCCCACTGGCAGTGCCACCCTCCCCACTCCTCCTCTGTTGGGGCCTGGAGCAGCTGGAATGGCAGCTCTGCAGTCACTAGGAATAGGGTTAAGTATTCTTACCCCATGCATGCACACAAAAAAGGAAACTATTATGTTAGGTAATTAATACGTTAATTGATTTCATTTTGGTAATTATTTCAGAATGTGCTTATAGATAGAAACATCATATTGTAAACCTGAATATGTACATTATTTATTTCTCAAATATACCTCGGTAAAATTGAAAAAAACTAACAGGATTGAAAGGATAAACACACAGTTCTATAGTAGTAGTTGGACACTTCAATGCCTTATATTAATTAATGGGTAGAAAAACCAGACAGAAGTTTCATGAGAAATAGAAGACTTGAACAACAGTATAAGCCATTTAGAGCTAATACACATATGCAGAACAGTCCACCCAACAACAGCAGGATATACATTCTTTTTAAGTGGATATAGAACTTTCTCTGGGACAGGCCATATCTTCATCCACAAAAATATGTCCTAATCATTTTTAAAAGTTTTAAATCATACAAAATATAATTTACAACCACAATGGAGGAAACAACACATAAACAAAAAATGAAAACTGAAAAATTCACAAATACATAGAAATTAAACAATATACTCTTAAACTACCAGTGAAAGAATAAATCACAAATGAAATTATAAAATATCTTGAGACAAAATAAAGACAAAACATACCAAAACTTAGTGAATGCAGTGAAAGTTGAGTTCAAAGGAAAGTGTATGGATATAAAAAACTACATTTAAAAAAATTTCAAATCAGTAACCTCACTCTATACCTAAAGGCAGTATAAAAACCAGAGAAAACGAAATCTGAAACTAGCAGAAGCAAAGAATTAATAAAGATTAGAGCATAAATCAAGAAAATAGCAAGATGAAAAGCAGTAGAAGAAATAAGCATGGCTAAAAGTTGGCTCTTTGAAAAGAATAATAATCTCAAATCAGTAGCCAGGATTCTTCTTTAGGAATGTAGAGAAAGAAGAACAACTTAAATCTGAGTAACTAAAGAAAGGAGCTAATAACAATTAGGGCAGAAATAAGTGAAATTGAAAACCAATCAGAGAGAAAGGAAAAGAGAAGAGAGAGTACAGATCGCTAACAGCAGGACTGAAAGACAAACTATCAATATACATTATAGCATAAATAAGTAATGCTACAAATAATTTTACACACACAAATCTAATAGATGAGATGAAAAAGAGAAGTTCCTCCAGAGACACAACACATACTGCCAAACCTCACTGAAGAAGAAGCGGTAACAAATAGTCCTGTATTAATTAAGAAATTGCATTTGTAAATAAAATCTACCAAAAAATCTATTCACATGTTCTTTCACTGATTTCTATCAAATATTTGAATATTAAATAATTTTGACTGTACGCAATCTTTTAGAGAAAATAGATGAGATGGGAGCATTACCAACTCATTTTATAAGGCCAGCCTTACAATAACACCAAAACTAAACAATGATACTGAGAGAAAAGAAAACTATAGACAAATATCAGTCATGGATATATATGAAAAAAAGTCAACAAAATATTGTGACTTCAAACTGAGCATCTCATGTAGGATGATTCATTATGTCCAATAAAAACAAGGCTGATTCACTATTAAAATTCAATCCAAGTAATCTGCTATAGAAAGACTATTTTTAAAATATTCTTCTCAAGAGATGCAGAAAGAGCATTCAATGAAATCCAACATCTATTTCTGACCAAAACTCATAAAATTAGGAATAAAATAACTTAGAATATATGTTTATATCTGTATGTGATACGGTGATGATGGAATGATTTTTCCTTAAGACTGAAGACAAGTCCTATTCAATATTGTATTCAAAAATTTGCACAGTGCAATAAGACAGGAATAAGAAATAAATAACATACATATTGCAAAGGAAGAAGTAAAACTGCCTCTATTTGCTGATAAAACAAATGTTTATATACACAATCCTACAGTATTTACAAAAAGCTTCTATAACAAATATGTGAAATTAACTGTGTTTTATTACCAAAAGTCAATATAGAATGTCAATAAATTTCCTATATGTCAGGAATTAACAGTCGAAAAAATTAAATTACTATTTAAAATAGAAACCAAAATTAAGTACTTAGGTATTATTGTAACAATAGAACTGCAAGATCTGTATGCTGAAAACTACAAAATATAAATGCAATAAATAAGAGAAAGTTTAAAAAGAGGGTAATGAAATATTTATGAATTCAGAGTCTCAATATAGTTAAGATGCCAGCCTTTTCCATTTCTACTTATAGAGTTCCTGCATTAACAATGAAAATTCCTGTAGGCTTTTTTTTGTTTTGTTTTGTTTTGTTTTTGTAGATATCACCAAGGAGATTCTAAAATTTACATGGAAATCAAAATAACTAGAATAGTCAAAACACTTCTGAAAAAAACAAAATTACAGGACATGCACTACTGATTACAAGCCTTACTATTATGCTACAGTTCTCAAAATATTGTGGTTTTGTTAAAATATTGTTAAAACAGGAGACACATAGACCAGTGGAATGAATAGAGACCACAGAAATAGACCCACACAAATACATTCCACTGCATTTTCAAAAAGGTGCAGAGGTAAAGGAGAAAATATAATCTATTATCTAAGTGGGGATGTAATAATGGGATTTCCCCATGTAAAAAAAGGAACCTTAGTGCATATTTTACAACTTTTACAAATGTGGACTGAAATAGACCATATAAAAGTGTAAAATACACAACAACAAAATGCTATCATAAAACAGGGGAAATAAGATATGACTTTGGGGTCATTGATGAGTTTTTAAATAAAACACCATATACATGATCCATAAAAGAGAAAATGAAAAAGTAGACTTTATCATATTTAAAAATGCTCCTTCTTTGAAAGAACCATTACAAGAGCGAAAACCTAAAACAATCAGGGAAAAATATTATTAAGTCTCTGTATTAGTCAGTTCTGCTACTGCTATGAAGAACTTGCTGAGACTGGGGAATTTATAAAAGAAAGAGGTTTAATTGACTCACAGTTCCACATGACTGTGGAGGCCTCAGGAAACGTAAAATCACAGCAGAAGGCAGGCAAGCATGTTGTTCTTCACATGGTGGCAGGAGAGAGAAGTGCCAAGGAAAGGAAGAAAAGCCCTATATAAAACCATCAGATTTTATAAGAACTCACTCACTATCATGAGAACAGCAGCATGGGGGTAACCTGCCTCCATGATTCTATTACCTTCCACCAGGTCCCTCCCACAACACCTAAGGATTATGAGAACTACAATTCAAAATGAGATTTGGGCAGTGACACAGTCAAACCATATCAGTGATATATCTTAGACAAGCTTTCATCCAGAATGAATAAAGAACCCTTAAAACTCAACAATACAAAACAAACAATCCAATTTAAAACAAGCAAAAATTTTGAGCACATACATCTCAAAAGAAGACAGACATATGCCAAATAAACATATGAAAACATGTTTATTGTTATTAATTAATAGGGGAATGCAAATCTTAACTACAATGGGATATCCCTACATGCCATTAGAATGGAAATAAAAAATTAAAATATCAAATGCTCCTGAAGATGTGTAGCAACAAAGATTCTCTTTCATTACTGTTGGGAATGTAAAATGACATGGTCACTTTAGGAGATAATTTGGCAGCTTTATATTAAGTAAAACATACATCCAGTGCGAGGTTCAGCCATTCCATTCCTATATATTTATCAATGTATAATGAAAACAAATTCACATAAAAACCTGTAGGCTAGGCAAATGTTTTAGCAGCTTTACTCATAATTTCTAAAACCTGGAAACAACCAGGATATCTTTTTTTTTTCTTTTTTCAGGCGGTGTCTCACACTGTCACCCGGATTGGAGTTCAAGGTCATGATCTCGGCTCACTGCAACCTCTGCCTCCAAAGTTCAAGGAATCCTTTTGCCTCAGCTTCAGCTGGGAATACAGGCACCCACCAACATACCCAGTTAATTTTTTGTATTTTTAATAGACGGGGTTTCACTATGTTGACTAGGGTGGTCTTGTACTCCTGACCTCGAGATCCACCCTCCTCGGCCTCGCTAAGTGCTGGGATTACAGGTGTGAGTCACTGCACCCAGGCTAACCAAGACATCTTTCAACAGGTGAACAGATAAACTATTGTCTCAATACCATCAACCGCTATTCAGCAATAAAAAGGAACAGACTATTCACTTACTTACACATCAGTACAGAAGAACTGACATGTATTTTGCTATGTGAAAGAAGTCAACCCCAAATGTCTACATATTGTACAATTTCATTCATATAACATTCTGGAGAAGGCAAAATTATAGGTCGAGAAAACAGATCAGAGGTTGCCCACAACTGGGAGAAAGGGAAGGGGTCATCACAAAGGCATCACACAGAGAATTTCAGGGTGATGCAGCTGTTCTCTGTAGTGCTGGATGGTGGACACATGTCTCTATGGGTTTCTCAAAACCTACCAAATGCTACACTACAAAACCTCATTCTTATTTTTTGCAAAGTAAAAAAAAAAAGAAAAAAAAAAAAACCCCACCAGGAAGTCAGAGGTTGCCAGGAGGAAAAAGAAACTGATCAAAGACACTTTGGAAAAAGGTACTTGGATTGGCTACTCTAAGGTTAAGACCAAACAAGCTGCATAGAAACACTCCATTTTGATTGGTAATTTTGTTTATCACAGGGACTAATGATAATTTTGACATCAGGTTAGAATAAATGAGTAAGTAAGTTGTAGATAGTGGGAGCTAGAGTTTTTACGGTTATGAAATGACTTTTTCTTGTAGTGTTGAGAATGTTTTTTCCTAGTCATTTGTTAATTCTCCCCAGGATTCTCACCAACCTACTCAAGTATTTTTTTAAATACTTACTCTTACAATTTTGAGACAAAAACACATCTGTTTACAGCCTAGTTGGGGAAACCTCATTACTATCACATCCTTTGTGTTCTAAATGAAAGTCTGCACATAAAACAACAAATGAGCATGTGAAGTGTTGGAAAAGTATAATAAGGAAGTCAGACTCCCCGGGGAAGTTCCTTGGGTCTCCTATTCTTATCTTCCCTGAAGAGAGTACTGCAGAAGCCTCCAACCAGAAACCACACCCAACAAAACCAAACCTAACAGAATCTCAGCTGTCTCAGCCAAAGAACCTGGAAAATAATGACCTAGCAGGGAATACCCACCCGACTGTAGCCAAACATCAGTGGAAAAAACCCCAAACATCATAGTTCAGTGGAGTCCAGTGTGGAGCTGATGATCCACTTCACTTCCACGGAGTGGAAGGAAGCAGCAGCGCTCTGATTCCCTTGCCTGATGGTGTCAGTGGGGACAGGAACGGAGATAAATCTTTGGGCAAAAGCAGACAGTTCTACAATTCCCTTGCCAAAGTCATGTCTGGAGGTGCCAGAGGTAAGTTTAGCCTCAAACTCATGCAGCAACAATGAGACTGAGGCAGGGTGAGGTACGCTAGTGTCACCTTCCTAACCCTGGTGTCACTGAAGTCAAGCAGGAATCTGAGCCTCTGCTGCCACCCAATTCAACCACACTGACAAGGTGGCATCATCTCCAATTTCCCCGCAAACCCACTTCTGGTGTCAGTAGGACCCTGGGGTGAACCAAACCTCCATACTGACACAGCTGCAATGAGACTGAGTGAGGTGGCACCAGCAGGCAATTAGGAATTCTTTTGAAACAAATGTAAATCTTGAAAATCTCCACCAAAAAAATGGAAGTTATAAGAATTAACCAAATGGAGATTAAATAATTAAAAAATAAGATAACTGAAATAACTTTACTGGATAAGCTTAATAGTAAAGAGGAGAAGACAGAAGATAGAATCAGTAAACTTGAGGACAAATCAGTAGGATTTACTGATTCTATTCTGAACAAAACAGAATAGATACAAAATGAAAAAACAGAGAATACCCTCGGGGACCTGTCAGACAGCATCACAATACTGAGTCTATGTATCATCATAGACCAAGAAAGAGAGTAGAAACAAATAGCAGCACTGGAAAAATAGTCAATAAATTGACATCTGAAAACATCTTAATTTTGACAAAGACAGAAACCTAGATAATGAAGTGGCTGAGTAAATACGAAATAAGATAAACCTAAAGGAATTCATATTTAAAAATGTAATATAAAAATTTCTGAAAACAGAAGACAAAGGAAAATTCTTGAAGGCCTACCCTCAAAAAATGATATAGACTTATAAAAACACAAATTCAAATGACAATAGAGTTCTCATCTGAAACAGTGTAGGACACAAGAAAGTGTCCCAACATTTATGTCCTGAAAGAAAAGAACTATCAAATGCAAATTCTATCTCCAGCAAAAATGACATTCAAAAAGAAAGGAGAAATAAAGGCATCCTTATGTGAAGGAAAATTGACACAATTTGTGTTTTACCAAAACTCCTCTTAAAAAGGTGAAAAGTAAGTCCTCTAAACAGAAACCAAATGATATCAGAAAACTGCTTGGAACTTCAGAAAGAAAAGAATAAGAGAATGGGAAAATGTAAATGGATGTCATAGGTTATTCATAATCTCAGAAGTTTTTAAAAACATATTTGATATTTGCACAAAAATTATAGCACTGCCTGTTGTAGCATCCAGTGTATTGGATGTGTTACTCAGTGCCATTCTATTTTTAAAAACAAGGAGGGTAAAAGGATCTAAATAGAAGTAAGATTTCTACACTTCATTTAAAGTGGTAAAACATCAATACCAGTTGACTGTGGTCAGTTACACATGTATAATGATAATAAGGTAAAGATAGTAAGAAAATTATATAGAGATGTACTAAAAAACAGTATAAGTAAAACATTATGTAATCCTAAAACTATTTCAGTAACTCACAGGAAGGTAAGGAAAGAGAGCAGAGGAAACCAAAAGAGAATGAACAAGCAGAAAATAAATTATAAAGCAGAACACCTAGGCCTTAACATACATATTACAGTCATCTTAAATATAAATTGTGTACATGTGTTGGTTAAAACACAGGCAATATCAACCTGTACAAGGAAACATGATTCAAAAATACATACGCTACTTATCTCAAATGATGCAGAAAGAACATTTGCCAAAATATAGCACAGTTTTGTGATAAAAAAACTTGCAGAAACCTAGAAATAGAAGGAAATTTCCTGAACTTTATCAAGACTATTTATCAAAAACAAACAGCTATGTCATGCTTATTGATGAAAGAATGAATGGTTTTCCCCTCAGAATGGAAACAAGGCAGAGAGGTCTGCTCTCAACAACGCTATTTGACAGAGCACTGAAAGTTCTAGTCAGCACAATTGGGCAAAAAACAAGCAAGGCATACTGATTGAAAAAAAAGAAAGAAGGAAAGTGGTGTCTATTGCAGATTACACGATTGTCTTTGTAAAGTCTCAGAGAAACTAAAAAAAGTCTTGTAGAAATAATAATATTTAGCAAGTTCACAGGATAAATGATCCATCCTCCAAAATTCATCGTATTTCTATAGACTAACAATGAATGTGTGGAAACTGACAATAGCTTTACAATTACTCTGAAGAAAATACTTAGGCATAAATCTGACAAGACATGCAGAATTGAGATGGCAAAAATGACAAAATGTGCATGAAAGAATTGAGAGAAGAAATAAATAAATTCAAACTTACCTTATTAATGGTTTGGAAGACACAAGATAGCAACGATGTCAACTCTCTTCACGTTGATTGGTAGATTTAAGACAGTCATATAAAATCTCCAACTACATATTTTTATGCACATAGATAAACCTATTTTAAGTTTATATGAAAAGGCACATGCTATTGGTGGAGAGATGGACACATAGGTCAGCAGAACAGAATAAAGAACTCAGAAATTGACACAAGTAAATATGCCCAATTCATTTTTGACAATGGTACAAAAGCAATTGAAGGAGAAAGAACAGTCTTTTTAACAAATGTTACTGGAGAAAGTAAACATTTATAGGCTCTAAATCTCAGCGTAAGCCTCACAATTTATACACTAATTAACTTGAAATGTTTGCAAACTTAAATATAAAAGGTTATACTATAAACCTTTTAGGAAAAGAAAGTTCTAAAAAAATTATTGGGATCCAGGGCTAGATAAAAGTACTTTGTTCTTATTTATATGTATCTTTAAATGTTTTTTTAACTTTCAGTAAAAGATCAATGTGTACCTGTACTTAATCTAAAAAAGAAAATTATTCAATGTGCTCTTCCAGGTTAATCAAATAAACTCACCATTCTGTATGAATCCATAGTGTATCAGTGATGGAGTCATTATTTTTTTTCTGAGAGAAAAATTATCTTTAAGCTCATCACATTTTTGGAGCATAAAACCAGAGGGCCTAAGGTGAGGTGAACATGCTGTCAGTGGAGGTGAGCAGGAAGGAAATTTCCAAACCCAAGAACTTGCAGAACCTGCTGGAGAGAGAAAGTTACTTGGGCAAGTCTAGACATCAATTGTGATGTACCCTTCTCTGTAGAATAATAAAAACAGTATATTCCAGCAAAAAAAAGAGAATGGGTGATACTAATTGAATGATGCTACAACACACCCATATGTCTGTATGTGTATACAGAACTATGCACATATACACACAGATATGTATAATATGTGTGTATTTAACTGAAGTTAAACCATTAAGCAATAAATGTGACATCCTATTTTTCTACCCTCTCTTTTCTAACATCTTTCAAACAGATGATGTGTTGTAAGATTTCCAGTTATTTTCAATAATTAAAAAAATTTCAAACAGAATAAATAGGTATGCTGAATTATTTATCAATCCCCTGTTTTACATGTGACTGTAAATAGGCAACTCATTGTATAGATATTTCAGCATCTTAGATGTTAAAGTAAACATATAGCTGCTCCTCATTTTTAGAAGAGTGGATTTGGAATATGTGTCTGATCCAAGTTGTATATTTAAATTACTTAAAAATACATCTTTTTTTGGTAATCGTGTTGTAAAACAAATTTCTGGCACATTAGAAAGAATATTTTTAAGCAAAATTGTTTTTGGTTTATATTCTCTAAACGTCAGAATTTTACTTTGAAGGATTTCAAAACTTACAAGAGTATTCATATTTGAATTATAAAATAAGTAACTTAGATGGAATAATTTGAATTTGGAAATTTCTTTATACCACTAAATTTGAAGTTTCAATGCCATTTTATTTTTACAGATTTTCTTTGAAACATGATATTGGCTACTGGAAAGAGTTAAGACCCTTCATGAAAATATGATTTTAGTAATGCAACTTATATATGAGGTAGAGGAAGCATTGATTTCTGTGCCCATTAACTAAGGAGATTTTATGAAACAATTTTTAATAGGGGCCACAATCAGTACCGGGAGTGTGGTCAGGCACGCCTCCCTCCTCACTGGGCCCACCAGAAGCGTTCAGGGTTCTAGAAGAAACATGCGCAGGTGTGAAGAGGCTGTCACAAGGGAAGAAGGGCCAGAGTGAGAAACCCAGCACAGGGGGCCTGCCCTCATAGGGGAGTCGGAGAAGGTTTTCTGAGGAAGCTTTGTCCAAGCCGAGATCCTTCCTGTTCCGTGTGCTCCAGCACAAGGCCTGCAGGAGGAGCCCCATGAGCAAGGCCGACCTAGACCAGCCGGGTGGATTCCCTTGGCAGTGAGGGGGAGCGTGGCCTGAGGAACTGAGGGCGGTCTCAGAAGGACGGCATCAGAGGAACTCTCACCGTTTCTATCATGAATGTTACAGTTTGATATCAGCATGGGGGTTGTGATTGGGTGATCCTGGGAAGGGTCTGTCAGCGGGTCGGGGGCTTGCTCTATGTTGGACGCTGTCTGATGGAGGAGGCTTTTCTATTGTTCGGTATCTCAAGGAATCTTATCCAGAAGAGGGCAGGAGGCCGCCAGGAGAAAACCGCTGCGGGAAATGAGGTAGATGCCGCTCATTTTCACCAAGTGAGTGCAGTGCTAGGGATTTTAGGGGGTGGCAAAGTGGCCTTGATATATTCTCTCTGTGCAGGTCTCTGTTAGACTCACTGTTTGTGTCTCCGTGGGGATCTCTGTACTGCTTTTGAAGAGTCTCTGTGTGAGTCTCTGTCGAGAGTTTCCGTGTGGAGGTCCCTCTGCGGGGTCTTCATGGGAGGATCTCAGTCAGATTCTCTGTTGGGGTCTCTGGGGGTCACTGTGGGGTTCCTCTGCTGCAGGTCCCAGGATCCTGGGTCCCATAGGAGTTGGGCCCACACTGGAGCTGCCCAGGTCACCACCCCAGACAGGACTTGGCTCCCGCAGTAGCCTGGACACCCAAAGTGACACCAGGGTGTGTTCAAAACAGGTCCCCAGCTTGGGTCCCGCCAGGCCTGGGTACAGACCTGTCGTCTTGTCCTCAGCCTCCACTGCCCCTGCAGGTGCAGAGTTCTCCTGGGCACAGCGCCTGGGCAGAGCCTTCTGAGGAACTCTCTCCTGCCTGCCCTGCCCTTGCTCCTGCCTTCCCTCGGGATGGCCAGGAAGGACCCAGCACCAGGACAAAGGGAGTGCAGGACTGGACCCTATGACTACTGTCCCTGCCAACCATATGACCAGATTCTCTGAGCCCCAGTGTGTCCCCTGCAAGCACCTGGGCCTGGAACCATAGATGTGCTTTTTAACCCAGGCCAACCCTTGCCTTCTGGGTTCCCCTCCCCCGGGAGTGGCACTGACCACTTTTGCTTGTAATGGTCACCAGACTGCGAGGACCCTGGTTACAGCTATGGGCAGCTTGAGGATCCTGCACTTGCAAACTTATGCCCATATTACCTAATTCTTCTCCCACCTTTCACCCTGGGCCCTATGATCTCCTCCTGTGGTTCCTGACCACAGAGTCCCACCAGAGGGTCAGGCAGCAGCCCTGGGTGCCTCCTGAAACAGACACCCCACACTAGTGGGCTGGGAGAGGGCTCTGGGGAGTGAGGCAGGGGACACCAGACAAGAACCCAAGACCAAGCCAAGTGCTGGTGGGGCCCCAGTCCATCCCAGAACTCAGCAGGCAGGAAAGGGTCTGGGGAGGGTGTCGTCTCTTCCCCACCAGGAGATCCCAGAAAGAGTAGTCCTGCCTCTGACCCAGGGCCAGCACAGGACACCCCCACATTCCCAGGCTACTGTGGGGCAGGGAGGTTTCTGGGATCCATCACTCCTGGAGCCTACCTCCACCCCAGTCCGTGAGACTCCTGCAGACCCAGCCCCTACAGCAGCACAGAAATCACCTTAGAACTGGGGATGCAGTGAGCCAGAGTGCAGGTGGGATCTCCAAAGGGTTTGCTGTCCTTACATGTCCTGAAGGCTCTGAGTCATGATCCAGTTTGGAAACCAGACTCAATGTGGGGACAGGGAGAACAGGGGGTCCTCCAGGTCCCTGTCAGCCTCCTCCTGGCCCAGTCATTCTGGGAGCCGTACTCAGGAGGAGCTGACACAGAGACCTTTCCTGTGCTCTAGCATGGCACAGACAGAAGCCACCACCTCTGCAGGGAAAGCAGGTATATTGGGAACTTCTCCGTGGAAGTCAGAAACACATAGGGACTGTGATCACCTACTCAGGACAGGTTTGTTGTGTAGGTGTCCAGTGTTATTTGAGTAGAACCCCCTGACTCTCCCAGGAGAGGTGTGAGAAGCCTGAGCTGGTTCAGGAAGCAAGGCACCTCTGTGTAGACCTCAGTTCCTGTGGCTGTGGATGGAGCCACCGGAGGTGCTTGCCACTCATGGCCTGTGGTGTTGGGGACCAGCTGGGACATAGGCTCCCTGGGAGGTGGGGCCCATCTGCTGTCTCTGTCTCTGATGCCCTTGTTTTTGACAGGACAGTTGTGGCCCTTGGGGGTGGCTTTGGGGCTGCAGGCCAGGGCTCTCATCTCTCTGCTGTGTTCCTGGTGGTAGGGACTCCCGTGGCAGCAGGGAGGCACATTCTCCTGGGCATGGAGATCGCCTTTGTGGTGATTAACTTCTGAGAGACCATGTCCCTGCTGAAGCCCCAGTTTGTCCACCAGGATTTGACCCACAACTTTGATGATGGCCTGGGCTTCATCAGCTATGCTGTCCATAAACAACCTTGGTGGGCCAGACCTCCAGCTCTGGACAGCATCTGCCCCAGGCTTGCCTTTCTGCAGTACGTCTTCCTGCCCTGCGCCTCTTTTCCTGGTGTGTAGACCCTGTGGACAGTGACTGATGTTTCTCTGGATGTTGCTTTCTGGTGGTGCCTGTCCCTCCTCTTGCTGAGGCTGGTTGTATTTCCTTCCTTGTTTGTCTCCTATTTCCCCAGTGTGAGCAGAGCGGCTTCTCCCATTGGCTTTGGAGGTCCTGGGTCCCTTGGACCTGTGTCCCTGCTGCCCTGGTCTGGGCCTTCTGTGGGCTTCGCCCTTGTCCACAGAGCCCAGCATCTTCTGACTCTTCTGTGGGGCCTTCACTTTTGGGCTCACAGGCTCTTGCTGCCCCAGTCTGTCCCCTCCCTTCCACAAGAGGGCACATGGCCATTGGCAAGCTGTTGTGTTCCTACTGGACACACTCTGGGAGGTGGAGAGTGGGTCCTGAGTGGGTGGCCTGTCTGTGACTGGGAGCATATCCATGTGGCAGCCTGAAGGCACAGGCCTGTGGGACCCTCCTGGAGGAGGATGCTGGAGATATGGCCTGGTAGCTGCTGCTCTGTCTACCTGCACTGAGAGTGTAATCTCACTGACCACCTGTGCTTTCAGACACAGCTGCCCTGGATCCTGAGCAACACAGATTGTAGACACTGAGAGGTTACTAGTGGTCCCCAGAGTCCCTGTGCTCCTCAGATCCACCTGAACACTTCCCAAACTTGCCCTCACGCTGGCTCCCAAGGTGGCTTCCCAAGTACAGGGCTTCTCCTCCTCAGCCTCCAGTGCCTCCAGGGCATCTCTGGTCCTTGCCCACTGGGACCCGATGCTGAGCTCTTGCAGGGCTCTACTATGACAGGGGTCTCCTGGGGACATGCTCTCAATCTCAAGTTATGCCTCATTCCCAGCCGTTTCTGAATCCACACTCCCCTCAAGGTTGGGTTCCCTGGACCCCAGGACAGTCCCGTTCCACCAGGTTCTGCCTACAAGGCTGCACATGGGGGACTGAGAGGACGCCCTGTCCTCCTGTCCAGTTGGAGAGGCCTCTGATTGCTCATGGGTGTCAGATGACTGGGACCCCCTTGGAGCCCTCTGGCCTTCCTCCTGCTCAGGTGGTGGGGCAGGGACAGGGCAACTCACAGTGGGGACTGACTTGCCTGTTGTTCTGTTGTCTCCTGGACCATTCTGGGGAGGTTTTCTCAATAAAATGGCAACCTTGGCTATAGATTCAACCCGAGATTCCAAGGAGGCCCAGAGAGAAAAGGTGGAGTGTGGGAGCAGTGGGGGCTGAGCCTCACCTGCCTGGATATTTATGGACCCCAGGGACTAGAGGTCTGGACCCCACCTGTGCCTCACACAGAACCTGAAAAGATGTGCTTCCAGCATCTGCTGGGTGCAGGGATGAAGGAAGGAAAGTTCCTAGGAGGTGTTCACGCGGGCTTTCCCACTCCTCCAGGATGCCAGCTTCCCCAGTTTTCTGTGGGTGTCAGACTTGGGAACAGCACGTTTGGCCATGAACCAGGAGCAATACACAGACACGGGAATCCAGCCCTCCTTGATCTCCCCCACCTTCCTGTCCAGATGGACCTGTAGCTTGTTTTCCAAATGCTTCCTGTGTGGGTCCCTGGGTGTGGAACTTACTGATTGGTACTTCCAGGGCTTCCTGAAGTCACCTTCTGCCTCCTCCTTGTCTTTCTCCAGAACCTTCGCTGAAGTCCTTCCTGTGCCTTGATCCTGGCTTGGTTGTGGCTCTAGTTTGGACCCTAAGCACCTCTTCCCAGAGAACCTTCCAGAGCTCCTGAGCCCTGTCTTCTGCATATCCTTCCTGGCCTTTTCTTCAAATTCAGAAGCCTGGGAGGGCAAAAGGGCCCCCTGTGTGTCTTCAGCCTGACTCTGGGTTTTCCCTGGGAATCCCCCTCAGGCTGCAGCATGTCTCCAGATGGAATCTGCTAGGAGGGCCACAGGACTGCTCCTGGTGCATGGCACTACTTCCTTGCCACTGGTGCTCTGGGAGCTCAGGGCTAGTGGCAACCCTGGGAAGGATGGGGGCTGACTTAGGGCTCTGGGAGGCTGGCCTCTCCTTGCAAAGGTGGTCCGTGGGCTGGCTCAGGACAGCCTGAGACTTTGAGGAGAAAGGGAAAAAACTCTCTTCCATTTTGGTCACTTCTGCAAGGGCCATTCAAGATACTCCTTTCCAGTGGGGTTGACAGACTGCCCTCTCCTGGGATGTATGGCAAGATGCTCCACAGACCCTAATCTGGGGTGGAGAAGAGCATGGTAGGCTTGGGATGGGGGTGAGAAGTTGGCCTGCATCTGGATCCCAACCAGAGCAGGGGGCTGGGACTGGGGCCAGGTTGAAGTGAAAGGTTGGGGCTGGGCCATGGGTGGGGCTGGAGTTGTGCCTGGGAAAGCTGTGAGGATGCCTCAACTTCAGGTTCCCCTAGAAGAGAATTGGAGGCTTTATCCAATGGTACAGAGTGTGCATTCTGTGAGGAAGGGTTTCTAGAAACCCAGGCCATGGCCACCAGGGACTCACTATTGAAAGAGGGGAGGTCTCAGAAGAGCTGGCTGCATTTCTGCTCTAATTGGTCCCCCATGGCCGTGATGTCAGAGACCTGCTGAGGACCAGGCAGCTGCTGTGGTTGGGTTGTCATATTCCAGAAGGGATTTAGAGTAGTGATGTCCCACTCCTTCCCCAGTGATGTCATCTGCAGGTAGTCTGCCTGCCCCCTTTCTTTCTCCTGCCACATCTTCATCACTGCTCTCTTGGTGATGAGAGTTTCCAGCAGCTTCTGCATGTCGGGGTGGATGAGTGTGCAGGCACCTACCTCCATCTGCCTGGGTGTGGGGTCTCCCCAGAAGGAATACTCTGGGGGGTGGTCAGGAAGATGCTGTTGCTGGGATTTGCCATGTGAGCAGGTGGAGAGGCCCCAGGTGGTGGCAGCCTCCCTCCAGCAGGAGAGGTCCCAGATGGGATCACTGGAGCACCCAAAGCCGGAGATCACCCTGGTTGGAGAAGGCAGCCCCTGGTCATGGAAAAGGCAGCTCTGGGGGACGGGGCATATTGTGGAGCCACACTGAAATCCAGCCAGGCCAGAGCAGGGTGGAGGTGGAGAGGAGGCCACGGGAACATGGGGCTGTGGTGAAGGAGGAAAAAGCATATGTAGCCAGGGTGCAGGTCATTTTAGGGGAAGCAAGGGCTCTGGTGGCCTGGAGGCACTCAGGGTTGAGTGTGGTCCAAAAGGCTCTGAGAAGGTCGACATGCCTGGTGATGGGGTGGAGGCCAGAGCAGTTGCAGGAGCCTTTGGAGACAAGCTGGGGGGAGATGGATCTTACATTCATTTCCCATGTGGCTGCTGGGCCTTAGCAGGCGCTGATTTGTACATGTCACCCGGGGGACTCCACCTGAGGGCACATAGGAGTCACCTTCCCCAACGAACTTTCCCAGGTGGCTGCTGGAGATACAAGGCACAAGCTGCAGCCAGGGGCAGGTGGGACTGGGAGGTTGGGAAGGCTGGGCACCTGGTACCCACAGCTCCTCCACCTCCTCCACTGCTGGCTTCACAAAGTTCTGTCTATGCCTGCCCCAGAGTTTCAATCCACTCCTACCCCCTTTCCACGACCTCCCCCTCCCAGGTCACCACCAGGCCCTAGGGTTGTATCAGAGGCCCTGGTAGAAAGGAGGACATGGAAAGAAGGGGGAATCTCCTCATCTTTCCAGAAGGTTGATCAGGTCCTGAGTCTCCTCCAGCTCTCTTAGGAGGATTCTGCAAGCTGGAAGTCAGGAGATGGGGTTACAGTGTGGAGGGCGGTGCCAGCAAACCTCACAGGAGGCTGAGTGGATGTCTCTTTAGGGGACACCATGGGGAACTAGACCCTGAAGCCCACACATTTTTCTCCAAGACCACATGACCCCAATGGTGACAGCAAGGTGTACACTGTGCAGAACTTTGTCATATGCAAAACATGCTTCCACATACATCCTGTCATGGGTGTCACAGCCATCTTGTGGGGAGAGCAGACAGGAGTGGTCTCTAAGAAGAGTCAGCCATGGCCGAGGAGAACCGCTGTCTACATGGACCTGGAGCCTCCCTGACCTCCCCCCATATCTTGGCAGGCCTTGCTCCCTTCCCCCACAGCGCCCCCTTATGGGCAATACCGAATCCCGGGCCCATGGCTTCATTCCCACAGGGAATCTGAGGAGGCCCCGGGTTCTGATTTCCCTCCCAGGAGCTTCCCTCTCAGACCTCTGCAAATGACTTCCTCAGGGACATGGGATGCTCAGTCACCTCTGGGGAGTCCGCGGAGCAGTAGAGCCTCACCTTTCAGAGCTAAGATCTTCTTCCTGCTCCTGGGCCTCCCTATGTCTTCCTTTGATGGTGAGAGGCAAGCAAGAGTGAGGGGCTGGGACCAGTTCTCAGTCTCCTCTCCCCAGGCCAGCTGCACACACGCAGTGCTCATGAATGACACAGCTTTCTGCCTCTAGCTCAGGGAGCTCTGTGTGCATTTCTTTTACTCATGTTTACCATTGATGAAATGTTTTCTGATTTCCTTCTTAGGGAAATGCAAGTGGGGGTTTTCTGTGTGACTCCACCTGGATGTCTCCAGTCCCTGCTCCTCTGTTGAAAGCAGACCCAGGCTCAGGCCTACAGGTGCCTCTGAGCTGCCAGTAGGATTCTGCTTCAAAGGAGGCCAGACACGAATCCAGGCTCTGGCGGGAGGCTCTCAGGGTCACAACACAGCTCCCCGATTACCCCACGCAGAGGAGGCTGGGGCCCCAGGCACCTGCCTCAGAAAGAAGCTGATGAGCCAGGGCTGGGGCCTGTCCTACCACAGAAATCTCACCCCTCTCCTGATCTGGTCCTTGCAGCTGAGTCCAATGTTGATTTTTGCCGATGCCTCCTGCGCATGTCACAGATGGTCTGGGAGCTGGGGATGGAATCGTCCACCCACTCCCACCCCTGCCTGCCCTGCCCTTCCCTAGAGGAATGATGAGATTTCCCATCGCAGAAGGGTCTCTCATTTCTTAGGAAAAGTGGGAATGAGGGGAGGAGAAGAACAGAGAGTCTTTCTCTGTGGGGCTGGGCTGGGGGTTCCTTACCTTCCTGCTGCTCCTCTTCCTCCCATGTGAGGGTGAGGGTGGGTCACAGGGAGTGTAGGAGGGTAACAGGAATAGGAACCCCCAGCTCCACACTCAGGTGAGGATGAAATCCACAATCCAGGGTTTGGAGCTGGGGCCCAGCCATGTGGCACTAGGGCTCTTCAGAGGAAAGAGCATTTTTTCCATCTGAAGTGCAATGTCGCCTTCAAGCAACTGAGACCTGGGCATCACTTTTGGGACTAGGGACTGGGACCCGGGCCTGCATCACAGAGCTGGGGACCTCCTCCTCACCAAGGGCTCCTGATGGCAGGGCAAGAGCAGTGGGAGGAGGAGGCTGAAGCACAGCCCCGCCCTCAAGTCCCAGTTCCAGTCCCTTCCAGTCCCTCCCTCCTGGGTCCCCCAGATATTTTCTTACCACTCCAGTTGCTCACCCTGTCAGAGACAGTCCTGGGTGCATTTGCTATTCTGTTTTCTGGAACACAGATGTGACCTGGTTTTGTGGAGATGTCTGTGCCAGTTCCCCAGTTTCCCACGTCTTTAAGATCCAGACTTCTTCCTGGAGTTTCTGTTATTTCTCCCATTTCTTACTCCCAGGATCTCATTTGTTTGCAGTTCTAGCTTTCCCCCTTAATATGTTCTTACCCTGCATCAACTCAGACATAGAACTTACATTTTCTGTATTTATTGATCATTGTGAATTTTGATTACAATTTTCATAATTTTTAAATGTTTAATATTTATTTTTGTGGGCACACAGTAGATGTATATGTTAACGTGGTACATGAGATACTTTCATACAGGCATGCAGTGTGTAATCATCACGTATGGTAAATGGGGTGTCCATCACCTCCAGCCTTTTTCCTTTGTGTTACAAACCATCCAATTATCCTCTTCATTTTTTAAATATACAATTAAATTATTATTGACTATAGGCATTCTATTGTTGTCAAATACTATAAATACTCATTTTTATTCATTCTTTCTAAGTACCTTTTTTATCCCTTAACCATCCCCACCTCTCTGCCACTGTGCCTTCCCAGCCTCTAGTAACCATCCTTCTACTCTGTATCTCCATGAGTTTGACTGTTTAATTTTTAGCTCTCACAAATAAGAGAGAACATGTGATGTTTGCTTGTCTTTCTTTGCCTAATTTCACTTAATGACCTCCAGTTCCATCCATGCTATTGCAAATGATAGGCTCTCATTGCTTTTCTGTGGCTGAAGAGTGCTCCACTGTGCATATGTACCCTTTTCTTTACCCTTTTATCTGTTGATGGACACTAACTAGGTTGATTCCAAATATTGGCTATTGTGAACAGTGCTAGAAGGAACATGGGAGTGTAGGTATCCCTTCAATATACTGATTTCCTTTCTTCTGGGTATGTACCCAGCAGTGGGATTGCTCGATCATATGGTAGCTCTAGTTTTAGTTTTTGAGGAGCCTCGAAACTGTTCTCCATAGAAGTTGTACTAACTTGCATTTCCACCAACAGTGTATGAGGGTTCCCTTCCCATTCTTGCCAGCATTTATTATTGCCTGTCTTTTGGAGAAAAGCCATTTTAACTGGGGTGAGATGAGATCTCATTGTAGTTTGATTGCCTTTCTCTGATATCAGTGATTTGAGCACATTTTCATATACCTGTTTGCCATTCATATGTCTTCTTTTGAGAAATATCTGTTCAGATATTTTGAGTATTTTTTACTTTTTTATTATTTTATTTTAACTTCTGGGGCACATGTACACAATGCGCAGGTTTGTTATATAGGTAAATGTGTGCCATGGTGGTTTGCTGTGCCTATCAACTCGTCATGTAGGTATTAAGCCCGGTATGCGTTAGCTGTTTTTCCTGATGCTCTCTCCTGCTTCTGACAGGCCCCAGAGAGTGTTGTTCCCCTACCTGTGTGCATGTGTTCCCTCTGGTCAGCTCCCACTTATAGGTGAGAATGTGTGGTGTTTGGTTTTCTGTTCCTATTATTAGTTTCCTGAGGATAATTGCTTCCAGTTTCATCCATGTCCCTGCAAAGGACATAATCTTATTCTTTTTTAATGGCTGCATTGTATTCCCTGATGTATATTCCCTTTAACCAGTCTATCATCGATGGGCATTTAGGTTGATTTCATGTCCTTGCTACTGCGAATAGTGCTGCAACGAATATATACATGCATTAATTTTTGTAATAGAATAATTTATATTCCTTTGTGTATATACCCAGTAATGGGATTGCTGGGTCAAATGGTATTTCCTGTTCTAAAATTTTGAGGAATCACCACAATGTCTTCCACAATGATTGAACTAATTTACATTCCTGCGAACAGTCTAAAAGTGTTTGTGTGTCTCTGCAACTTCACCAGCATCAGTTGTTTCTTGACTTTTTAATATTTGCCATTCTAACTGGCATGTGATGGTATCTCATTGTGGTTTTGATATCCATTTCTCTAATGATCAGTGCTGTTGAGCTTCTTTCCATAATTTTCTTGGCCGCATCTATGTCTTCTTTTGAGAAGTGTTTGTTCATGTCCTTTTCCCACTTTTTAATGGAGTTGCTTGTTTTCTTCTTGTAAGCTTCCTAAATTCCCTTTAGATTCTGGATATTGGACCTTTGTCAGATGGATAGATTGCAAAAATTTTCTCCCATTCTGTTGGTTGTCTGTTCACTCTGATGATAGTTTCTTTTGCTGTACAGAAGCTCTTTAGTTTAATTAGATACCATTTGTCAATTTTTGCTTTTGTTACAATTGCTTTTGGTGATTTCAACATAAAATATATGACCATGCCTATGACCTGAATGGTATTGCCTAGATTTTTTTCTAGGGTGTTCATAGTTTTGGCTTTTACATTTAAGACTTTAATTTATCTTGAGTTAGCTTTTGTATTGGTTGTAAGGAAAAGATTAGTTTCAATTTTCTACATATAGCTAGCCAGTTTTCACAACACCATTTATTAAATAGGAAATCCTTTCCCCATTGCTTGTTTTTATCAGGTTTGTCATCTTGCCTAGAGATTACACATTGAATTACCATTTGGAGGTCATCCCTCCCCACCTGGAGTGGGTCAAAGATAACAGGGGCCAAAAGGAGAAAGTTTGAGCCTTCCCAGGTGAATATTGGTGCTGAACAAAGTGACTTGTGTCTGTTTCGTTGCATGTATTTTGCTTTGGCTGGGAAGGAAAATATTGACTTGATTCCCAATGAAGCCTGTTGGGCAGCATCTTGCAAAATTGAGAAGCTTTTGCCTATGGGTCCATCAAACAGAAAATGATAATTTTATTTTATAATGGAACTTGGCTCCCATAGCTATGATATAGTAAGCGGGGTCAGCAAAGCTACTTTGTCCTTCTGAAAGCTGCCTAGAAAGAGAACCCAGAAACCTGGTATGCTGGCAAAAGGAAAAAGGGTAAGAATTTCTTATCAACCAAGTTTCTTGTCTTTCTCTCTCTGTGTGTCTCTCTCTCCCTCTCCCTCTGTGTGTTTGTGTGTGTGTGTGAGTGCAAATGGTAAAATGGACTGTCTCCTCTGCAAAGGTTTGATTAATAGAAAAAAGAGTTTGTGAGACTCAACTTTGGCTGTAGTAAATCTGGAGTACTTTGTGTTAAGAATTTGTGTTTCTGCTTTTTTCTTTAATGGAGAGGGAGGTATCACAGGAGAGAAGGCGGGCTTACGACCCCTATAAGCCTGCTTTTCAAGTTAGCCTGGCAGCTGGTCACTTACAAACTTTGCTGGGGGTCCCTGCACCAGTGCCATATGAAGTTTCTCTCTTTTGGTTTTATATCCTTGAGAGCTTAACCTTGTGACCACGTGGGGATACTTTCTCTTAGTCTCTACCACCCAGTGGACATGAATTTGGGGATTCATGTCATAGCCCTAAAAATTATCTTGAGTCTTTAAAAGCCTTTGCAAGGTTGAAATTGGCACCTCTAAGCTCCTTCTGGGAAGAGCAACAGAACCTGCTGAATACTGTAGCTCAGTAACCAAGAATTTGTCTTTTGACAGTGGCTGCCCCAGGTTCTATTCTTGGCTTTGGGAATGATTTCATTCTGGTTTGTTATTTGTATAACTTTGCCATTTTTTGAGGGTTCCCCACCCCATGGATAGCTTCTGATTTCCTGTCTTGAATTTTCCTTTCTCTGAACTACCCTGGGAAAATTCTAAATCTTGTTTTAAAATAACTGCTTATCATCTCTTTGAGACACTTCATGAGTTCATGGTTAAGTTATAACCTTAGTTAAAACTTATTAATTTCATGTGAGAAGTTGCCTGACATAGAATTCAAAAGCCAGAAATGTTGGCTATCCTCACTAGAGCCTAGTAATGAGAGATTTTAAAAGATTTTTTTTTAAACAAAAGAGCTCTATGGTTAAAGTGGCTTAATTAAAAATAGATATCCAGGGTTGGATGGAGTAACCCTGGATAAAACTTCAGGAGGCCAAAGTAGGAGGTTTGCTTGAGCAGGAGTTTGAGACAAGCCTGGAAAAAATAGACCACATCTCAAAAATAAATAAATAAATAAATAAATAAAGTATCCAAACTATATCTATTTAAAAGGCCTTTATCTTTTCTCCTTCTTGATGCATGTCTTTGTGGACAAAGTTTTTTTCTTCTGAATTGGTTTTCTCTACTTTTTCTTCTTGCCACTCTTGAAACCCACATGGGAGAACCTAGATAAATTTTAACAGCCTGGTACTCATAGGGAAAAACAGAGGAGGCATCACAGATCCCATTCTGGGAAAAACCTCCGTTTTCCTCATGAAACCCCAGGAACTGCAAGTTAATAAATCTTCCTTGAAATCTAAGTCTCGGTTCAATTTTCAATTTTACATTGTGTTACCTGAGTTTTTTTTTTTTTTTTCTTTTGGGTGTATCAGAAATTGCTTCACATTATGGGAGAGCTTTTAGCCATGGTTTGTGATAACCAGATAGGAAATCCACTACAAGGGTCTGCTAATGGCAATTAGGAAGAATGCTTGGCTCCTTGCATGCTTGGATCAGAGAAGCATGCTCTTGACCACCTAGAAGGTATGGAAACATCCCTACCCCCTACTGCGAGATGAGAATTCCAAGGGGGATGGGCTAATTACAAAATGGGCTAATTGGCTTTGGATTGTCTTGCAATAAAATGCAGGGTAGAAGCACTGCAGTAGCTTCTTCTGTAGTATTTCCCTCCTTTGGGGGGAATCCAGTATCCCATATAAAATGGCACCCTTAATTTGGGGGATCTGTTTTTGCCCTCCAGCTGTGCCTGATTATTAGACTCTAGAAATTGCATACTTTTCCAGCCCTGTTTCTCAAAGGGCTCCAGCCCAAATCTAGTAATCCCATTAGGAAACTTAAGAACTGGCAAATAAAAAATCTTACAATTACTGGATCTTCTGTCTTTCTATGTATTTATACATGTTGTGTATGTGAAGTTTACATAAAAGAGCTCTAATTAATTGGTTTAAAGAAAAGTAAGTACTGAAGTTGCTGATCAGCTTAAGGAGATTTTGGGCTGAGACAATGGGGTTTTCTAAATATACAATCATGTCGTCTGCAAACAGGGACAATTTGACTTCTTCTTTTCCTAACTGAATCCCCTTGATTTCTTTCTCTTGCCTGATTGCCCTAGCCAGAACTTCCAACACTATGTTGAATAGGAGTGGTGAGAGAGGGCATCCCTGTCTTGTGCCAGTTTTCAAAGGGAATTTTTCCAGTTTTTGCCCATTCAGTATGATATTGGCTGTGGGTTTGTCATAAATAGCTCTTATTATTTTGAGGTACGTTCCATCAATACCGAATTTATTGAGCGTTTTTAGCATGAAGGGCTGTTGAATTTTGTCAAGAGCCTTTTCTGCATCTATTGAGATAATCATGTGGTTCTTGTCTTTGGTTCTGTTTATATGCTGGATTATGTTTATTGATTTGCGAATGTTGAACCAGCCTTGCATCCCAGGGATGAAGCCCACTTGATCATGGTGGATAAGCTTTTTGATGTGCTGTTGAATCCGGTTTGCCAGTATTTTATTGAGGATTTTTGCATCGATGTTCATCAGGGATATTGGTCTAAAATTCTCTTTTTTTGTTGTGTCTCTGCCAGGCTTTGGTATCAGGATGATGTTGGCCTCATAAAATGAGTTAGGGAGGATTCCCTCTTTTTCTATTGATTGGAATAGTTTCAGAAGGAATGGTACCAGCTCCTCCTTGTACCTCTGGTAGAATTCAGCTGTGAATCCATCTGGTCCTGGACTTTTTTTGGTTGGTAGGCTATTAATTATTGCCTCAATTTCAGAGCCTGCTATTGGTCTATTCAGGGATTCAACTTCTTCCTGGTTTAGTCTTGGAAGAGTGTAAGTGTCCAGGAAATTATCCATTTCTTCTAGATTTTCCAGTTTATTTGCGTAGAGGTGTTTATAGTATTCTCTGATGGTAGCTTCCATTCACAATTGCTTCAAAGAGAATAAAATACCTAGGAATCCAACTTACAAGGGATGTAAAGGACCTCTTCAAGGAGAACTACAAACCACTGCTCAGTGAAATCAAAGAGGACACAAACAAATGGAAGAACATACCATGCTCATGGATAGGAAGAATCAATATCGTGAAAATGGCCATACTGCCCAAGGTAATTTATGGATTCAATGCCATCCCCATCAAGCTACCAATGAGCTTCTTCACAGAATTGGAAAAAACTGCTTTAAAGTTCATATGGAACCAAAAAAGAGCCCGCATCTCCAAGACAATCCTAAGTCAAAAGAACAAAGCTGGAGGCATCACGCTACCTGACTTCAAACTATACTACAAGGCTACAGTAACCAAAACAGCATGGTACTGGTACCAAAACAGAGATATAGACCAATGGAACAGAACAGAGTCCTCAGAAATAATACCACACATCTACAGCCATCTGATCTTTGACAAACCTGAGAGAAACAAGAAATGGGGAAAGGATTCCCTATTTAATAGATGGTGCTGGGAAAATTGGCTAGCCATAAGTAGAAAGCTGAAACTGGATCCTTTCCTTACTCCTTATACGAAAATCAATTCAAGATGGATTAGAGACTTAAATGTTAGACCTAATACCATAAAAATCCTAGAGGAAAACCTAGGTAGTACCATTCAGGACATAGGCATGGGCAAAGACTTCATGTCTAAAACACCAAAAGCAACGGCAGCAAAAGCCAAAATTGACAAATGGGATCTCGTTTGTTTGCCTTTTAAGGGAGGAGAGAGAGAAGAGACCAATTCAACTGGCCTCATGCTGTCTTCACTGGGTCTTTTAGTTTGAGAAACTGAGTCTCCTTTCTATCAAACTAAAGGATTTTTTCCTTTTTAAAACTTTATGAGTTATCATTTTGGCTAAATAAATGACTTATGGTGGCCTAGCATTCTATTTTGTGATATCCAGTGTATTAAAACTTTGATATTTGACAAACCTGCCAAGATTAAATTTGAAGTTAAAAAAATAGGTGCCCTACAGTCCAAAAAGACATAGTCTACTTATTTAATGTATTAAAATCATGCAGAAAATATGGCCAAATATAGAATGATGTTTAACTTTCTTTGGATTATATTCATATAAATATATTATTAACATGTGTTCCAAAATTGAATAAGATTTCTATAATTTAGATATGCCTTAGCATATGTTATCAGTGATAATTACAATTGCTATGTTAAATTATTGTGTCCCACAGAGATTAAAACTTTTCTTGTCAGTTGTGTTTGACTTTGGCTGCCCTAAAATGTCTTCTCATCACCAGACAATTGTTGTCTTGTTTTGATCCTCTTTAGAAGATGGTTTTGTAATCAGCTATAAAATATTGATGGGTGTTTTTGAATGCAACTGTCTGATAGTTTTGGAGATAGGAACATTAGAATAAAGGGAAAAAATGTTCAGGACTTTAGAGCTGAGATGTTCATGATTATTAAGCAGAACAAGAGTTTACTGAATGGAATGAGCTAATAGAAAACCGAAATGATCTTTTCTTTGTTTTTGTTTTTTTTTTTTTAATTTAAAACATGACTGATCCTTTTCATTTTTCAGAAGTCAAAAAAACTTTTTTTTTTTTTTGAGCTACTTACAGCTTTTAACAACTGAGTAAAGTATATTCCTGTGAACAAAATTTGGACCATGTTTGTTTCTCTCTACCTGATTTCTCTGGAATCTGGAAGCTATTTGCAAGTATTCTTAATTTTTGGCTACGTGATTATTTGCACAAGTGTAATAAAAATGTTTTCTTTTGCAACAGGACACCATTGGAGAAACTGTTTATTTTACCAAGGCTTTGACTGGAATGGCATGCTTTTGTTTAAGGAATCAAACTTGACTTCTAGAGCCAATAAAAACCCCTAGGGAAAACTGGCCTCATACCTTGTCTGCACAGTCCCCGTACAGGATTCCTAACCTATGGTAAGTAAAGAATGTCACTTTCCAACAGGCCCAGGAATCTTAAGTTCTCCTGGGATCTCAAGAAGAGAGGAATGCACCCAACTTATATGCATTTGAGGGTAAAAACCCATGGCTGGGATGGGCTTTAAAAAAAAAAAAGGCTTATCTAAGACTCTTTATACAGAGTTCCATCAAAGCCAATTTAAAAGGCCCATGTGAAAAATAATTATTCTTGCTGTGCTGTATGCAAATAATCTTGCCAAGTGTAGTAAAACTAAAGTTTATTTCACAAACAAATCAATACTATCTCGATTTGTTTTTAATTAAAATAAGAACTGAAGAGATAAAAATTGTTTCAAAAACTATAGTACACCTGTTGTTAATTGTTTTTGAGGATTTTTTTTCTGCCATTTAGACTGAATCCTAAATTTTGGGAGGCTACAAGTGTCCAAACTAATGCTTTTAAATCTTTACTTTTAAAACTGGGAATTACACTCCTTATTCTATAACTCATTATTTACCTTATTGTACACTGTTTGCTTAAATGTCATACTAAAACTGTAGATGAGAATATGAATGCCTTTGTCATGAAAGCCTTGAAACCTCAGCCTGGCCTGCGTGAGTGCACTCAAACATCTCAGACAGCTGCAAAGCAGTTCTGCTCCTCTCACTTTGGGGTCAACATATGCTCCCTGTCCGCAGGAAGAATCCAGAGTGATCGATGGCCTTTTCCCACCTTCATGGCCCACACCTTAAGGGTAAGGTGCTATGAAACCATAAGGCAGGGATTGAAACAGTCATTGCAAAAATTATAGCTGAGAAAATTATGACACTGAAAGAGATCAAACGTAACTGACTCCAACTTGCTTCTAACTTTTAAGCTGTCCTTGTTCCTTCCTGGGCATAGGCTGAACTAACCTTGGGAAGGAATTTGCAGACCCTCCACTCGATGGTTCAGCTGACACCATCTAGACTGGTAATCTGGCTCAATCAGTTCTGAGATTCTACCCAGGAACAGAAGACAGCAAGAATCTCAATTCGACCTCCTATGATTCTACCTCCAACTTGATCAATCGGCACTCCCCACTTTCCTAACCCCTACTGGTCAAATTATCTTTAAAAACTTAGGCTGGGCAAGGTGGCTCACGCGTGTAATTCCAGCACTTTGAGAGGCCGAAGCAGGCATATCGTGAGGTCAGGATTTGGAGAGTAGTCTGGCCAACATAGTGAAACACCATCTCTACTAAAAATACAAAAAAAAAAAAAAATCGCCAGGCATGGTAGGTGGCACCTGTAATCCCAGCTACTCAGGAGGCTGAGGAAGGAGAATAGCTTGAACCCAGGAGGCAGAAGTTGCAGTGAGCTGAGATCACATTATTGCACTCCTGCCCAGGTGACAGTGTGAGACTCCATCTCAAAACAAACAAATAAAAAATGCCCAGGAAGTCTGATTTGAATAATAATAAAACTCTGGTCTGACACAAAAATAAAGTAAAAACACATGTAAGTTAATTCTAATAAAGTCTGTTGTTACAAAGTATTTTTGAGTTTCTGTAACAGCAGAACAATATTACAAGACAGAACCTTCAAAAACCACTTCATTGCAACTCTGAGTCCCTAAGGAAAAGAGAAACAAATGTGGAAAAAACAATTGCTTTTTTAATGGCACAGAGGTCATTGTTTTCTTCTACAATTATAAGAGCAACATGTAGATATCTGTGTATATATATACATGTATATGTGTTTTTTACATTTTAGACAGCATGTCATTCTCCATTTTATAAAAATTTTATATAGAACACATGTACAGGAATGCGAATTGGAAAATATTAAGCATTAATAAAGAAAATAATGCATAACTCCTACTGGAATAACTTACAATTGTTGTTTTTATATTTATCAACAGCTCTAGAACTTTAACATGGATATATGTAAACGTGCCCACTTCCTTAGAATTCCATTTTGATTTCTCACTTTGTTTTATTTTGTTTTGGTTTGGTTTGGGTTTGTTTTGAGACAGAGTCTCACTCTGTGGCCCAGGCTGGAGTGCAGTGGCGCGATCTGGGCTCACTGCAACCTCCGCCTCCCCAGTTCAAGCGGTTCTCCTGCCTCAGCTTCCTGAGTAGCTGGGATTACAGGCACCCGCCACGGCGCCTGACTAATTTTTGTTTGTTTGTTTGTTTGTTTGTTGAGATGGGTTTCACCATGTTGGCCAAGCTGGTGATTTTCCATTTTGAAAAGTAAAGGTTTCAGCAGAACAGAGACTTACTTTGTGCTGTGTCACATCGCCTTCTGGTGGCTAAATAGCTTTCTTACACAGTAACCCCAAATAACTATTTCTGGGGGGCGGGGGGCTTACATGTATAAGTTCTTTTTTAATTATACTTTAAGTTCTAGGGTACATGTGCACAACGTGCAGGTTTGTTACATATGTATACATGTGCCATGTTGGTGTGCTGCACCCGTTAACTCGACATTTACATTAGGTATATCTCCTAATGCTATCCCTCCCCTCTCCCCCACCCCAGGACAGGTCCCTGTGTGTGATGTTCCCCACCCTGTGTCTAGGTGTTCTCATTGTTCAGTTCCCACCTATGAGTGAGAACATGCGGTGTTTGACTTTCTGTCCTTGTGATGGTTTGATCAGAATGATGGTTTCCAGCTTCATCCGTGTCCCTACAAAGGACATGAACTCATCCTTTTTTATGGCTGCCTAGTATTCCGTGGTGTATATTTGCCACATTTTCTTAATCGAGTCTGTCACTAATGGACATTGGGATTGGTTCCAAGTCTTTGCTATTGTGAATAGTGCCGCAATAAACATGCGTGTGCATGTGTCTTTATAGCAGCATGATTTATAATCCTTTGGGTATATACCCAGTAATGGGATGGCTGGGTCAAATGGTATTTCTAGTTTTTGATCCTTGAGGAATCGCTACACTGTCTGTTACAATGGTTGAACTAGTTTACAGTACCACCAACAGTGTAAAAGTGTTCCTATTTCTCCACACCCTCTCTAGCACCTGTTATTTCCTGACTTTTTAATGATCACCATTATAACTGGTGTGAGATGGTATCTCATTGTGGTTTTGATTTGCATTTCTCTGATGGCCAGTGATGATGAGCATTTTTTCATGTGTCTGTTGGCTGTATGAATGTCTTCTGAGAAATGTCTGTTCATATCCTTTGCCCACTTTTTGATGGGGTTGTTTGATTTTTTTCTTGTAAATTTGTTTGAGTTCTTTGTAGGTTCTGGATATTAGCCCTTTGTCAGATGAGTAGATTGCAAAAATTTTCTCGCATTCTGTAGGTTGCCTGTTCACTCTGATGATAGTTTCTTTTGTTGTGCAGAAGTTCTTTAGTTAAATTAGATCCCATTTGTCAATTTTGGCTTTTGTTGCCATTGCTTTTGGTGTTTTAGTTATGAAGTCCTTGCCCATGCCTATGTCCTGAATGGTATTGCCTAGGTTTTTTTCTAGGATTTTTATCGTTTTAGGTCTAACATTTAAGTCTTTAATCCATCTTGAATTAATTTTTGTATAAGGTGTAAGGAAGGGATCCAGTTTCAGCTTTCTACATATGGCTAGCCAGTTTTCCCAGCACAATTTATTAAATAGGGACTCCTTTCCCCATTTCTTGTGTTTGTCAGGTTTGTCAAAGATCATATGGTTGTAGATGTGTGGCATTATTTCTGAGGGCTCTGTTCTGTTCCATTGGTCTATATATCTGTTTTGGTACCAGTACCATGCTGTTCTGTTTATGTAGCCTTGTAGTGTAGTTTGAAGTCAGGTAGCATGATGCCTCCAGCTTTATTCTCTTTGCTTAAGATTGTCTTGGAAATGCAGGCTCTTTTATGGTTCTGTATGAACTTTAAAGTAGTTTTTTCCATTTCTATGAAGAAAGTCATTTGTAGCTGGATGGGGATGGCATTGAATCCATAAATTACCTTCTTCCTATTCATGAGCATGGAATGCTTTTCCATTTGTTTGTGTCCTCTTTTATTTCGTTGAGCAGTGGTTTGTAGTTTGTCTTGAAGAGGTCCTTCACATCCCTTGTAAGTTGGATTCCTAGGTATTTTACTCTCTTTGAAACGATTGTGAATGGGAGTTCACTAATGATTTGACTCTCTGTTTGTCTGTTATTGGTGTATAGGAATGCTTCCGATTTTTGCCCTTTGAGTTTGTATCCTGAGACTTTGCTGAAGTTGCTTATCAGCTTAAGGAGATTTGGGGCTGTAACGATGGAGTTTTCTAAATACACAATCATGCCATCTGCAAACAGGGACAATTTGACTTCCACTTTTCCTAATTGGATACCCTTTATTTCTTTCTCCTACTTGTTTTCCCTGGTCAGAACTTCCAACACTATGTTGAATAGGAGTGGTGAGAGAGGGCATCCATGTCTTGTGCTAGATTTCAAAGGCAATTCTTTCAGTTTTTTCCCATTCAGTATGATATTGGTTGTGGGTTTCTCATAAATAGCTCTTATTTTGAGAAACGTCACATCAATACCTAGTTTATTGAGAGTTTTTAGCATGAAGGGCTGTTGAATTTTGTCAAAGTCCTTTTCTGCATCTATTGAGATAATCATGTGGTTTTTGTCTTTGATTCTGTTTATATGATGGATTACGTTTATTGAATTGCATATGCTGAACCAGGCTTGCATCCCAGGGATGAAGCCAACTTGATTAAGGTGGATAAGCTTTTTGACGTGCTGCTGGTTTCAGTTTGACAGTATTTTATTGAGGATTTTTGCATCAATGTTCATCAGGGATATTGGTCTAAAATTCTCTTTTTTCATTGTGTCTCTGCCAGGTTTTGGTACCAGGAGGATACTGGCCTCATAAAGTGAATTAGAGAGGATTCCCTCTTTTTCTATTGATTGGAATAGTTTCAGAAGGAATAGTACCAACTCCTCTTTGTACCTCTGGTAGAATTCGGCTGTGAATTTGTCTTGTCCTGGACTTTTTTTTGGTTGGTAGGCTATTAATTGTTGCCTCAATTTCAGAGCCTGTTATTGGTCTATTCAGGGATTCAACTTCTTCCTGGTTTAGTCTTGGGAGGGTGTATGTGTCCAGGAATTTATCCAATTCCAGATTTTCTAGTTCATTTGCATAGAGGTATTTACAGTAATTTGTATTCTGTGGAATCGGTGATGATATCCTCTTTATCTTTTTTTATTGCATCTATTTGATTCTTCTCTCTTTTCTTCTTTATAAGTCTTGCTAGTGGACTATCAATTTTGTTGATCTTTTCAAAAAACCAATTCCTGGATTCAATGATTCTTTGAAGAGTTTTTTGTGTCTCTGTCTCCTTCAGCTCTGCTCTGATCTTATTGCCTTCTGCTAGCTTTTATTGCCTAGAAGTTATTGCCTTCTGCTAGCTTTTGAATGTATTTGCTCTTGCTTCTCTAGTTCTTTTAATTGTGATGTTAGAGTGTCAATTTTAGGTATTTCCTGTTTTCTCTTGTGGGAATTTAGTGCTGTAAATTTCCCTCTACACGCTGCTTTAAATGTGTCCCAGAGATTCTGGTATGTTGTGTCTTTGTTCTCATTGGTTTCAAAGAACATCTTTATTTCTGCCTTCATTTAGTTATGTACCCCATAGTCATTCAGGAGAAGGTTGTTCAGTTTCCATGTAGTTGAGCAGTTTTGAGTGAGTTTCTTACTCCTGAGTTCTAGTTTGGTTGCACTGTGGTCTGAGAGAGAGTTTGTTATAATTTCTGTTCTTTTACATTTGCTGAGGAGTGTTTTACTCCCAACTATGTGGTCAATTTTGGAGTAAGTGTGATGTGGTGCTGAGAAGAACGTATATTCTGTTGATTTGGGGTGGAGAGTTCCATAGATGTCTATTAGGTCCACTTGGTGCTGAGTTCAATTCCTGGATATCCTTGTTAACTTCTGTCTTGTTGATCTGTCTAATGTTGACAGTGGGGTGTTAAAGTCTCCCATTATTATTAGGTGGGAGTCTAAGTCTCTTTGTAGGTCTCTAAGGACTTGCTTTATGAATCTGGGTGCTCCCGTATTGGGTGCATATATATTTAGGATAGTTAGATCTTCTTGTTGAATTGATTCCTTCTTTGTCTGTTTTGATCTTTGTTGGTTTAAAGTCTGTTTTATCAGAGACTAGGATTGCAACCCCTGTTCTTTTGTTTTGTTTTGTTTTCCATTTGCTTGGTAGATCTTTCTCCATCCCTTTATTTTGAGCTTATGTGTGTCTCTGCACGTGAGATGGGTCTCCTGAAAACAGCACACTGATGAGTCTTGAGTATTTACCCAATTTGCCAGTCTGTGTCTTTTAATTGGAGCATTTAGCCAATTTACATTTAAGGTGAATATTGTTATGTGTGAATTTGATCCCGTCATTATGATGTTAGCTGGTTAGTTTGCTCGTTAGTTGCAGTTTCTTCCTAGCATTGATGGTCTTTACAATTTGACATGTTTTTGCAGTGGCTGGTACTGGTTTTTCCTTTCCATGTTTAGTACTTCCTTCAGTAGCTCTTGTAAGGCAGGCCTGGTGGTGACAAAATCTCTCTGCATTTGCTTGTCTGTAAAGGATTTTATTTCTTCTTCACTTATGCAGCTTAATTTCGCTGAATATGAAATTCTGGGTTGAAAACTCTTTTCTTTAAGAATGTTGAGTATTGACCCCTACTCTCTTCTGGCTTGTAGAGTTTCTGCCGAGAGATACACTGTTAGTCTGATGTGCTTCCCAATACCACCTTATTAGAATAAAGCTCAGAGGAAAAGACCACATTCTAGGTCACACGGTGAGGAAGAGTGGAGCTGTGCTCTGCTCTTCACGCTACCTACAAGATCCCAGGCACAAGCTCATGTTCCACAGACGTATGGTGTCTAGAGGGCAATACTCAGGGGATGATCTTAGGGTGTCTTCTCCCTGGAGCAGGGAACTTGCTACTGCCAATTGTGCACTTGCTCCTTCTGCAGGCTCTGAAGTGAGCACTTGTATTGCATGAATTGTACATGCTCTCTCCTCTAATATAGAAAAAACATATTTATTTAATTTTCAATTTTATTGTCTCTGAAGCACGTTGAGTGAGCAGAAAGAAAGAAATCACATTCCTTATCCTGCCACACAGCCAGAGATTCCTGAAGACAGAGCTGATGTGATGTACTCATAGGTGGGTCTCTGACCCTCAGAGGTGGCCTTGGTCTTCAAGTTTCAGCCATTCTGGGAAGCCAAGGACACCCCAATCTCCTCCCTGCTGATCTGCAGCTCACCTGAGAGCAGCTTTCTCTTTGGAATGTCTTGTGTTTAAGGAATAAGAGTCCCTGTCTCCAATTTGGGTGCTCAGGTGCACCTACTGGATCCAACCCAGGATTAGAGATACTTTCCAGAGCACTACATCATCTGGTACATGACCAGTCACAGTGTTTCACTTTCACAATTTCTGCTTCCTGAAAATTTTCCTTCACTGATTGCAGCATAATCGTGGTTCAGCAGCCTCCAAGACCGGGGTCAGTGTGGGCGGCAACAGGGAGAAATTCAAAAGGAAGTTCTCAGTGGCGCCCTCCGTGAGTACAAAGAAGCTTCATAGTCCCCAGGACACCCTTCCTTGCATGGTATAACTGACATCTTTACTTCTTTTGTCACGTTTGTTCTGTAAATCACAATGAATTGTGCGTTCTTCATCTATTATATATCTGCTAAGTCTTTTTTGGCATCTTTGAAGAAACTGGTAACTTTATCCTATGTAATATCCCTGTTAAGTCCTAAAAGTCTTTTTTGATATCTGTTTTGTTTGAAATTTACACAGCCACCATAGCTTTATTTTGGTTCATATTTTCATAATCCATGTTTTCTCATCCTTATCATTTATATATGTGAATGTGTAAAGTACCTTTCCTGTACATAGCTAATAGTTTGGTTTTGCTTTTTTAAATCAACTATAAGTTTTATTTTAAAACTAATATTATTTTTCTCTTATTTTTTGTTTAAAATAGCATTTTATACCGATGTTTATTTCTCCATTAACATATTATCTAATTCACTTTTTACAAATATTATATTGGTTACCATGAGATTTGCAAAAAGAACAATTCTTCATTTTGGAACCCTTTCTTATTTTCTGGTACCATAAGAAATTGTAGACTTTACTCCCGTATTCTCTTTCCAGGCCCTAGAATTAGCCATTTCTCCAAGAAATGCTGGTTCCTTTCATAGCAGAATGGTATTATAAACTCAAATCTTAATTCTCGGTGTATTTTTTGTTAATGTGCTGTCATTTCTTGTAGAACCTCTCAGGTAATGACTCTAGGAAGTATGTGTTGTGTATTAACCCATATATACACACACATCTAAACTATTTTTATCTAATTTATGTACCTATATTATGCCAAACTTGCAGATATACTGACATATCTGCCCTAAGTTAATACCACCTGAATGTTTATCACCTTCCATCTATTCTTGTCCCTATCCTTGTACTTCGACCGTGAAGAACCCCCTTTGGCCATGCACCATCTATTCTCTTTGTAGTCCAGTTCCAGGATTTCTGTAGAGTGGAACCAGATTGTGTACGTTGTGCTCCTTCGTGGAACATTATCAGCTGGGGTACAGTGTTGATGTGCACTTTCTGTATTCTTTTTTTTTTTTTTTTTTGAGACGGAGTCTCACTCCGTCGCCCAGGCTGGAGTGCAGTGGCCGGATCTCAGCTCACTGCAAGCTCCGCCTCCTGGGTTCCCGCCATTCTCCTGCCTCAGCCTCCCGAGTGGCTGGGACTACAGGAGCCCGCCACCTCGCCTGGCTAGTTTTTCGTATTTTTTTAGTAGAGACGGGGTTTCACCGTGTTAGCCAGGATGGTCTCGATCTCCTGACCTCGTGATCCGCCCGTCTCGGCCTCCCAAAGTGCTGGGATCTTTATTCTTTTATCTTATTGACTACACTATTTCTGAAGCTACTTGGCATCTCTTCGGATTTCATACAGTTGATGACATTAGATGTTTTCTGTATAGTCTGCATTCCATCCTGGAATTCCTAATCTCCTGTTTATTTTTATGTTTTTGTGAATTAGAATTAACCCTTTATGCTGTATATTCTGTCGATTTCAGCAAATTCATATCACATATTTACCATTACAATATTATACATAATACTTTCAAGACCCTTTTAAATCTCATATTTTTACCCATTTTCATCATCTCCTTAAATTTCTCACAAATACAGATTTATTTAGTTTGTATATTTGGACTTCTCCAGAATATCAAATAAATGAAATAACATGTTATATAGCTTTTTCAGACTTGTTTATTTCACTTAACAATATGCATTTAAAATCCATTTATATATTTTCATGGTTTGATAGCTCTTGTTTATAATTGATGAATATTATTCTATGAATTTACTGCTGACTGTTTATCTATTTACCTACAGAACTTCTTGAGTGTTCCTAGTTTTGACAAATATGAATGAAATTATTGTGATTACTCGTGTGTAGTTTTCTTTGTGGTCATATATTGAAAGTCAGATAGAAAAATACCTAGGAGCATGGCTGCTGGATTGCATGTCAAAACTATGTTGAGATTTGGCTGAATTTGCCTCCTAGAATTTCTATGAAGTGGAGGCACTTAGCTGACCCTGTCTCCTTGCTGGGAGGAAGCCCAGTGCTCGGGGTAGGGGCACCTGGGTGGATCCAGGCCCAGCTCCCTCTCAACAATTAAGAAGAGCAAACCTGCCCTGTGGATACACATCTAGGAAGCAGATGCCCCAGACGTGCATTGTCCAGGAACACAGAGATGCTCAGGACTCAGGCAGGAAGGGGCACAATGAGGAGCAGGTGCTGGGATAGACGAGGAGGGGAGTTTCTAGCAAAATCTTTGGTCCTCGTTTAGCGACACTATATCTAATTCCCAGGAAAGCTTCCACTCCATCATTTGTAAAACATGCCCTGAAGTTTCCATGCTCAAACTCAGTGAACTCAGTGGATTTAGCTGGAAGTGTGAAAAAGCTAAAATGAAAATGATTCAAATTAATTCTGTGATAATTGGTCATTTTCCAGGGAATGCCCCAATAATACTGATAATAACAATAATGTTAATGTCAAAAGCAACACACATGGTCAGCATGATGGCAGTGTGTCTCCTGGTAGAATATATTTATTTACTTGAAAATTATGTTCATAACCATCTTTTCCCACAGAAAATCCCACTTTCTCTTCTCACAGTCAATTTCAGTATCCTCATCAGAGTTGGAAGCACCGTGTCCTCAGGAGATAGGAGCGAAAGCCACTAGCATACTTCTGGAGTCCTGGTGCCAGACTCTTCTCCATCTTTGTGGCAATCAAAAGCAAAGATTCTGTACCTACTTGAAGGACTTTATAAACAAATTATGATTTAATTTACAAGAATACTATCTCACACACGTACACACACAGGTTTTTAAAATTTGATTGTTGTCTTTTCCATGATTATTTCTTATAGTGTTCTATATTTATTTAATGTATCAGTTTTACATTAATTTTATGTAGGTTTCTCATTCCTTCATGTGTATATTAATTTCCCTGGAACTATCACGTATTTTATGTACTTAGCAATGTAAATCTTCTGGTTTCAGTTGTTTGTACAGCAGGCAGGGGAAGCAGAAGAAAATGGGTCAGACTCCTGACCCTCCCTGCATAGCCACAGGTTCCCAAAAGCAGAGGTCCCTGATATGCACCTTCACTGGGACAATTTTCTTATTGGTCGGTCTTGTGTTTAATTAATGAGAATTTTTGTTTTAGGTGTGTGGGCCCAGGTGCAGCTACTGAATCCAGTACAGGAGGGGAAATAAGCTTCCAAAACATAGTATCATCTGAGAGATAACTGTGTCCATCCTTGTATACCATCTGAATTCCAGCTTCCTGGGAAAAGCCTCAGAATTATAAAAATTTTCATATGTGCCCTGTGCTGTGGTTCTTCTGTGTCATCGCATGTTCAGCTACATCTGTGTGGTGCCACTTACACTTGATGAGATGAGATTCCTTCTGCTTCTTTCACGTCACTGATGATCTCTGAAGCTACTTCAGATTTCTGCTTTAATACGTAAAGAGCACGTCAATCATCACCCACATTCTTACAATAATAAAAGTCTGGAAAATTGATTATCAATGATTTCTTGGATCTATTGAAGAAATGAAATTGCAGGGAAAACCAGGACCCAAAAACTAGAAAGACGTTAAAATAGAGATCATCACACTGATGGAACAAACTTTCCGTGTCAATAAGATACCCAATTACAAACAAGACCTAAGGCTATGCCAGGCCAGGATTAAGTCACTCACCCCTACACTTAAAAAATAGAATATGTTGTAACGGCCACAGGGCTTTTTCTTTGTCTCTAACAGCTAAACAAGCACTGGTCCTGAGCTAAGCAATACTAAAACATTTGCAGCTCATGGAACTCCAGACGTGGAGTAACTGCGACCCTGTTTCACAAGCCAGAAATAGAGCTTTGATTGGACAAGAGACAGATTTCAGTAACTTTCTCCTGAAAAGAGACCACTGACCATGGACTTGGCCTCTCCAATTTCCAGAGGCTGTGCACTGTGTGTCTTTCTGCCCCTGCACAAAACCCTTCTTATGTGCAGGGGCCAACTGTAATTTATTTACTTCTTAAGTCCTCACCCCAAAGCAAACATGAAATGCGTGTAACATGTGTGTCTGCTTATTAGATATGACAGCCTTCCCGCCATGTGAACATCCACAGCTCCTTCAATAGCCTGCTGAATGTGTACACTTGGCCAGTCCATTCATTCACATGAATTCATTTCTCATTTTTCCCTCTCTTGAAGTGCCTATTCAACATCTCTGTGGGAGGCTTTGCTTCCCAGTCTGTTAAGATGACCATCCTGCAACTTCAATCCTTTCTTACAAATAAAGCCTCCTTTCTAAATTGGTAAATTGGGTGATTCTTCAGTTGACAGCACAAGCTGGCAGAAACAGTTATATGGTAATTGCATAAATGTCTGGAGGACAGGTGTGGACAGGGATAGGGTAAGAATTCCTGGGAGGCTGCACACCCCACACTTTCATGGAATTTCCCTCCAGAAACTTCTGGGTTCTCAAGATGAGAATCCAAACAAAATCACTCATGGCTCTGTCATCAGGAGAACTATTCTCTGATAAATATGCTTGGAACTTTTTTCTGACAGACCCTACAGGGAAAAAATACTTTTCAAGATCCTTTTTCTTTTTTTCCATAAAGTTAAATGTATTTTATTTAAAGGACTACCCTTTATTATGAGACTATAAAAGTATAAGGATAATGTTTATTTTATTTGTTTTTTTATTTTTTATTATTATTATACTTTAAGTTCTAGGGTACATGTGCATAACGTGCAGGTTTGTTACATATGTATACTTGTGCCATGTTGCTGTGCTGCACCCATCAACTCGTCAGCACCCATCAAGATCTTTACTCTATGTGAGACGAAGGGATTATTTTCCATCTGAGACAGTTTCATCTTAGTCTTCCTGTGTCATGAAGAAGGGTATAATTAATAAACAACTGGGATCAGATTCAAGAAAATAATCTGTGGATGCTGCAGCCAGGAGGGAGAGTGGAGGACAGAGGAAGATCAGCTGTACTGCTGGAGACTCCTTGTAACGGGTGCAGCCTAGAGAAAAAACAGCAAGAAAACATTGGAAGTCAATTTCCAGAACATATGCTGCTCCCCTGCCCACCACATCACCTCCCCTCCTCACCAATAGGATTAATCTAGATTAAAGAGAAAAGTGTGGCAATGCACAGACTCTGTCCAAGCACTTGAATTTAGGGAAACTAAAGGCAATGAGAGAGAACAAATCAAGGACAGTGAAGTGATTCAAAGCCTCTGAGAACAACAGCTTCAGGACCAAGGTCACGACCTCTCCCTCAAAGGCCTTAGATTTACCTCTCGTGGGGCATCTGCAGGGTTCTCAGGTGAGAACTGGTAAAGGGAACATGAAGACACTTTACAAATCTCCAGTAGTACTGAGCTTGCTTTAGCTCTGTTTGGAATAAATGAAACAACAAAACAACAACAACAAACACAAGCAGGACTATGGCCAGTGTTGGAAGCACTTTTCATTGACAAAACACTTGGAAGGAGGGCAAATCTGAGGCTCATTACTATGCAAATATGCCACTGTGAGTGTGTGTTTGGGGGGGGCTTTGAGACATGGGGTCTTTGTGTAGAGTTATAATCTGATGTGACCTTCAACCACAGATTGTCAATGTGCCACACGAACAAGAAATCACACTGAGGACACTATCCTGGGAGAGTCTGGTTTTCTGTAAGATGAGTTCTGTCTTCATGGACTTCTGAGCATACCAGATGACAAATATCATTAAATAAAGTTCAGATGACAAATATCATTAAATAAAGTTCAGAGCAGGGAGCTCAACATCCCACTGTGGTGTGGTCCATGTATCACCTATCTTCTTCCTCAGGTTGGGGTGGCTTGAGTTATGAAATACCTGCCTCATGAATATGCAAATGGTGTCCACCAAGGTAAATACAGATCTGTTCTTGCCCAGAGAGCATCACACAACAACAACATCCCTCCCCTACAGAAGCCCCCAGAGCACAACACCTCACCATGGACTGGACCTGCAGGATCCTCCTCTTGGTGGCAGCAGCTACAAGTAAGAGAATCCTAAGTTCCAGGGCTGATGAGGGGACTGGGTAAAGTCAAGGGAGATTTTATCCACTCCTTTGTCCTCTCCACAGGTGCCCAGTCCCAGGTCCAGCTGGTGCTGTCTGCGGCTGAGGTGAGGAAACCTGGGTCCTCAGTGAAGGTCTCCTGCAAGGCTTCTAGAAACACCTTCACCTTCCACTACATGCACTGGATGTGACAGGCCCCTGGAAAAGGGCTTGAGTGGATGGGACCTGTTGATGGTGAAGATGGTGAAACTATATACGCACAGAAGTTCAAGGGCAGAGTCACCATGACCGAGGACACGTCTACAGACACTGCCAAATGGAGCTGAGCAGTCTGAGGTCTGAGGACACAGCCACGTATTACTGTGTGAAAGACACGGTGTGAAAATCCACATCATGAGAGTGTCAGAAACCCTGAGGGAGGAGGCAGGTGTGCTGGGCTGAGGAGATGACAGGATTTATGAGGCTTAAATGTGTTTAGAAAATGGGTTAAGTAATTGAGGAAAAGAAGCAATAGAAGGATTTATACACTCTAATTATATAGGAAATAGTCTTTTCGCCTGTCACCATGTAAGTAACACTTAAGGAGTGAGAAAGGCAGCAATCAGTCAGGCTGATGCAAATATTCCTATGGAGACTTTGTGGGGACATAAATGTTAAAATCAAATGGATAAATCATTTGGAGCAGGATTGCTTGATCACATGGTAAGACTAAACATAATTTCTCGGAAGTGGCCAACATTTCTTCCAAAATGTCTTTGCCACTTCTTTTACATTAAATCTATCTTAAAACACTTTTAGGATCACAGCAAATTTGAGTAGAAGAAATAGATTTCCCATGTACTCCTGTCCAAGACACACACAGACTTCTCCATGGTCAACACCCTGCACTGAAGTAATAAATAACCTGCAACTGATGAACCCGCATGAACGCATTAATCGTTTCCTTTTCTGGTGGTCCCTGGTCTAACAAGCCTAAACTATCTTGAAGTGCCCCAGTTCTTCAAGGAGGTCACTGGGAATGATGATGCCGGGTAGAGGGAGAGTGAGTAGGGATATTCCTCTTTGCACTCTTTCTTCAAGAATCCATTCAATATGCATTGATTTAGAGCTCTTCTGACTCCTGGTTTTCTGTGCCCCTTCTCAGAGGGTACATTCTACAATCTCCAAACTTTTACAGCAGGAGACCCCAAACGCTAGGCAGTGAACAACAAGTGGTCCGCAGCCTGTTAGAAACCAGGCCGCCCAGCCTGAAGTGCATGGTGGGTGAGCATCACTGCCTGGGCTCCACCTTAGATTCTCCTACGAGCCAAATTCTATTGTGAACTGCGCATGCAAGGGATGTAGGTTGAGTGCTCCCTATGAGAATCTAATGCCTGATGATTGCAGGTGGAACAGATTCATCCCATAATCACCCACTGCCATCATCCATGGAAACCATTCCCTGTTGCCATAAAGGTTGGGGACCACTGGTGTAGAGGCAGATCTGTGCAACTAAAAGGCCAGAAACTTCTGGTGAATCCCATAATTAATGTCGTTTAATGAGCAGTGGAGACTTGTCATAAGGGCCTTCATGAGTAATGCCCTTCAGTTGGATTTGAAACACTATAATCTTGTAGGGATGTTTCCGGATAAAGCCCTTTATGCAGAAAATGCAGACAAATTAATGGGATCCAGACAGGAAAACTTTCCCTTACAAAGTGGTTTGCCACCTGGAAGGAGCTCTCAGGGTTGGGCACTGGACCCTTTGCTGGCTGCACTTTAGCCAGAGGCCTGAGCCTCGTTGGTCTTGCAGCGGGAGAGCCTCACTGGGGTCACAGGTTACAAAAATGCCTGTCAACCTCCAGCTGAGCAAGCCCAAGGGCATACTTGTCAGTGTTGATCCCGTGCGGGGTGCACTCTGTAAGATGACAAGACACACACAAACCTCCTCCTGCTAATTATCCACTACCAAGCACTCAGCTGCAACCCGTCCTCCTTAAAGAGACAGGTGCCTGCAGGGATAAATATAATGTACTGTTTTCTTACCTGGGAAAGACACTGCCAAATACCACAAGTTTCTGGAAGGTTAACTCATAAGTACTCAGGAAGTGACTGAAGGGCAATGGTGAGTGAGGTGACATGACAGCCTTAGGACTGCACATGAGGAGGGCTCCGTTCCCCATGCAGGCTTTTCCTCCAGGAGCTGCACCAGGAACTCACAGAGAATCAGGAAGGATTCTGAGACCCTCCTTCTTCTGTGGTGCAGCCCAAAAGGGGAAAATAAATTGTAAAAACGTAATCAATTTTAAGTATGGCATTTGTTAATATAAACTCTTTCTGAAACCTGCGGGAATCCTGACATAAGACACCATTATCTGTCAACATTTAAACTCTCCTTCCATAGAAGTCAACTAGGTTGGATCCGTTCTTTCATGGATAATATCCCTGAAACTCCTCTCTACCCTTGCCTATCCCTGGGTCTCTCAATGACAAGTTCTCCTCAGTGGAATGTGATTGATGTAGTGAGATCTTCAATTTTCCTGTCTTCTATGTTCTCATGTTTCTCTCCTCATCTTACATTAAGAAACTCACCTGCATGTAGACATCACAGCCCAATATCTCTCATGGACAAAACAGTGGCCAAACAAACCAATCCTGTGGCTGACAGCAACCACCGGCAGCCACCATCCCCTCCACAGCCCTGTATCGGAACATTACATGAATGATTGTATTCACAACTTTCTTTTAGAATCATCTTAAAAAATTTGTATCTCATTTCACACAGAGATGTCATCTATCTATTTTCTCTTCATAGAGAAACAGAAGGAGATGAATACGAAATACAATTCACATATCCAGATTATTCAAATATGATCGTCACTTTATCGTCTTCTGATTTCAGGTCAACACAGAACACTCTACAAATTGTTCTCACTAGTGTTATACCAAAACTGATATATATTCCAGATGCTGAAATAATTTCAACTTACATTATTATTCTAATAATTCTAACAATTTAGAATTATAATCATCTTTTTTTTTGAGATGGAGTCTCCCTGTTATCATGCAATGGTGTGATCTTGGCTCACTGCAACCTCTGCCTCCCAGGTTCCAGCAATTCTTCTGCCTCAGCCCCCAAGGAGCTGAGATTACAGGCACCTGCCGCCATTTCTGGCTAATTTATGTATTTTTAGTAGAGATGGGGTTTCACCATGGTGGCCAGGTTGGTCTCGAACTCCTGACCATAGGTGATCCACCCACCTCAGCCTCCCAAAGTGTCAGGATTGCAGGCATGAGCCACCGCGCCTGGCCAAATATCCTCTTTTCATAGATGGATAAACTAACCTAGGCCTTTGAAAATGAACCCTTTCCTGAATGTGAAAAGATAAGCCATAGATTTGGAGAATTTGCTTGCAAATCAAATATTTGGAAAAGACTTTTATTACAAATACACAAATTACCTTACAAATGAACAACAAAACCACACAATTTAATTTTAAAATCGGCAAAGACCTGAATAGAAACTGCACCTAAAAATAAATATTAAAAGTGTCAACTGGGTTTTCTTTAGGTAAATGTAATTTTAATATTGAAAAATCCTACCAATGTAATAGAATGGATAAAATACACAATATAGACAGTACCAAATGGTGATGAGGAAGTTGAAAAATAGGAGTTTTCACTCCTTGCTGGTGGGAAGGGAATGCTGAAATGGCACATAGACAACTACAGTTAATAATTTAGTGTATATTTCAGAATAACTAGAAAAGAAGATTTAGAATGAATGTTCTTAACTCAAAGAAATAATTAATGATTGAAATGAGGGGCATCCCAGTTATCCAGATATGCATATAATATTCTTTTATCAAAATATCACATGTACCACATAAAGATTTTGTAAAGGACTTTAGAAGTCAACAGGACTACTTGTTTCTAAAGATAAGTGTTGCAAGTTTAATTATTTTCCTAATGAGTGGCAATTTTGAACATAGAAGAAATGTTAACAATTGTTTCTGATAAGTTTTCTTCTTCTAGTGTCAGGAGAAAAGGTCTGCAGGGAAGAATCTGAGACCATCTTTCAAGTCTCAACTTCAATGTGATTATGTCAGTAAATATTTTCTGATATCCCTGACTAGGATAAATATCATATATGTCCTATAAACTAAAAGTAGAATTGTAAGCACCCCAGGTGACTGGATGGGACCTCTCTCTCCATGAAGGGGTTCCAGAGACACTTGAAAAACTAGCTCAGGCCAAGTTAGAAATACAGGATCCAAAAAGCTTCATTATACCCTCCTCCCTTTGGAATTCAAGAACAACTAACAAACATTTTCATGAAAACAGAGAACTCAAAGTTCAGAAAACAGATTCTCAGTAGCAGTAACATACCAAATTCCGATGTGACTCAGGAATAGCATCATACGACAGAGAGCAGTCCTTGAAAAGAATCAAAGGCTTTTAGCCTAAAATTTATTTCTTTGACATATTTTAAAATTTCCCTGCACAGTTATCTTTTGTGAGAGAAATTTACATTCTGTAGTGAATCTCCTTTCCTTTCCAGGTCTTTGTGTTATAATGAGGAGATTAGTTGAGAGTCTAGCATCTTTTAACTGTCTTAACAGAAAACACTTGCCATCTATTGCCAGTAAGTATGGCTGCATAAGAGACTTTATCCACATAATATGAATCTTCTTCTCCAAAACCTGTTATCTTAACCCAGTCACTTTTTTTTCTACTGATTTCAGGTCTTTAGATAAAACTTCAAATCTTTCAATCAACTGCCAATTGGAAAATCTTTTAATTCACCTGTAAGCTGTAATCCCCTCCCAACACTGCATCACTTCTGGTTCTTTTGTCTTTATGGACCAAATCAACATATATCTCACAGGTAAAGATTGATGTTACTACATTTAACCTGCAATCAAACTGCTTTGGGCACATATTCTCAAGATCCCCTGGGGCTGTGTCACAGGGCATGGTCCTCACATTTGGCTCAGAATAAATCTCTCTAAGTATTTTGCAAAGTTGGCTTTTTTTATCAATAGTTCTAATAGAACCTACTCTGTGGTCTTTGTTACATTCACAAGCATGATATTAATAAATTGTTAGTTATTAAAAATAAGCCCATGTTGGTAATTTCTTATAAAGTTACACATAGACCAACTACAGGATCAAGTGTAAATACTTCAAAGTATTTATGCAAGTTATTTCAAAATTTATGTTCCACAGATGCTTCTATCAGATTCCTTATGTCAGCTAATTATTTATTTTATGATTTTTTTTGTAGATGATCATGCTCTACCTTTTCTAAGCCTATATTGTAGAATGTATGAAACTAGTCAGGGCTACATTTGAAAGTGATTGTTGCAGTGGCTGCCGGAATTGAAGTACATTTCCTCTGCAGCCACCAGACACTCGGATTCCTCCAGTGACACCTTAATTTTGTTTCCTACTTGGCTTCGGGTCTTAAATTTTGCTGTCCTGAGAGATTCTATCTTTCATCTTCCCCAGGTCATCCCAGAACCACGTGGACCAGACAATTGTCAACGTGGTGGGAGAGGTTGCACTGAACGGGCACTCTCTGTCCTTCTGAGGGAGCCATACTCCTGGCAGACATCGCAGTCCTCACTCAGGGTGTGTCCTTCCAAGTATCCCTGCCCCTCCTACAGATGTGATGCTGATCCATGCATCTTCCTCCCATTCCTGGGTAGAGGGTCTCCTTGGTTTTTCCCAGATCTTCTTCAAGCAGCCACTATTTCTTCCCACTGATGACTTCAGCTTCTTATTTTCTGCCCTTCCCAGCAGGATGAGGCTGTTTTTCCCTGAGGGAAGAGCGAGGAGGTGGGAGATGAGGCTGTTATTCCTAAGTGAATGGACAGAGCTTTGGAGCTTTTCTTTCTTCTATCCCAGTTTCTATGGGTTTCTCCACTGCCAGTAACACAGAGGTGTTAGTGGCTTTGCCCCTGCATATTAATTCTTTGGTAATGAAGTGGTGGCAGGGTAGGTAGGTCTGGATGCATTTCAACCACAGCTGCTGTTCCACTTTCCCACACAGAACCATCTTGGGAGGTAGATGGTGGAGATATTTATGATGTGTCCTCAATCTGGGAGAAAAATTTCAATAACAATAGGAGTTCCTCAATTGTATGTTCTCTGATAATTTAAAAAATAGGCCGGGCGCGGTGGCTCAAGCCTGTAATCCCAGCACTTTGGGAGGCCGAGACGGGCGGATCACGAGGTCAGGAGATCGAGACCATCCTGGCTAACACAATGAAACCCCGTCTCTACTAAAAAAATACAAAAAACTAGCCGGGCGTGGTGGCGGGCGCCTGTAGTCCCAGCTACTCGGGAGGCTGAGGCAGGAGAATGGCGTAAACCCGGGAGGCGGAGCTTGTAGTGAGCTGAGATCCGGCCACTGCACTCCAGCCTGGGCGAGAGCACGAGACTCCGTCTCAAAAAAAAAAAAAAAAAAATTAAAAAAATAACTTCTTTATTATACCCAATTTTAAGCAATCTCCTAAATATATCTAAATTAATTTTAACATTAGCTTATATGACATTTGCAACCCTCTGCCCCAGATAATATTATATTCTCTTCCTGTTTATCCCTGCAATCACTGATTTTTGCAAGAGGTAAGGTCTATTGTTTGTCCTATCACATGAATAACCTCATGTGTTAAAGAAAATGGACCAATTTGTAGCTCAGTAAAGTTAGTTGTTGTTGGAAAAATAACAAATTTTTTATGAGATGCCTACATCTCCAGCCTGAGTAGAAACTACATTTGTATAGTTTCAGAACTGAAAATTTGTATGTATCAGAAACTGGAAATAACAAAAATATTAAGGAGATTTATAAATAAATAGTAGGGGTGCACTCATTAACTGGAACACTCTTCCTCATTAAAATCAACACATTCTTTATACACAATCGAATTACTGACTCACAAGTAATTATGCTGAGCAAGAAGCCAGAGAAATGAAATGGAAACTATAAGATTTCAATTTAACAAAATCTTGAAAAATAGATCGAAAGTAAAAAAGATGAGAGGTTGACTCAGTGCGGTGAGAGGAAAATGAGTGGGAGGCAGAAGTTAGAGGAACACAGGGAGGATTTTAAGGGTAATTCGTTGTTATCTTGATTGTTATTTTGGATGCACAGGTGAGCACATGTAAAATTATGTATTTTTCCTTTGAAGACATGGCCTTGCTTTGTCATCCAGGCAGGAGCTCAGGGTGAGATCATAGCTCTCTGCAGCCTCAGACCCTGGGTCTCCAGCAATCCTCCTCCCTCTATCATACATAACCGGGACTACGGGTATGCACCACCATACTGGGCTTCAGTGCTTAATACACTACACACTTTAATTATGCAGTATTTATTACATAGCAATAATGCCAAATAAAGGTATTGAAAATAAGTGGATAGATAATTTGTTCCATAAAGACCGATGGAAAGATAGACACTAACATGAGAAATGTATGACACTCAAAAAAATAATACTGTAGGAAACGTTCTTTTCTTTATATTTTTAAGGTAATCACAACAGTGCATACACATCACACTGTGTTCTCATTACAGAGAAAAGATTCTGCAAACCTCGCTAGGTGTGACTGCCTGTGTGCTGGGCTTGCTTCAGGGAGAGTCAGGTCCAGTGGTGAGAAGCACAGGCTCAGATACCCAGGCCAACTATGACACAATGTGAGCTCTGGGGAGATTGTACAAACCGTCTGTGCTTTTGCTGGTAATTTTTCATCTGTAACATGGAAATGACATTGATACTACATACCATGGTTTCCCTGCATATGTAAAAATAAAAGATAATTTGTGCTACCTTTAAATATATGCAGTTTATGTAGATCTATTATACCTCAATAAAGCCGTTTTAAAATAAAAATTACAAAATTATAAAAATTATAAGTTTTATCACAGAACAAACTAACAATAAGAAACCACAATTTTCCAAATGCTATCAGTATCACAAATCGCCCCCAGGACACTGTCACGTGCTGTGAGCCCCACTCTCTCCAAAGGCCTCTCACCCCAGAGCTTGCTATATAGTAGCATATATGCAAATAGAGCCCTCCCTCTGCTGATGAAAACCAGCCCAGTCCTGACCCTGCAGCTCTGGGAGAGGAGCCCCAACTCCAGGATTTTCGGCTGTTTTCGTTTGGTGATCAGGACTGAACACAGAGGACTCGCCATGGAGTCATGGCTGAGCTGGGTTTTTCTTGTTGATGTTTTAAAAGGTAAATCGTAGAGAACTATTGAAACTGAGCGTGAGTAGACATGAGTGAGAGAAACCGTGGATATGTGTGGCAGTTTCTCAGCCGGGTGTTTCTGTGTTTGCAGGTGTCCAGTGTGAGGTGCAGCTGGTGGAGTCTGGGGGAGGCTTGGTACAGCCTGGGAGATTCCTGAGACTCTCCTGTGCAGCCTCTGGATTCACCTTCAGTAACTGCTACATGCACTGGGCCCACCAGGCTCAAGGGAGAGGACTGGAGTGGGTAAGTTTAATGAGAAAGAAAGCTAACAGTTACGCGACAGAATATGCTGTGTCTGTGAAAGACAGATTTACCATCTCAAGAGATGATTCAAAGAACACACTGTACCTGCAAATGAACAGCCTGAAAACCGAGGACACGGCAGTGTATTACTGTGCTAAACACACAGCAAGGGGAGGTCAATGTGAGACCAGACACAAAACTCCCTGCAGGAGAGAACGAGACCACCAGGGGGCGCTCGGGACTCACTGAGGACGGGATAGATCCCAGGAGCAGGTGCAGGGGGAGGTTTCCTTTCTCAGATGCAGGAGGCGGATTTGTTTTTGCGGGACTCTGGAGTCTTATAAGGTGGCAATATTTTATTATTTTTATTTATGATGTATTTTTATTGAGATTTGTGTTTTTGTCATTTTAAAATTTATATGTAGGTGTATTTTTTAAAGATACATACCTTCAAGAAAAGATTCTTCCTAAAATTTGCACTTGTTCTTCTAGAGTTTTATTAACATCCGTTGATATCAGCAACTACATAGCTAGAGGGACATTAATTAACATCTATAGACATATGTATAAATACACATGCTTATGCATACATGAGTAGTAATTTATATTTAACATTATAATAGAACAATTCTAAAATATGTCCTAAAGCATCAAACTTAATGATAAACTAAATATAAATTATTAGAGTAATCTATAATTGATTTCAATCATTCTCTATGGTTTACATAAATCGATGTCTATTTGTAAGCTTAAACATAGTGTATTGGTAATTTTAAAATAGCCAAGAACAAATTTCAAATATTCTTGTTACAAAAAAATGATAAGGATTTGTGGATTTGAGGTAATATATACTTCGATTAGCTTGATTCAATTATTCCATATTGTATTCAGAAATCATAACATAGCTTTGCACCCCGTAAACATATGGGGTGCAAAATTTCTTGCAAAGCATAACATAGCTTGGCACCCCATAAATATATGGGGTGAAAAAATTTCTCATTTTTTCAATGAAAGTTTAATTATATTTGTTAATCCATCCTAGGTCATGATTTTTTTCTCCCTGTCCAGATCTGATTGAATTGCCCCGAGGAACTCATCCATACTCCTGTCTCCGAAGGCTTGAGGAAATAGCTCCTAGATGGGTAGAAGAGGGCAAAGCGTGTGTGTCCACAGTACCTAGAGCATCTCTCTCCTTGGATTAAGCCACCTCCTCAGGATTACAGGGCTCTTCAGTTTTCTCAACATGCTGTTGTTGTACCAAATTAACACAAAAACACTACATTTTTCTTAGCTTTAGTTTAAGTTTTTCAAAACAACATAAAAGTAATAATTTTAACAATAAATATATTACAACCTACTACATATGAAACTCTTCCTATGGTTCAAAGTTTCTTTTCAGGACTTTATATGTATTACATATTTTCAATTTATTTCTGATATGGAATGCGTATGTCTCTTTATTACAGATTATTCTTTCATTTATTTATTTATTTTTATTATACTTTAAGTTATGGGATACATGTGTAGAACGTGCAGGTTTATTACGTAAGTATGCATGCGCCATGGTAGTTTGCTGCACTCATCATCCCGTAATCTACATTAGGTATTTCTCCTAATGCTATCCCTCCCCTTTCCCCCCACACCCCAACAAGCCCCGATGTGTGATGTTCCCCTCCCTGTGCCCATATTTTCTCATTGTTCAACTACCACTTATAAGTGAGAACATGCAGTGTTTGGTTTCCTGTTCCTGTGATAGTTTCCTGAGGATGATAGTTTCCAGCTTCATCCATGTCCCTGCAAAGGACATGAACTCATACCTTTTTTTTTTTTTTTTTTTTTTTTTTTCTGAGAGGGAGTCTGGCTCTATCACCCAGGCTGGAGTGCAGTGGCGTGATCTCTACTCACTGCAAGCTCCGCTTCCTGGGTTCACGCCATTTTCCTGCCTCAGTCTCCAGAGTAGCTGGGGCTACAGGGGACTGCCACCACGCCTGGCTAATTTTTTTGTATTTTCAGTAGAGACGGGGTTTCACCGTGTTAACAAGGATGGTCTCAATCTCCTGACCTTGTGATCCACCCGCCTCGGCCTCTCAAAGTGCTGGAATTACAGGCGTGAGCCACCACGCCAGGACGATCTCATTCCTTTTTATGACTGCATGGTATTCCATGGTGTATATGAGCCCCACTTTCTTTATCCAGTCTAACACTGAGGGGCATCTCCGTTGGTTCCAAGTCTTTGCTATTGTAAATAGTGCTGCAATAAACATACATGTGCATGTGTCTTTATAGTAGCATGATTTACAATCTTTGGGTATATACCCTGTAATGGGATTGCTGGCCCTTGTGAATAAGGCTTAAAATCTTAAGGAAATTGAACACTTAAACAATGGAGACTTAGCAAAGTAATTTTACTTGTGTGTAGAGGGGTGATTCTCCTTGGCCAGTCGCCGTGAGAGCGCACCTGTACAAAGGGTCACGAGAGCTTTTATTCCTCACGCAAGTCCTGCCCATGTACCCTTTCCCCATTGGCCAGAGTTGGGTCGCACAATCTGAACTAGTCTCGTTGGCTAGATATTTGAACTTTCTTTTGATGAGGTGGGCACGTAAGGGAGAGAGAGAGGAAAAGGGAAAGAGGTGGCTGCAATGATCTAGACAGCTAGTCTCCTTTCCAAATAAGGAAAGGAAAGTGAACTGGTGCTGATAAGTCTGGTCCTGTGGCGTGTCTAAGCAGGTAACAAAGGCAGAAAGAAAAAAGAGAAAAAGGAAAAGGGGTGAGAGGTACTATGAATTAAAGAAGAAAGGATTAATCAGGCTATTTGAAGAAAAATCTCATCAAATCCTACACTGGATCAAATGGTATTTCTAGTGTAGATCCTTGAAGAATCGCTACACTGTCTTCCACAATAGTTGAACTAATTTACACTCCCACCAACAGCGTAAAAACGTACCTATTTCTCCACATTCTCTCCAGGATCTGTTGTTTCCTGACTTTTTAATGATCGCCATTCTAACTGGCATGAGATGGTATCTCATTGTGGTTTTGATTTGCATTAAGTTTTCTCTCAAAGTTAATTTTCCCAAAGATCCACTCAAAACTAGGGTATCATTAGAACTTTGAGGTATAATCATTGGGCCAACACTGAAAGTAAATTCAGTTTAGTTCACATGCTCTCAAATATCCTTTTCTCCTTAAAAGTTGTTCACAGTTGTAATATCACACAAAATATTAGTAATGTATATTTATGACACAGGTTAAAATATTGTATAAATAATGTAAAGACATTTGACTGGAAAAAAGTATTCATTTTCCACATATGTCTTGACTACTGTTTTCTTCTCTATGAAATGTATGCTTATTAATTTTTAAGTTACAGATGTTATTCTTTCCTTTTGGTTTCTGGAATTTAATTTTAGTAGGCATATTTGAATGTACTTTATTAGTTCATTTGGTAATGTTCATATTTAGGATAATGTTCATATTTTTATTATTTACTGAATTTTAAAATATTTTATACTTTTTTATTCCTTGTTTTATAAGATAAAGTTTACATACAATAAGAAATGCATAGTCCTAAAATGTATCACTACAGAGTTTCTGGAAATTGTGAATACCTTTGTCCCCAACACCTAAGGTAACCTGAAAAGCAAGTCCATCCCCTCAACATGGGTCTTTCTTTGTGCCTGTGGTCAACTCCTGCATGGGGAAATATTTTCGTTTCTGACACTGTAAATTCATAGTTTTCTGGTTTGAACCTCAGATAAATGGAATCTGGCACTATAAACTTTTTTTTTTTTTTTTTTTGGTAAGGGGCTACTTTTGCTATTTTTTAGGTGTATTCATGCTATTTAATGTATAAAATTAGATCAACATATTGCCATTTATTCAATTAATGGACTGACTCTGATGTGAAACCTCAAAGTTTTCTTGTGTATATGGAGAGAGAGACAGAAAGAGGAAGGTCAGAGATTTTATATCGGAGTCAGCCCATTAAGTAAATAAATGAGAATATATTGACCTGTTTTTCTGTTGATGGACTTTAAGTTTGTTCTCAGTTTATGAATATTGTAAGCAAAGCTGTTACAAATATCTTAATGTAAGTTTTTCTACATTGTCTCATTTTTATTGAGAAAATATGAACTATGCATTTCTTTGTTGTAAGAGTAAATTTAATTTTATTCAGTTGTATTGAGGTATAATAGAATATTTTTAAAGTGTATATTTAAGGTGCCCCACTTGATGTTTTGATGTTGTATTAGTCCATTCTCACACTGCTAAAAAGAAATGCCTGAGACTGAGTAATTTGAAAACAAAAAAAGAAGATATTTAATTGGCTCACATTTCTGCAGGCTGTACAGGAAGTGTAGTGGTTTCTCCTTCTGGCAAGACTCAGGAAAGTTAGAATCATTGCAGAAGAAAAAGGGGAACAGGCACATCACATGGCCAGAGCAGAAGCCATAGGAAGGAAGGGGGGTGTCTACACACTGATAGACAACAAGATCTTGTGAAAACTCATGCAGTATTATGAGAATAGCACCAGAAGTTGGTGCTAAACCATTCATGAAAGACCCACACCGTGACCAAATCATCTCCCACCAGGTCCCACCTCCAGCATTGAGGATTCTAATACAACATGAGATTTGGGCCAGGACACAGATCCAAATCTTATCAGATATACATTGTAAAACAATCATCATGGTGAAGGTAATGTGTATATCTATCATTTCACAGAGCTACCATTTTATTTTTTTTTTTAATTTACTGCATGTGTTTGTATCCAACTAGAACACCTAAGATCCACCCTTTTAGCAGAAATCACTTTTAAAATACAATATTAACTATAGGAACATTCCTGTACATTAGATCTCTAAGACTCATTCAACCTGCACAACAGAAACTCTGTACAGTTTGACCAGCATCACCCAATTTCCCTCTCCTCCAGGTCCTGGGACCCACTACTCTACACTCTGCTTTCAGGAGCTTGAATCTTTTAGATCCTACTCAGAAACAAGATCATGAAGCATTTGTCTTTCTGCATCTGGCTTACTCCACTTAGCAGCATGTCCTCCAGGCCTACCCCGTTGTTGCAAATGTCAGAATTTCCTTCTGTTCAAAGCTGAGTAAAATTCAGTCTTATGTATACACATTTTCTTTATGCATTCATCAACTTATAGTCATTAAATTATTTTACAAATCTACACTGTTAGTAATAATCTTGCAATGAACATGTCTTTGGCAAAATAGTTTTATTTCCTTGGAATATATAACAAGAAATGGGATCACCAGATTTTATGATAGCTTTATTTTCAACTTATTGAGTAACCAATCCTACCACAACATATACCCTTTTCCCCACATTCTTGTCAACATTTGTCATCTTTTATATTTCTGATAATAGCCATATTAACTTGTATGTGGTGATATCTCATTGGGACTTTGATTTGAATCCCCCTGATAATTAGGAATGTTAAGAACCTTTTCATTTTCTGTTAGCCATGTGTGAGTCTTCTGAAAAACAATCTCTCCAGGTTTTCGCCCTTTTTTTAAATCAGGTCATTTGTTATTGGCTACTGAGTTGTGTGGGCTATTTATACATTTGGATAGAACTTCTTGTCAGATACATAATTACACGTAGTTGTTCCTGTGCTTTGGTATTAAATTCAAAGAAGTCACTTCCGAATCAATGGCAGGAAGGTTTTTTTCCTCCATGTCATTTATGAGTTTATACTTCCAGGTATTATGTTCCTTATTAGTTCACTTTTTATATAGAGTTAGAGAAGGCCTAATTTTATTTCTTTTGCATATGGATGCCCAGTTTTTACACCATTATTGAAAAGCCTGTCCTTTTTCTACTGTGTGTTCCTGGCACACAAAATCAGGAAGAGACATAATGACAAAACAAAATATCAGATGAATATTCCTGGTGAACATAGACCTAAATCCTTGATGGAGATAACATGACTACATAAATTGGGCTGATCATTCCTTATGCTATAACATTAATAGACACTGCACTTCAGCTTGGGCAACAGAACAAGTCTGTCTGTAAAATAAAAAAGAAAGATAAATTAAGAGATCTGACTTTGACAATTTGGATAATATTATTTTCACAACCTAAATTTAACTACACCCATATTGTTACCTACATCTTCATGAAAAAGTTCCTAGTCATGATGAGTTTCATCAGTCCTCCACGAGTTGAAATCTGGACATCCAAGAGAATCTGGAGAACAAAACACAATGAGGGCAGTGAAACTGGTGTATATTCAGCACCTCTTAACTCAGGAGGACTCAGTACTCCCTGGCGCACTGCTGCTTTTCTGAATGGCTCACAAGGACTCCAGCTCACTCTCCATTCTCCTTAAACATCTGGCTCCTGCTTGCTCTAAGTTCACTCTCTGCTCTTAGTCTGTGCTCTGAAGTCTTCACAGATGTCCGGAGCTGCGCGCCCCGGCCATAGCGAGTAATTATTGACGATTAGACGCCTGAGCTCTATTCATTTCCACCTCTCACCTCCTTCCCAGATTTGTCTTTTTCCCTGTATTAAATACCTCGCACAAGATGGCGCTCTTCCTGCTTCTTCTTCACCCATCTTTCCCGCGCGCGCGAAAGTTGTTACTTTATAGCGCAGGCGCAACATGACCTCCAACCGTTGAAACCGAAACCTGCCTGGCCACGCCCTCTGAAATGAGATCATTTCTGCCTTGGCCCAACCCCTTCCTCTCCAAGTGTAAGCACTGCATTACCGCCATTAAACCAGACTTGATCAGAGCACTGTCTTGTCTCCATTTCTCGTGTCTCTTGTTCCCCAAATTCCCACTCCCTCCTCCAGGGCCTGCTTCGATGATCCCGCAGGCTGGGATACGTGGCGCCCGAACAGGGACCTGGAAATGAGGGACTCCGTGAGGAAGATGACGCCAAAGGACGGTCGACCGCTAACAAAGACAAAAGAAAGTGAACTCTTCCGATCACCGCGGGAACTTGCTGCATCAGAATCGAAGGTAAGTGACGCGTCTGAAATGGGACAAGAATTAAGCCAACATCAGATCTATGTAGGACAATTAAAAGAGGCTTTAAAGATACGAGGAGTAAAGGTTAAAGGTAATGATTTGTTTAAATTTTTTGATTTTGTAAAAGACACTTGCCCTTGGTTCCCACAGGAAGGAACTATTGATATTAAAAGATGGCGTAGAGTAGGGGATTGTCTTCAGGACTATTATAATACTTTTGGGCCAGAAAAAATTCCTGTGACCGCCTTCGCTTATTGGAACCTCATTAGAGATTTAATAGATAAGAAGGAGGCCGATCCGCAAGTCATGGCTGCAGTCGCTCAGACAGAGCATATTTTAAAGGTTAGCTCCCGCTCTAACCTTACAAAGCCTCCGCAAGATACGGAGGAGGATCTCATTTCCCTCGAAAGTGATCATGAGGAAATCAAGTCTCCTTCTGTAACAGATAAGGAAATGCCACACGAAAACAAACAAAAAAAAATACCCAATTTTACAGATGCTTCAAAAAGAGGAGGAAATTAATAAGCCTAATCAATCAGACATAAATTGGGATGATTTAGAGGAAGAGGCGGCTAAATATCACAACCCTGATTTGCCTCCCTTTACTTCATACCCGCCCCCATATAATAACACACATAATGAGGCTTCTGCGCCCATTGTTATGGGAGCAATAGATCCCAAAGAAGAATTAAAACAAAAAATTGCTCAACTAGAGGAGCAAATTAAACTTGAAGAGTTACATCAATCATTGATAATTAGGCTCCAAAAGCTAAAGACAGGAAATGAAAAAATACCCAACTCAGACGCTATGGAGGGCTCCTTGTGTCCACCTCAGCGGCCTGGACAACATGTTCCAAAAGGGGGGTTAGTTGCTAGCTGACATAGAGAAGACTCCTCCCCCAAAGACGTTTTTCCGGTCACTGAAACCATAGATGAACGGGGACAGGCTTGGAGGCATCATACTGGATTTGACTTTACTATTATAAAAGAGTTAAAGACTGCTGCCTCTCAGTATGGGGCTACTGCTCCATATACTCTTGCTATAGTGGAATCTGTAGCTGAAAATTGACTCACTCCTACAGACTGGAATACCTTAGTTAGGGCAGTCCTTTCTGGGGGAGACCATTTAATTTGGAAGTCAGAGTTCTTTGAAAATTGTAGAGACACGGCTAAAAGAAATCAACAGGCAGGAAACGGTTGGGATTTTGATATGTTAACTGGTTTAGGTAATTATGCAGACACTCAGGCCAAAATGCAATATGATCCTGGATTGTTCTCACAAATCCAGGCTGCCGCTACAAAAGCCTGGAGAAAACTTCCCGTTAAAGGAGATCCAGGGGCCTTGCTCACGGCGGTTAAACAAGGACCCGATGAGCCATTTTCAGACTTTGTGCATAGACTTATGACCACGGCAGGTAGAATCTTTGGAAATGCAGAAACGGGTGTAGATTATGTTAAACAGTTAGCTTATGAAAACGCTAACCCCGCCTGCCAAGCGGCAATCAGACCTTATCGAAAGAAAACAGATTTAACGGGATACATTCGCCTTTGTTCAGATATTGGGCCCTCATATCAACAAGGCCTAGCAATGGCCGCCGCTTTTAGCGGCCAAACAGTAAGAGACTTCCTCATCAACAAAGGTAGAGATAAAGGGGGATGTTTTAGATGCGGTAAAAGGGGACACTTTGCAAAAGATTGCCATGAAAACCAAAATAAAAATCCAGAAGCAAAAATTCCAGGCCTTTGCCCAAGGTGTAAAAGAGGAAGGCACTGGGCAAATGAATGTAAATCTAAAACTGACAGTCAAGGAAATCCTTTATCCCCTAGGCAGGGAAACGGGATGAGGGGCCAGCCTCAGGCCCCGAAACAAGCATATGGGGCAGTCAGCTTTGTTCCAGCCAGCAACAGCAATCCATTTCAAAACTTAGTAGAGCAACCCCAGGAAGTGCAGGACTGGACCTCAGTTCCACCTCCCACATAGTACTAACACCTGAAATGGGACCACAAACCTTAAATACCGGAATATATGGACCTTTACCACCTAACACTTTTGGGCTGCTTTTGGGAAGAAGTAGTGTCACCATGAGAGGCTTACAAGTCCTCCCTGGAGTTATCGATAATGATTATGAAGGAGAAATTAAAATTATGGCCAGAGCTATTGATAGTATTATTACTGTCCCTCAAGGAGTTAGAATAGCTCAGTTAATCCTGCTACCTTTGGTCAAAACAAATAATAATATTCAACACTCTAATAGAAATATAAAAGGTTTCGGATTATCAGACATATATTGGGTGCAACCAATTACAAATCAAAAACCCTCTCTAACCTTATGGTTAGATGGGAAGGCATTCACTGGACTAATAGACACAGGGGCTGATGTAACTATCATTTAACAGGAAGATTGGCCCTCTCATTGGCCTACTACAGAGACTTTAACTCACTTGAGAGGAATTGGACAAAGCAGTAATCCTAAACAAAGTTCTAAATACCTAACATGGACAGATAAAGAAAACAATTCAGGCCTTATTAAGCCATTTGTCATCCCTTACCTACCTGTTAACCTTTGGGGGCGAGATTTGCTCTCTCAAATGAAAATTATAATGTGTAGTCCAAATGATATAGTTACTGCACAAATGTTAACTCAAGGACACACCCCTGGTAAAGGTCTTGGAAAAGGAGAAAACGGTATTCCACAGCCTATACTGGTTTCAGGACAACTTGATAAAAAGGGGTTTGGAAATTTTTAGCTCAGGCCACTGACATACCTGCACCCCAAAGGTGCGCTGACCCCATTACTTGGAAGTCAGATGAGCCCGTTTGGGTTGATCAGTGGCCTTTACTCAATGATAAACTAAGTGCTGCCCAACAGTTAGTGCAGGAACAACTGATAGCGGGACATATTGTGGAAAGTAATTCTCCTTGGAATACACCTATTTTTGTTATTAAAAAGAAGTCTGGCAAATGGAGACTCTTACAAGATTTAAGGGCGGTAAATATCACTATGATCCTTATGGGTGCCTTACAACCAGGATTGCCTTCACCAGTTGCGATTCCTCAAAAATATTTTAAAATCATTATAGACCTTAAAGGCTGCTTTTTTACAATTCCCCTTCACCCTGTTGACCAAAAAAGATTTGCCTTTAGTCTTCCATCTACAAATTTTAAACAACCAATGAAGCGCTATCAATGGAAAGTCTTACCTCAGGGTATGGCCAATAGTCCTACCTTGTGTCAAAAATATGTAGCTGCTGCTATAGAGCCAGTCAGAAAAACATGGACACAAATGTATATTATACACTATATGGATGATATTTTAGTAGCAGGGGAAATTGGCGAACAAGTCTTACAGTGCTTTGCCCAACTCAAACAAGAGTTAACAGCAGTCGGACTACAAATAGCCCCAGAAAAGGTACAACTACAAGATCCATACACCTATCTTGGTTTTCAAATTAATGGACCTAAAATCATTAATCAAAAGGCCGTTATACGTCGTGATCATTTAAAAACTTTAAATGATTTCCAAAAATTACTGGGAGACATAAATTGGCTTCGGCCATACTTAAAACTCACTACAGGAGAGTTAAAACCTCTTTTCGATATATTAAAAGGAGATTCTAATCCAAAATCCCCCAGGTCCATTACTAAAGAAGCATTAATAGCACTCCAACAGGTGGAATATGCCATCGCAACACAATTTGTTACCAGTATTGATTATTCTCAGCCATTAATATTCATTATTTTTAACACTACAATAACCCCTACTGGCTTATTCTGGCAGAGCAATCCCATTATGTGGGTACACCTGCCCTCCTCCCCTAAAAAGGTTTTGTTGCCTTATTATGATGCCATAGCTGATCTAATTATCTTGGGAAGAGAAAACAGTAGAAAGTACTTTGGAATAGAACCCTCTACCATTATACAGCCCTACACTCAATCACACATCCATTGGCTGTTACAAAATACGGAAGCCTGGCCAATTGCTTGCGCTTCTTACACTGGCACAATTGACAACCATTACCCACCTAACAAACTCATTCAATTTTGCAAACCTCATGCATTCTTGTTTCCCCATATTACCAATAAAGAACCTCTCAATGACGCATTACTAATTTTCACTGATGGATCTTCCACAGGACTTGCCGCTTACACCTACAATAATGTAGTCGTTAAATCCCAGACCACTTATACATCAGCTCAGCTAGTCGAATTGCAAGCTATAATTGCAGCATTATCAGCTTTTCCTTGTCAGCCACTTAACATTTACACAGACAGCGCCTACCTGGCTCATTCAATACCCCTCTTACCCTCTTAGAGACCGTGCCTCAAATTAAACATATTTCAGACACAGCTAACTTATTTTTACAATGTCAACAACTTATTCAAAAAAGGACTACTCCCTTTTTTCTTGGGCATATCAGAGCACATTCAGGATTACCGGGACCTTTAACACGAGGTAACGCAACAGCCGACATGGCAATAAAAACCATAGCCACAGTCACCACAGACAATTTACAACAAGCGCAAAAAGCACATGCCTTACATCGTTTAAACGCCCAAACCTTAAGACTCATGTTTAAACTTACTAGAGGACAAGCTCAACAAATAGTTAAACAATGCGCCAACTGCATAACGTATTTACCTGTTCCTCATTTAGGAATTAACCCCCGAGGACTCATCCCCAACGAAATTTGGCAAATGGACGTTACTCACCACTTAGAATTTGGTCAACTAAAATATATCCATGTATGCATAGACACCTATAGTGGATTCATTAGTGCAACTCTCCAAACAGGAGAGGCCACCAAACATGTCGTAGCTCATTTATTACACTGCTTTTCTATTTTAGGAATATCCAAACAAATTAAAACAGATAATGGCCCTGGGTATATAGCCAAAACCTTTTTACAATTCTGCAATACCCTACAAATTAAACATACCACAGGCATTCCCTACAATCCCCAAGGACAAGGTATAGTAGAAAGAGCCCATCTGTCATTAAAAACTGTTATCACAAAATTAAAAGGGGGGAGCTGGTACCCCGTGAAGGGTACCCCCAGAAACATACTCAATCATGCCCTGTTTATCCTTAATTTTTTAAATTTGGACAGTCATGGAAAATCTGCTGCCGACCGTTTCTGGCATCCTGAATCTCAAAAACACTCTGCAATGGTAAAATGGAAAGATCCACTTGATAATTCATGGCATGGCCCCGATCCAGTTTTAATTTGGGGAAGAGGCTCAGTATGCATCTTCTCACAAAAGAATGATGCAGCCAGATGGCTGCCTGAAAGATTGGTAAGACAAATAAATCATAAGCATTGTCAGTCCAGGGAAGATAAATCTCCCTGAGAAGTTTCTTCCTTTTTGTTTTTCAGGAAATGAAGCCTAACATGAGATTCCTTTGGAGAATAATCGCTCTATATAACATAGTGATAGTCTATGCAGGTTTTGGTGACCCTCGTAAAGCAAGAGGATTACTACGAAAACAATACGGCCAGCCTTGTGACTGCAGAGGGGGACAAATATCTGAACCTCCATCAGACAGAATCACCCAGGTGACTTGCTCGGGCAAGACAGCGTACTTAATGCCAGACCAGTCGTGGAAATGAAAAGTGCTGTTTTTACGCCAACAAATCCGGAATCGTCAGAGATAAGATAAAAACTTTACAAGAAGAACTAGAAAAGCGCAGAAAGGGCCTGGCCGCCAATCCATTGTGGACGGCACTCGATGGACTTCTCCCCTATCTCCTGCCATTTCTTGGTCCTTTACTTACTCTTCTACTCTTCCTCACTCTCGGGCCTATAATCCTTAATAAGCTTATGGCATTCATCAGACAACAAATCGAGGCCTTCCAGGCCAAACCTATACAGGTCCATTATCATCGCCTTGAGATGACTGAAAATGGTGAGTCTTATTTACCTCAATAAGACCACCTCCCCTGTGTGCTGAACTGGACAGTCAATGACGGGTAAGAGGACACTATCTCCACTGGAGACTAAGACAGGAGGGCCGCCTTTGCTGCTGCCTTATCCCATGACGGGCCTAGAAGGTGGGGATGAGTTGATCCAACCTAAGACAGGCGCAGTTCCCGGGGGGTCATTTTCTTGTCATAAAACAATAAAAAGGGGGACCTGTCCGGAGCTGCACGCCCCGGCCATAGCGAGTAATTATTGACGATTAGACGCCTGAGCTCTATTCATTTCCACCTCTCGCCTCCTTCCCAGATTTGTCTTTTTCCCTGTATTAAATACCTTGCACAAGATGGCGCTCTTCCTGCTTCTTCTTCACCCATCTTTCCCGCGCACGCGAAAATTGTTACTTTATAGCACAGGCGCAACATGACGTCCGACCGTTGAAACCGAAACCTGGCCACGCCCTCCGAAATGAGATCATTTCTGCCTTGGCCCAACCCCTTCCTCTCCAAGTGTATATAAGGCACTGCATTACTGCCATTAAATGAGACTTGATCAGAGCACTGTCTTGTCTCCATTTCTCGTGTCTCTTGTTCCCCAAATTCCCACTCCCTCCTCCAGGGCCTGCTTCGACGATCCCGCGGGTCGGGATACACAGAGGTGAAAATGAGCTGTCAGATGGAACTTCCCTCTCTTCTCAAAGTGGAATTTGCTGTTTCATTTAATGACCACTCTTTCCATAATGGTTGATTTCTTTTGGCCTGTTCATTACTGGTGATTTTCAAGGGAATCTCACTTGAATCTTTACTCTTTTGCATTTTGTCTCCATGACATTGTTGGGAAGTTTTACCTCCAGCACCATAACATGATCTAGTGACCTGACACATCTGTGGCAAACAATACCTACCAATTTAGAAGCTTTTTTGTTTTCTTTCCACAAAATATAATTATTTATGTTGTATGTATGAGCATATCCTGGCAACCTGTACACTCCCACATAGATGTCTACAAGCCTATGAATTATTCTCTGTAAATAAAAATGTATCTCAATTTTCCTCAATATTCATAATTCTCCTGAGGGTGAGGAAGGTCCTTCTGGATCTGTTCAGACAAAAGGCCCAGAGACCACCTGGCAGGTAAGGAGCTCACCTGGCTCCAGATGTTAGGTCTGTCTCTTTCCCTCTATTGTCCCACAGGTCAGCCCACTGGTTCAGTTCCTAAGAAGAGAGTCCAGATTTATCCTGATTTTACAACCCTCCCAACTTCTAATGACTCTTCTGTTACCCATATCCATGGAGATGGAATATTTACTATAGAATTCACCAAACAAATGTCAAATGCCCAAGTTTCAGTACCGCATACCCTAGGGTATTTTCATGAAATTCAGTGGAGGAGAAAGTCTTTCAGAGACAGGTGGATCTCAACTGGTAAATATGTGGGTAAGGACTCTAGGCTCGAGTGTCGTTGTCCAGCCATGTTTTCCATGTGTGACCTGTCAGGTAAGGAACAAAGTTCCTTGTGCTCTCAGAGGGGAGGGCTTACAGAGGTCATCTCTGGTTCCCAGGAAAGGTAATTGCACTAATCTTGGTGATGAGATAGAGTTTTTGTCTGAAGTTGTCACTGCAAACCCTAATCTACATATTTTCACAGAGAAGTCTTTAGAGGTCAGGACATATCTTCAAAGTCACACGTTGATAAGCATGGAGATATGTCCCACTACCTTCTCCTGAGGTCTCAGACAAAATTCCAAATTTCAGAAGGTCACAGAAGGCAGCTCTCAGGTGCTTTTAAAAAGTAACCCTCTTCCTGGGATACGGAGCTTCCCTCTAACCATAACGGATGTTCTGAACTACAATAAACATCAGATGGATCCAGGTTTGTCTGAATTCACTGTGATTGTTACATTCAGCTGCTGTTTCAATGTGTCTGAATGGGTAAGTGACAATTTAGGTGACCTGTATGTTTGGTTAGTTTTATATGAATCTTTAAGGATAGAACAGTACTGACTCTATTCCAAAATCTGTCCTTGATCCCTGATCACACTCCTCCCAGGCCAGCTCCTCCAGCACATTTCCTACTTGGAAGAAGAGAACTCTGGGCTTGCTGAGGGGAGGCCCCAGGAGGAGAACTGAATTATCAGATGGCACAGTCAACATCCTCCTCCCAGGGTGAGCCTAAAAGACTGGGGCCTCCCTCATTCCTTTTCACCTCTCCATACAAAGGCACCACCCACATGTAAATCCTCACTTAGGCACCCAGGAAGAGGCTGCACCAAGAACCAACCCTGCCAGCTACTTGATCTTCCACATTCAGACTGCAGAATTGTAAGAAAATCAATGTTTGTTGTTTAAGCCATCCACTCTGTGTTGTCTTCTTATGAAGACCCCAAAAGACTAATACCACATAACTCCGTTAGCGCTGTCCCCTGGATGGAGAGAATCAGCCCCCTGAGGCTGGGCACATCTCTCAGATTTCCACATAAATTAGGCAAAAATAGTAGCTCTGATACAAAAACTTGTCATATCCCTGTTGGCCATTTGCTGGACAAGGTCTTTTAAACAAGCCCTGGGGATTTGTCACAAAAGTTGTCTTTTATCTTTTTTTGAACATAACAAATGGACAAAGAGTACCAGCTGGATGGAGACTGACCACTGGCCATCTTCTGCTGTCTCCTTAGTATGTCCACAGAAAACCACACCGACGTTATTCTACGTCTTCGACTTTCTAAATTTGCACTGAATCTATTGCTAAATGAGGAGTTACATGGGGTCAGAGTTTTGTTACTGTATTCCCAGTATTCTGCAAGTGCCAAGGGCAGAAGAGGCTTACAATGGAATGTGGCTGTCAATGGCCCCAACACATCACTTTTTAAGCTCCAAGAACTTAATAAGGGGGACTAGTGAAACACACTTGTAAATGGAAAGCCCTAAAGCACATACAACAGCTGATAGAGTGGCCACTGTGCACATGAAGGCTGAAGAGACATATGGTAGGGTACGTTCCTCCAAGATGTGCATGGGTGAGTGATGGTTGGATGCCTCATGCATTTGAAAATAAGGACTGGACTGAAGTATAAACAAGAGCCATATTGCATAGGAAAACAAAAGAAAGGGCATCCCTGAAGAGAGTTAATTAGATTTGGTGGGTTTAAGAGGAAATTTTGTTCCAAAGTTTTTAATGTTCTAAGCTAAATATGAATCTTTTCAATAAACTGAAAATCAAAAGGAGAATAGTTAGAAGTTGAAAGAGAAAAATGTCCTGAGAGAGTAGAAGTTAAATCCACACAAAACTGTCATATGACAGAGGCCAGAATGGAGCTGATGCAGCTAGGTCATTACTCTGCAGACCTAGTTGAGACCCTTTGGTGTTTAAGGCAGGCCCAGCAGTGAAGAACTCCTTTAGATTTTGCTTCTCTGGGAAAAGTCTTATCTATAATTTATTTTACAAAAATATTTACATGGTAAAATTTCTCGATTGGCAGATTTTTGTTTGTATTTCAGTTTTTACCCCAGCAATCTGAATACAGTCATGTGTCATCTAACAATGTTTCAGTCAACGACAGACCACATGTATGTTTTTGGCCACATAACATTGTAATACCATACTTTCACAAACTTTTTCCATGTTCAGATGTGTTCAGATAGATCGATACTCACCATGGTGTTTCAGTTCCTTATAGTGTTCAGTGCAGTAACATGCGTACAGGTTAGTTGTCTGGGAACACTATGCTATTCCACATAGCCTATGTGTAGGAGGGTATTCCTTGTAGTTTTGTGTAAGTTCACCCTATGGTGCTTGAACAATGATTACACTGACTAGGAACACATTTCTCAGAAATAATCTTGTCACTAAACCATACATCATCGAATATAATTCCTCTCCACTCAACTTCTGTTGAGAAATCTGAAATCTGCTAAATCTGCTCTTCTGTTTTTGAAACTCTTTCCTTTTAAAAATGTGATTTCAATCTATCTCAGATTATTCTCACTGGCTTACCTTATTTAAAATTTATAGAACTTCTTGGATGTGGGTGAACGTTTGCTTCTCTAGATTTAGAAAGTTTCTTTGCTATTACATCTTTGAATAGTCTATCTCTCTCTCTCTCTCCGCCCCCCCCCCGCCTTCTCTCTTTTTTCCTTCACTACACCCCCCTCTTTTTTTTTTTTTTTTTTTTTTTGAGACAGAGTCTCGCTCTGTTGCCCAGGCTGGAGTGCAGTGGCGTGATCTCGGCTCACTGCAAGCTCCGCCTCCTGGGTTCACGCCATTCTCCTCCCTCAGCCTCCCGAGTAGCTGGGACTACAGGCACCTGCCACCACACCAGGGTAATTTTTTGTATTTTTAGTAGAGACTGGGTTTCACCGTGTTAACCAGCATGTTCTCGATCTCCTGACCTCGTGATCCGCCTGCCTCGGCCTCCCAAAGTGCTGGGATTACAGACGTGAGCTGCACACTCGGCCTTCCTTCACTACCCCTTTTGTCTTATATGTATAACTCATCAAATGCATAATTTAGTTTTCAGTGCGCTTCCTGACCCATAAGTCTTTAACTCTGTTTTATTTCTTTCATTTAAATTTTTCTTCTCTGTCTCTATTATTTCAAATGACCTTTCTTTGAGTTTACTGTTCTTTCTATTACTTGATCTAGTCTGGTCTAAAATCTTCTGTTAAAATTTTTGGCTGACATTATATGCTTCAGAATCAATATTTTTGTTTAGTCATCTTCTAAATATTTTATCTCTATTGAAATTCTCACATTGTTCTTGATGCTGCCACTAGCTCATTGAATATGTGCCTAATATTTACTTTAAATTTTCTGCCAGGTAATACAGATGGTTCCTTTCCATTGATGTCAGTTTCTGGAGCTTTATGTTGTTCCTCTGTTTGGGCCATGTCCCCTGCTGCTTCTTTTTCCTTGACTGTCTTTGTTGTTATCAGTTCATTATAATAAAAGCCATCATACACTCTCCAAAAACTAGACTCATAGAGATCACCCTCACCAATCAGCCCAGACAGTAATTTTGGGTCTGTCAAAACTTCATAGGATTCAAACTTCTGTCTCTGTTCTTAGCAGCCCCCCAGATTTTAGATGATGATAGATTGTGCCAGGACTCACAGGTAGGGGAAGTACAAACTGCTTACTCAAGTAGCCCCTTGAAAAATTGGACCACTGGACACAGTTTTATTTTTGAATTATAATTCATCAAAATAATAGTTCAAGCTTCTCTCAACCAGTCGTTAAACATTGAAATGGTATAATTTCTTATTAGGATCTGGGGCTTATTCTTTGAGCATTCAGGTAAAATTACAAATGTTTAAAACTGCCTATTTGGCAAAATGATCTGCTGTAGAATTTTTATTTTCTGTGTTACCTCTTTTTGCATTTAAATCTAAGTCAATATTTGCCATGTGTCTAGAATACAAAAAAAGTCTTAATGTTCCTTAATTTACTTAATTTAATGGAGTTTCCAGAAGATATGATAACCTTTATTTTTAAAATACCTGATTCCACATTGTTCAATAGTTTCCTTTTAATGTACCTCTCTCCTTTCACATTATCTATAATAGGCAAGGAGAAATGAAGACACACCATCAACAGTTTGCTTACATATGCCCTCAGCTAAATTTTTAAGTGTCACTTACTAAGTCTAATTTCATCCAATGTAACATAATTCAGATAAATTCCATAACAAGGTATACATATTTTCCAGTTCTATTACCATGTTTGTGATGGCAACAAAGCAGGTGTGCCCTCTGCAAGGAGGTCATCTGAGGTCTGAGATGAAGGGTCACACAGGTACTTTTCTGCTTTCTAGGGGTAGGGAAAACAAAGTGATAACAATTCTGAAGAGCCCTGGCTCCTAACTGAAAGGTTACAGGTAAACTTACTGCTGCTATTTTATGTTAACAGCTTATTAGTATAAAGCTCTGAGGGAGGGGCCTACATCGTAGGTCCCCAGGTGAGGAGGAATTGAGCCATGCTCTGCTCTCCACACTACCTACAAGATCCCAGTACCCAGCACAGGTTCCACTGATGCATGGCATCTAGAGGGCAGTTCCCAGGGGATGATTGGGGCACTTGCTTCCTGGGGCAGGGCACTTCCTTCTCTCAGTTGTGCACTTGCTCCTTCTACAAGCTATGGAGTCATTACTAGCATTGCCGTGAATTATATATGTTCTCTCCCTTAATATGGCAAAAACATATTTATTGAATTTTCAATTTCATTTTCTCTGAAGCATATTGTGTGAGCAGAAAGAAATAAATTACATTCTTATCCCCCCACACAGCCAAGGTTTCCTGAAGACAGAGCTGAAGTGATGTACTCATAAGTGGATCTCTGTCCCTCAGAGGTGGCTTAGGTCTTCAAGTTTGAGCATTTCTGGAAAGCCAAGGAAACTCCATCTCCTCTTTCCTGCTCTACAGCTCACCTGAGAACAGATTTCTCATTAGAATGTCTTGTATTTAAGGAATAAGAGTCCCTGCTTCAGGTTTGAGTGGCTGGGTGCACTTACTGGATCCAGTCTAGGATTGGAGATAATTTCCAGAACACAACATCATCTGAGACATGACCAGCCACACTGTTTCACTTTCACAATTTCAGCTTCCTCAGAAGAAAATTAAAATTGCTGAGACTTTTTTATAAGCATTGTGCCATGTCTTTTCTCTGTTTTCTTGCCTGTTCATATGTCAGACATATGTAATAAGGTCAGAATTCTGCCTCCAGTAACACATCACAGCTGACCTTTGATTGTGTTTTTGGTTTATGCTCCAACATGTAGATTACTAAATTAATCACCCTAATTTTTAAAGTCAAAACATATCTGTATAATCTGAACGTCAATACTTTTTGAAATCTATTAAATAACTGAAATTGCAAGAAATATTACCCTATCCGAAACCTGAAGAGACAGGCAGATCCAGAGTGGCAGTTGACACCTGCTTAACCAGAACAGAAGCTTCAGAAGCCACAAGCTGTTGAGGACACTTACATAGTAAGCCCTATAGATGTCTGAAAGACAGACATGAGCTAGGGTAAAGATGACAGTTCCAGAGGGCCCTACTCTCCTCAGTCTGCTGGACTTTCCCTCAAGAAACTTCTAGATTTTGAAAGATACAATTCAAATACATTTTCTATGGTTAGAATTGAAGAGGATCATTTACTTAGGAATATACCAGGAGCCTTCTCCAAAGGATCCTAAGGAGAAGAACATTTCCAGAATCTTATCCTATGTGAAGGAAGAAAAAAAATCTCCCACCCCAGTTCCGTTCCGCATTTTTCCATTATTATAGAAATGACTAGTTATAGCCAATAGTGGTGAGATGTAAAGGAACAGTCCAGGGTCACTGAAACCACAAAACAGAGTAAAGGCCAACACTCTGCTTTTCCCCTCAAGACACCTAGTAAAGGTCACAGGTCAAATAAAGAAGATGATCAAGTCTCTAAGTTTCCATTGTAAAAACAGGCAGTGCTTATCTGCCCCACACAGTCCATTCTAACCAAGATGATGGCTCTGGATAAAGGATAAAAGTATGGCAATGCACAGACTCTGAGGAGATCACAGGGAAACTGAAAGACAATTGCAGAGAGTTAGACAAGGACAGTAGAGCAATCTGAAGCCTCTAGCATCACTATTTTTAAGACCAAGGTCTTGCAAATTCTTTCATCAAACTCCCCTTCCTTTAGCGCGGGGTCTTTGCCGAGTTTCTAGCTGAGAAAATGAAAATAACAACTTGCATGCACTTCCTAAGTCTCCACTTGTAACCTGTTTGCTTTAGATCTGCGGGAACAGAAGCCAGATACCTGCGCCTAGTGTCAGTGTGGCAGGCACTTTGTGTTTGTCTAGACACTAATAAGAAAGGAAAATGGGTGTTATTAGAATAGTAGAGAGAGACTGGCTTTAGTCAGAAAGTAGCTGTACCTGCAGGTATTCTCAGATGCAACATTCAACTGCAACAGCCCAAGGAAGAAACAAAGTACTCTAAAAACTTCTGCAAAGTTTTTGGATTCATTGTGGGTTCGCTGATTCAGTGCATCTGGAGCTTTAGAGAAGAGGCTCCCTCCTGTGTCATAGAATCCTTGTTTTAGGTCTCCCTGCAGAGTTCAAATGGTTTAGTAAGGCTAATCGATTGTTTCAAGAGATGGTGTCAGAAGCATATGGTGTCAATGAAGGAGCATTCTAAATTAGGACACAGCCATTTCATGCTGGTCTAGAGATGCTGGGGGGAAATGCTTTGTAAGCCCCAACAGGAACCTTCTTGCAAGTCAAGGGCTGAGCTGGAGGGGGCACTTAGGAGTCCCACAGCACAGGTTCCAGCCCCGGATCAGGTGCACAGGAGGCTTGGCAGGAGGTTTCCTCTCAGAGTTTGGGTCTTCCTTTATCAGAAAAACAAACAAACCAAAACAAAACAAAAACTGTTCAACAAGTTGCTGATTTGCCTTTAAATATCATATTACATCACAACCATTCAGATAACTTAAAGCAATGAGAACTTTTTTATTTTAATTCTAATTTTAATTTCCAGGGTACATGTGCAGGATGTGTAGGTTTGTTACATAGGTATTTGTGTGCCATGGCGGTTTGCTGCACCTATCAACCAATAACTAAGGTATTAAGCTCGGCATGCATTAGCTACTTTTCCTAAGGCTCTCCTTCCCCCAGCCTCACAAAGATATTTATAACTAGAAACCCACTTTAAAAAATAGTTGTCATTCCATGTCTTTGCTATTGAATGATAACTATTTTATAAAGTGGGTTCCTAGGATTATAAATGTCTTAATGATGAGAATATGAAAGATGGAAATGATTTTACTAATTCAATGTGTACAGAATTGTTCGAGACACCATATTTCTATGAATAAGGAACTCAGATTTCAGTGTTACGTAGTGTTGCCTACATTATGTAAGTGACAGGGCAGTGGTGGATCTGAGAGTGTGGTAGGTGCACAGACCAAGTGAGTAAGAAATCAATATGTAAAGATAGGGATCTATGGATATGAGCTGAAAGTATGTAAATACTTCAAAAAATTCTAATAAATGCAGTAGGAAAGAAAACCCACACTTATTCAAAACACAAATTACTTGGTAATTATTTTGGGAGGATTAGTTCATAAAGAAATCCAAACAATTGTTTCCTCTTCTTATTCCTATTGTCTTTGAGATAAGAATATCATCTCTAATCACACATCATGGGGCAAATCTGTAAATCAAGAGTGTTTCTATTGAAGAGCCTGGGATCCCAGGCCACCAAGCAGGTGCTGGAGACAGTATCTTAGGAGCTCCCAGCAGATCTCAGAGGGACCTACTGGAAACTCATGTGGGACACCCAGAAGTCAGTTTCTTGGAGTCACCAGTGAACTGTGCTGGTTCCTAAGGCCAGCAAGAGTCCAAAGCACCTGTTCAGTGTCATTGATAGTGATGGTCCCAGAAATCATCAAGGTGACCTCCATGCTAACCAAATGTGGGTTCACAGTGAAAAACTTGTCCTGTGGGGGCTTATGTTTCAGTAAAAGGACCTCTGTTCATAAGGAGCTTGGAAATGGAGCAGAACATGCTCTTCATCAAGCAGGATTATGATGTGGACCATCAGCATCTCACTCTTGCATGGCTGATGTGTCATTTATCCTCCCTTTCTTATCTTGGATCAGGTCTTGAGCTATGAAATGCTCTGTATCATGAATATGCAAATAACCTGAGATCCACTGAGGTAAATTCGGATATTCCTGTGCCCTGAGAGCATCACCCAACAACCACATCCCTCCTTTAGAAAAGCTACTGAGAACACAGTTCCTCAGCATGGACTGGACCTGGAGGTTTCTTTTTTTTTTTGGTGTCAGCAATTACAAGTAAATGACCGCCTAGTCCCAGGGATGAGGAGGGGACTCTTTTCAGTCAAAAAGAATTTTATCCACGGCTTTGTCCTCTCCACAGGTCCCACTCCTGGATGCAGCTGGTGCTGTCTGAGGTTGACGTGAGGAAGCCTAGGGCCTCAGTGAAGTTATCTTGTATTTTTTCTGGGTTCACCATCACCAACTACGGTATACACTGGGTGTGACAGGCTGCTGGACAAGGGCTTATATGGATGGGATGGATCAATCCTAGCAATGCTAACACAGGCAATGCCCAAAAGTTTCAGGGCAGACTCATCATGACCAGGTAGATGTCCATGAGTGCAGCCTACACGGAGCTGAGCAGCCTGAGATCTGAGGACACAGCTATGTATTACTGTGCATGTCACACAGTGTGAAAGCCCACATCCTGAGAATGTCAGAAAGCTTGAGGGAGGAGGCAGCTGTGCTAGGGCTGAGGAGATGACAGGAATTATTTGACTGAAGAATTTCTTAGAAAGTGAGGTTAAGCCATTGAAGAAAAGGAACAATAGAAATGCATATGCACTCTAATTATTGGAGAAATTTTCCATATAATATTTATTCTGTAAGCAAAATTCAGAGTGGAAAACAATCAAATTAATAAAACTTATACAGGAATTTATCTGAAGATATCAGTGTGAGCATGAGTTTTTGAATCAGTGTTGTAAATATTTTGGAACACGGCTGCTAGATCACATTTTAACTTAACATTTACCTCCATTATATAAAACATCAAGATGTTTTAAAGTTTTCCATAGTGTGCAGTTATGATTTTGGGTTCATACCAGTCACACGTGATATATCTCATTCTTCCACATCCTCATTGCCATTTGGGACTATAAGTGTTGTGTATTTTAACCATTCTAATAGATTAGTAGTGGTATCTCATGGTTTAAATGCACATGTCTCTAAATAAAATTTCATATTTAATTATTTCTATATAATTATGATGAATGTCTGTCTTGACTCATTTGGCTCATTTTTAATTTCATTGTTTTATTTTAATCAGTTGTAAGTTTCCTTACATACCCATTAGAAAAGTCATTTACTACGTTAACATAAAGCCATGTAACAAATATTTGAGTTGCAAGTGTATTCTCCAGGTCTGTAATTGTCTTTTCACTGCTTTATCAGTGACAGAAAAATACTCATATATATATATATACACACACACACATATACACGCACACACATTTATGTGTGTGTGCATGCGTGTATGTAAACTTGGATAAAATAATTTTATTTTTTCATAGATTATACTTTTGGCATTATATCTAAAAATGAATTATGAAACCAAATATAACACAAAACTCTTGTCTCTAATCTCAGACCACAATTACAGCATAAGTTTTTAAATTTCACCTACTTTATGGGAGGATTATTAATTTAAGACGTTTGGAATTTTTCTGCATGAAAAATATCTTTTTTCAAAAATTTTTATATTATTTATTTATTTATTTTGAGATGGAGTTTCACTCTTGTTGCCCAGGCTAGAGTGTAATGGCAAAATCTTGGCTCACCACAACCTTCGCCTCCCAGATTCAAATGATTCTCCTGCCTTAGCCTCCTGATTAGCTGGGATTTCAGGCATGTGTCACCATGCCAACTAATTTTGTATATTTAGTAGAGGTGAGGTTTCTCCATGTTGGTCAGTCTGGTCTCCAACTCCTGACCTCAGGTGATCAGCCTGCCTCAGCCTCCCAAAGTGCTGGGATTACAGGCATGAGCCACTATTACTTATCTGTTAATATCAGTGTTGGTTCATTAATTTTTATTTTTTACTATGGAGAAAATTTGATGCTACACTATTCATTTTATTGCTCAAATCACCACAGCATTTTTAGGTGCTGTGAGCTCATTTAGTTTGGATTTTGGGTCCTTACAGCACACCCCATCCCTTTGTTTTTGAACACATTCCTATTTCCTGGTCTTACAAGAAATTCCAAGCTCATTTTCTTTATTATCTTTTCTATACATAGACTCAGTTATTTCTCCAAGGATTTCTGGTTACTGATATTAAAGAATTATATTAAAATACAAAGTTGTGATATTGGGTGTGTGTTGTTAATGTGGTATCAGTGGTTCTGGGATCTCTTAGCTAACAGGCCTAGAAAATGTGCATGTGTATATTAACCCATGTTTACAGGCACATCTAACGTATTTATGTAGCTTACCTTCTGTAGCTTTATTACATCAAACTGTAGAAAACACTGGTATCTACAATCTACTATGATGCCACATGAATATTTCTAGCCTTCCTTCATCACCTGGCTGTAACCCCCAATTGCAAAGTGAGGAATCCCTCTCCCACCACATGTCATTCATTTAATTTGTTGTACAGTTTCAGAATATGTGCCTAGTGGTATTAGAATTGCTAACTTGTACCCCTGTTGGAAGTATGTTTATTGACTAGAGAACAGTGTTTAAGTGCAGTTTCTTTACACTTTAGATTGACAGAACACCCTCTCTTCCAACATTATCCAGGTGAGAAACTTTATGTGCCACCCTCTTCAGTGAGGTTATTTCAAATACGCTGTGTGCCTTTTATTTGACATTCTGTAAAACACAAAACTGTAGATCGCATAAATATGTGAGGATTTTTTTAGAAATTTAGAGACAGGGTATGCATTCAGAGAAACTGGCACAGTTTACAAACAGTGAAACTTTTTATTGATCTGCAGTAGTGAACACATGACACAACTTGTTAACTCTCGCAATTTTATGATGTAACATGTGAATCCAAATATATACAACTTACAGAATTATTTAGCACATCAAGAACCCCAGGATATAATGCACAGTGTATAAAAGTAAAATATCTAATGTACACACTGTGGGCATGGAATTGCGTGAGATGCAGGCAACAAAGAATGAAGTAACTTTCCCCATTTGTATATAAGACGTTTACATACACAATAGACCTTTCTTTTATCAGGTTCATGTGCAACCAAGTTTTCCTCCTGACAAGCAAGTAATCCAGAGGATTCGCATCTTCCCTTGACTGAGAAAGATTTCCCTCAATGTTCAGCACAGCCTAGGCACATACTGTCTTTTAATGGGCATTTAGCATCAGACAATACACACACCTGTCTCATACAAACAAACACATCCTCATGTTGACTCTTCCCTTAGACAAGCACACCTGTCTTCATGTGAACTCTTCCCCCTCAGATAAGCACACATGTCCCTACATTAATTTTCTCCTCAGACAAGCACATATATCTGAAACTGAACACTTGTGTGGCAAAATGAGCTCAGAATAGAGGTAATTATGGACTCCAGCTCTGACAATTTGTAGATCTGCATTTTAAAATTCTAACTGAAGACTTTGCTTTATTGTAGAGGGCAGTGGTTTACAGCTCTACTTGCACAGCCTACAGGCAGGAGTCCATTTCCTCTGGGCAAGGTTTATTTTTATTTGTTTACTGTACTTACTTGTTGATAAACATTGATACTATAAAGATACCCTAACAGGGTCCACATGAGAGAAAAAGAAAGAGTAATGGGGAGATCAACCCTGAACATCCAGTCCCAGGAATCCTTTGTCCCTGCACTCTCTGGAACCCAGAGATTTAGATGGGATGAGCCCTGCTGAGCAGCACACACATGTTCCCAGGGAGAAAGACATGTAAATGAGGCCCCTCTCCTGCTAATGAAAAGCAGCTCTTCACCTGTTCCTGCAGGTCCTGGTGATGACCTCCCCACCCCCGCACACCTGTGCCCTTCCTTACCATGTGGTCTGGGCTGATCTGGGCTTCTCTTGGCATCACTCTCAATATTCAGGTTCCCCGTGGATCAGGCTAAGCTGTGGCTGTTCCACCTGGGGCTCTTCTCGGTCTGTTGCCTTTGTGTTTGCAGAGGTCCTCTGTGAAGTTAACTGGTGGAGTCAGACAGAGGAATACTACAGACGAAGAACTCTCAGAGTTTTCTGCAAAGCCTCTGGATTCACTTTCACTGAAGTCAGCATAAGCTTGGTCCAGCGGGCTTCATGACAGGGGTTAGTGTGGGGGAGAACATTAGTATTTCAAGTGGAAGTTCTCGATGAGACTCTCTTTGAGTACAAAGAAGGTTAGCAGTCCTCGGAGACACTCATTTCAGAAGATTATCTTTTAAGATGATTAACCTAAGATCCCAGGACAAGTCCGTGTAGTACTGTGAGGAACACAGTGAGGAGACACTTGTGTGAGCTCAGGCACAAACCTGCAGGGAAACAGGAGGAGACTGCCTGCTAGATGCTGTTCAGAACCACCAGGGGACACTCAGAACCATCAGGGGACACTCAGGTCACCAGGGTGCATTCAGAACCACCTGGAAGCTCTCAAGACCCCAAGGGTTGGTCAGTACCACCGGGGGTGCTCAAGACACCAAGGGGCACTCAGAACCACCAGGGGATGCTCAGGACACCAGCAGGTGCTCAGGACACAGGGCGGGGGGTGGGGGCTAAGAACCGCTAGGAGAGCTCAAGACCATCCTGGCTAACACGTTGAAACCACGTCTCTACTAAAAAAATATAAAAAAACTAGCCAGGCGAGGTGGCGGGCGCCTGTAGTCCCAGCTACTCGGGAGGCTGAGGCAGGAAAATGGCGTGAATCCGGGAGGCAGAGCTTGCAGTGAGCTGAGATCTGGCCACTGCACTCCAGCCTGGGCGACAGAGCGAGACTCCGTCTCAAAAAAAAAAAAAAAAAAAAAAAAAAAAAGAACCGCTAGGAGGGCTCAGAACCACAAGAGAGCACTCTTGACGCCAGACGAATGTCAGGACACTAGGGGGCACTCAGAAACATCTGGTGTTACTCAAGACACGAGGATGTGCTCAAAACCACCAAGGGGGGTTCAGGACACCAGGATGTGCTCAGAACCGCCAGGGGGCAGGGGCACTCAGGAACACCAGAGGGTGCTCAGGACACAAGGGGGAACTCAGGACAGCAGGATGCACTCAGAACCACCAGGGGGGGCACAGGACACCAGGGGAAACTCAGGACATTAGGGAGTGCTCAGAACCACCAGCGGACACCCAGGACACCAGGGGGCTCAGAACCGCTAAGCTGTGCTCAGAACAACTAGGGTGTGCTCAGAACCACCAGGGGGTGCTCAGGACCACAGGGGCTGTTCAGGACACTAGGAGACACTCAGAAAAAACAGGGCCACACGGGACACCAGGGGGCTCTCAGAACCATCGGGGGAGCTCGAGGCACCAGGGGACTCAGAACCAATAGGGTGTGCTCAGAACCACCAGGGGGCGCTCAGGACAGCACAGGGAGCTCAGGACACTAGGGGGCACTCAGAACCGTGAGGGGAAGCTCAGGACTACAGGGCAGTTCCTTTTGGATCTTGCCACTAACCTGTTGGGAGTTTTCCTGCTTGTTTTGTGGTTTTGAGAATCACTGGTAGATTCTTCTCAAGTATAAAGCTCTGCTTTCTTGTATTATGTCATGTTTTGGGTTTGGATGCTAAGCTACCTGAATTACATTGTACTGTGAGAGGAGCCATTCTTGGTGTGTACAATAGTGAATGAAAGGTGCAGTATTAGGGGTGGCTTTGAAAGCTACCTTAGGGCTGTATCAGGGCAGTTTACAGAAAATGGCCATTACTATAAAAGTCTACTCATTTCTTTGTGTATTTGCATAAACAATTGTAGTTTATGCACTAAAATCTGCATGCTTTCTTGGCCCTTTTTCTTAAATGGCTCCATTCTAAGGCCAGGAATCTAATCAAGCTGTGTTTCAAAGACCACCAGTCAATTTAAGTCTGGTTAATGAACTACTTTGTTTAAAAAAGTACATCTAATTCTTTAGAGTCAGCTTTAAATTTTACATTGCTTTACAAATATTAATTTTGTAGATTTAGTCCCAAAATTATCTTCAGTAATTTAAAATCTTAAAGTCATGTCATGTTAAATTAAGTAATCCTAGGTTTCTCACTGTGAAGTAGGCTTACTAAGAATTAGAATAGTAAGAGAGTATAGTAAGTTTTGGGTGACATTTATAAAGAAAGATGAGGATATGTTTTTTGTTTTTGTTTTCCAGTTTACAGGGCGTTTGTACTGGTTTTAAGATAACAATCACTGTTTACATCTAACCCTTTTTTAAAAACACCTGCTGAGTTTTAATTGATATTCTATAGCTAGGTTTTCAATTTAAAATCTCAGTATCTTTGTATTGTGCATGTGTGCTTACTTGTGCTAATATATATGTATATATATTTTGTTATGTGTTGTGACTACAAGGTACAAAATTGGTTTTAAAACAAATAACTATTTCTAAATCAAGTGAGCTCCAGTGCATTTGAAGTATATGTGACTTTAATATTCAATAAATAAGTTAGCTTTAAAATTATTGGTAAAAAATTTAGAGATATTTTGACAATTATCAGTATATCTTATTGCTTGTTTGTTTGTTTTAGATGGAGTCTCACTGTGTTGACAAGCTGGAATGCAGTGGTGTGATCTCAGCTCACTACAACTTCCACCTCCTGGGTTCAAGCAATTCTCTTGTCTCAGCCTCCTGGGTAACTGGGATTACAGGAGCATGCCACCACAACCAGCTAATTTTTGTATTTTTAGTGGATGTGGGTTTTCACCATATTGCCAGGATACTCTCGATCTCTTAACCTTGTGATCCACCCACCTTGGCTTCCCAATTTATCAAGTGATTTTATATTTAAAATCACAGCTAGATATTATATAATGTCAAAAATTTTATGAATATTATAAAATTATAAACCTAGTTAAAACCAGAATGATCTTTGTAAGTTGACAAATAAGATGGTTAATATTGCTGTTTTAATAAAAAAACAGATAAATGGTTATTAGAAAAACAATCGTTTATTTAATCATAAGGTTTTTACTTAGGTAAACACCTGAAATTCATGTGTTATAACATGGTTAACAGGGAAAACATCCTTAAAGGATGAGTGTTACAGTTTTCATAAATAATCTAAGTAAGTTATATAAAAAGTAAATTAGGGAAATGAAATAAAATTAACCTTTTAAATAAACTTGTTCTATAATTTAAAAATCTAAAGTTTAATTAAATAATAGGTATTGACTAAATATTTAGGTCATTACTAATTTTTTAAAATATATACATTATAAGAAGATATTTTTAAAAAATATATACAATAAGAAAATATTTTTCTAAAAAATTTGTTATTACAAAAACAATTTCTTTAATTCAAGGTTTAATTGTAAATCATCATAAACATAACCAGTAAATAAGAGAGATTTAAAGAATATTATAGACATAGTCAAATACTTTTGATAAGAAAGGTTAAATTAAAAAAAAATTATATGGGAAAGAATCTTGTATGGTAACTTTTTATCCTAAAATAAAAATGACTGTGTTTATTTAAGAAAGAGTGATATTTAGAATGAAACAACATGTTCAAGTATGCCATAAATTGTTTGCGCAAGTCAAAATAAGGTTTGTAAAAAGCTAATTTATTAAAATAAACTTCGTGTTATCAAGTTGACTATAATTAAAAGGGAAGTATTTATAATAGTCTTTATAGGGATATGTCTTTCATATGAAAATATACTAATACACTGAAGATTGGTTAGAACGAAAGATTGTCTTGAAGTATTTATTTACTCAATAAAATCATAAGATATTTTAATTTTTAACCCCAAAGCTTACCTTTTATTGCCTCTTGCCATTTTTGTGTTTTCCCTTTGAGAAGGCTTGAGAGAATCTCAACTTTTTCTTCAGTTCCTTTAATGTTTTATTTTCATTTATTACGGCAGTTATCCTCTAACGGAGTTAATTTCTTAGTGTTGTTAGCTTCTAACTGCTATTATTGCCTGATGCTAAAAATTCTTTATCTTAAAGTTCCAAATAAAAAATTTTTTTTGAAATAATATTTTGTGCTCTTGGCTTTTCTTTAAATGTCTAAATTTTTCTATGGAACCGAAATATTCACTTGTAATCCAAGATACATTCTTCCTATGTCTAATTCAAATACTTTTTCATTAGAGTTGACTTGCAAGTTATCTACATGGAGTTCAACATAGGGAAAAGCAGTCACACTGCAGGTTTTTTGTTGCCACTGGTAACTGGCATAAAACAAATTTTATATTTTATTGAAATAATTCCTATTTAACTATTATTTTTTAACTACTTAGGAATAATGAGATTTTAAGAAAATATAAATTAATGTTATTATTTCATGTAACTATCCGCATAACTTTTTTTTTGAGATTGAGTCTCACTCTGTCATCAGACTGGAGTGCAGTGGTGTGATCTTAGCTCACAGCAACCTCTGCCACCTGGGTTCAAGTGGTTCCCCTGCATCAGCCTTATGAGTACCTGGGACTACAGGCACATGCCACCACACCCAATTTTTACCCCTTTTTTGTTATTTCCTCCTTTATTTTCTATGTTTTATTTCTCTTTTTCTCCCACAATTTTCTTATTAATGGGATGTGAGACTTCACAGCATTTGAAAGGTAGGTAACAATGAGCTACACTAACAACATGGGACCTGTTTATCTAGTAATAATCTGTCCTACCCATGAAAGATAAAACAAAACAGGAGACTAGAAACTCATTTGGTTGTAAAATGCTTCCTCCGAAAGATTTTGGAAAGGAAAAGATGGGGAAAAATATGAAAGGAAAATAAAAACATGTGAACTCAATTCATTGTGTCAGGAGAGGAAAAAACCTAAAGGATGAACCATGCAAGAAACCGATTTTTCTTTCATTCCTAATAAAACAGCCACAGATAAAAAAGTTAAAAATCTTCACAGATAGGTACTCTTTGTTCATTTTATTTTATATGAATTGCTGCCAGTGCAGGAGAACTACATAATTTTCTATTTCCCTATGTGCTTCTTTTTCATTATAACATGTGAATTTTCATACAGTTCCTCTTTCCCCTCTGACCAGCTTTTCCCCTTTATATATTAAAAGTCCTAAATATTGCCTTCAGGGAACAGCACTGAACACATACTGTTGCTGTGATTACTTTTATTTTCATTCCAGGCATGCCCTAACTTTGACAAAGTTAATTTTAATTTGATTGGGATCTGTCTCAGAAACCTTTGGTTTACACTAGGAAAGATCCCAAATTCAGAGCCAATTAGTGTAAAAATCAGCTATACCGCTGTGTGTGCGCATGTGTGTGTGTGCATGTGTGTTTTAATTTTTGTGGGCTTTGAGCCATATAGTTCTCTCTGTGAAGATATTATTTGGCATGAACTTTGAATAGAGAATTCTAAAAGAAATAAGAGGTTCCTACAATTTCTATGAAAGTTTCTAGACTCACCATGGATCTTGACTGTGTCATTGCATCTGACAGTCCCAGGGAAGAGACTCTCTGGTGTTTTCAAAAAAGTCTGTGCTTGGGCTCTCCTTGCAGTTTACTGGGTATAGGTAATGCCAAATCATTGTTTCAAGAGATAATTTCAAAAGCAATAGATGCCACTGAAAGAGCATTGTGAACTGTGGACAGCCCCTTCATTCTGGGACAGCTACACTGGGAGAAGATGCTCTGTGAGCCCGAACAGTGTCCTCCCCTGCAGGGTGAGGGAAGAGCTGCAGGACAGGCCCAGAACCCACTCAACACAGATGTCAGCCCTGGACCTGGTGCAGAGGAGTCAGAGGAGAAAATTTATCCAGCACCTGAATTACACTTATTTCAAAACAAAAATGCAATTAAAAATTTTAAATGAGTAATTAATATCCAGGCACAGTGGCTTACACCTATAATCTGAGAAATTTGAGAGGCTGAGGTGGGAATATTACTTAAACCAGGGAGTTCGACATCAGCCTGTGAAACATAGTGAGGCATCATCTTTATTTTTGAAAATAAAAGTAAAATAAAACATAAACAATTTAACAAAAACTACCATTGTGTCTTTCCATATCCTGTCAAACTTTGGGCATTTACCTAGCCCAATGAGTCAATGGGAACCAAATTTGAAAAGAAAATTTTAGAGTTTTCACATATCTTTATAGTTAGAAGATGTAGAAGAAAAATAATTTTATCAATTCAATATGTGCAAATATTGAGAGACAGACTCATGCCAGGAATTCAACTTCTAGGGGGCAAAACCCAAAAAGGTTGAGGTAATGTTCCATTTGAAGGTGAGATCATTTTGAGGGCATGTCCTGTGAGAGTTTGTTTGTGTGTTAGAGGAGTTCTGTACTCATGAAGTTCTGGACGTGCCAGGGGACAAATATCAGTAAACGAACATCAGAACTCGAACCTCAGCTTCCCACTGTTGCATTCTCCATGTGTCATCTCTATATTATTTCTCATGCTAGATCAGGTCTTTAGCTTGGAAATATTCTGCCTAATTAACATGTAAGTAGCTTGAAGTCTACTGAGTTAAAAACATTTATTTTCTCCTGTTTTTCCCAGTTGTTCCACCCCACAACACAAGTAGTATATTCTCCACCATTATCATCACCTCCTAGATCTGCTGCCATGCCCTGCAAATTAAGGATTGGATTTCATGACAGAGTGGAGGTGCATCTCGATGGAACCTTGCTGAGAACCTTGGTTTTCATCCCATTCCTGTAGAGCTCCACCAGCACCTCTGGAGTAATGGTTTCAGTGTCTTGCCCCTGCAGGGTAGGCAATACCTTAGTTCTGTAGTGCTGATGAGGGAGGTGGGTCTGAATGCATTTCAGAAGTTTGGGCTCTCCCTCTCTCTTAGACAGACACTTTAGGAAAGGAAGATTTTTCTGACTGTCCCCATTCTAGGGCAAAGGGATTCAGCAGGATAAGAATGCTGGTCAAAGAAAATCTTCAGCTTAATTAAATTTAAATGAGTTTAATTGAGCAATGGATGATTCATGAATCAGGCAGCCCCCAGAATTATAGCAGATTCAAAGAGACTTTAGTTCAGCCACGTGGCTGAAGAAGATTTATAGATTTAAAAAATGATGTACAGAAATTAGAAATGAGGTACAGGAACTGCTGGATTTGCTACAGTTTGGCATTTGCCTTCTTTAAAAGCAGTTTGCCCACTCAAGAGTGTATGAGGGGTTAAGGTATGGCTGCAGGAATTGGCCAAAACTCAACTAGTGTTACAGGTGCATACTCCTATATTAGGTTTTCAGTGTTGTCACCCTATTCAGATAGGTTACAGTTTGTCCACCAAGACTCAAACACAGAAGTATGGAGTCCTTCTCAGGCCATATTTAATTCACTTTATCAGTGCCCTTCAGTATGTGGTTCCTGAGAATTTCACACTACAGCACGTTTACCACCCTGGAATTTAAATGACCCGATACATGTTTGTAGCTTTAAATTGTAATAGACTCTATTTCATATAGCAGCCTCTGCCTCAGTTTAGCTAACACCATGGCTTTGTTTCTCTCTATAAGAACTTGTTTCCCCCAAGATTTCCATGTTTGCGAAAGGAATATAAATTTTTGGGACCCCCGAGTCACTAAGCCAAAGGAAAAGTCAAGTTGGAAACTTTGGGACACACCCACCTTCCATTCTTTCCCTAAAATGATAGCTGCTAAAGTTTTTAAAAGCTACATATTTCCTTTGAAATCTGACCGCAAGGAAAATCTTTGTGGACCAAGGACAATCAGCATCATTTCTCTGCTCATGTAAGTCAAATGCATATCTGATCGCTATCTGTGCTCTATTGTTTCGCTAAGGCAGACTAAGGTCTCCATGACTCTTCCTGTAAATTGTGCATTCAGTTAAAGGCTAATCAGAAACTCAAAAGAATGCAACCATTTCTCTCATACCTACCTATGATCTGGACGCTCTCTCCCCACTTCAAATTGTCCTGCCTTTCTCAGCCAAACCAATGTGCATCTTACATATATTGATGAATGTCTATAAAATCAAGCTGTGCCCCACAACCTTGGGCACATATCATCAGGACTCCCTGAGGTGGTGTCACAGGCATGTCCTTAATCTTGGAAAACTGAACTTCCTAAATCTATCAAGGTTTGTCATGGATACTCCTTGGTTTACAGGATTGTTTTCTATCTCATAACTTCAATTATCTGAAACATTAAAGAATATTTGCCAAACAGCACATTCTCTTGTTTAATCTGTTATTGTTGCTGTAAAAAGAAATATGTTTATATAATTTATAATCTATGTACATTACTTCGCTGAGTAGCAGACTTATTAGTAAGACATAGAGTAATAAAAAATTCAGGTATCAATTAGCAACTTAATAGAAGCACAAATTATGCTAAATTTTTTTGCTGAAATGCTACCCATTATTTATAAGAAATAAACACACACTGTATTCTTATAAATTCTAGAAAATAAAAACTAATCTAAAGAAATATGAGAACATCAGTAGTTTTATAAAGAAATAGTAGGAGAAGGGAAGAAGAAAAAACAAAAAATATATAAAAGAGCAAGAGTAGGCCAGGCGCAGAGGCTCATGCCTGTAATCCCAGCACTTTGGGAGGCTAAGGCAGGTGGATCATGAGGTCAGGAGATCAAGACCATCTTGGGTAACACAGTGAACCCCCCGTCTCTACAAATAAAATGCAAAAAAAAAAAAAAAATTAGCCCCGTGTGGTGACGGGCGCCTGTAGTCCCAGCTACTATGGAAGCTGAGGCAGGAGAATGGCAGGAACCCAGGAGGCGGACCTTGCAGTGAGCTGAGATGGCACCACTGCATTCCAGCGTGGCCCACAGAGCGAGACTCCCTCTCAAAAAACAAACAAATAAAAAAAGCAAGAGGAATGCTGAGGGGAGCTGACTTGTCACCTTCTTGAAAACAGAGATTTTTTTTCAACTTTTACTATTTTACAGGTTAAATATGTGAATTTTTATTATCTGTCAATTAAAACATAAAATTTATTTCAAGTAAACAACTGAAAGTTTAGACAAAAAAGGAATGACAGGCAGGAACAAATAAATATGTTAAATGTCAGGTATACTTAAACATTTATCTGTCTGAACCTTTTCTCTGTATTTTTAGGTAAATGCAGCAAAATCACATAGGTTCTCATGACAGAAAGCAGATTGTGCAAAACACACTAGGCACATTTAGCTCTGTTCTAGAGCTGGATAAGAGAGCAATAAGGCCAGCTGTGAGGCGCATAGGCCCAGATACTAGGACTCACTCATGCCAGTTAAAAGCCCTTAGACACATACAGAGCCCCTCCACGTGTGGGTTCACTTTTATATCTGTGAATGAAGAAACCACTGACTCCTAAATAACATAATTTATACATAGTTAAACATAACTAAAAATGTGATAGTCGTTCAATGTTTATCACAGAACAATTTCACAGCTATTAGTGATGGTGGGGGTAGCACACACTATGCAGACTCCGTGAAGGGCAGATTCACCATCTCCAGAGAGAGTGTCAAGAACACACTGTATCTTCAAATAAACAGTCTGAGAGCTGAGGACACGGCTTTCTATTACCGTGCGAAAGGCACACAGTGAGGGGAAGTCAGTGTGAGCCCATACAGAAACCTCCCTGCAGCACATTTTCCCCAAATACAATCACTGTCATTAAAATCCCTGAGGACACTCACATCTGTTCTGGGCCCTGCCCTTGCCGCAGACGTCCCAACCCAGATCTTGCTATATAGTAGGAGATATGCAAATAGGTGCCTCCCTCTTCTGATGAAAATCAGTCCAGCACTGACCCTGCTGCTCTGGGAGAGGAGCCCCAGCCTTGGGATTTGCTGGTGTTTTCATTTGGTGATCAGCACTGAACACAGAGGACCCACCGTGGAGTTTGGGCTGAGCTGGGTTTTTCTTGTTACTATATTAAAAGGTGATTTATGGAGAACTAGAGATATTGGGTGTGAGGGGACATAAGTAAGAGAAACAGTGGATATGTGTGGCAGTTTCTGATCTTTGTGTCTCTGTGTTTGCAGGTGTCCAGTGTGAGGTGCACCTGGTGGAGTCTGGGGGAGGCTTGGTACAGCCTGGAGGGTCCCTGAGACTCTCCTGTGCAGCCTCTGGAGGATTCACCTTCAGTAACTACTACTTGAGTTGGGTGAGCCAGACTCTGGGGAAGGAGCTGGAGTGGGTCTCAGCTATTAGTGATGGTGGGGGTAGCACACACTATGCAAACTCCATGAAAGGCAGATTCACCATCTCCAGAGAGAATGTCAAGAACGCACTGTATCTTCAAATGAACAGTCTGAGAGCTGAGGACACGGCTTTCTATTACCGTGTGAAAGGCATGCAGTGAGGGGAAGCCAGTGTGAGTTCATACAGAAACCTCCCTGCAGGAACATTGCGGGGGAAATCAGCTGCAGGGGTGCTCAGGACCCATTGATCAGAGTCAACCCCAGAGGCAGGTGCACACAGAGGCTGATTTCCTGTCAGGATGTGGGACTTCATCATCTTCTTCAGCTTCTCTAGTGAACCTCTCTAAGTTTGGAATTCTGTGCCTAATAATGTCATCTCTACATATTTTTAAAATGATTATTTTAATATGATAATCTATTCTCATATGCACAAAATGCAAATGGATGCTTACAGAGATGAAAAGTCCTCAACCTTGATCACCAGGATCAGAGTCCTGAGGAAACTCTGGGGTGCCTGGTGAGTCTTCTCCAATCAGACTCAGGACAGGAACTTGGGAAAGATTCCCTGACTAGAACAGTCTTTAGGGATTCTGATTACAACAATGAGAGGGGCTGGGCTAGTGTCAGTGTCATGTAGAACCTCACAGGTTTCCTGTCTCATCCTTCTCCTGCTGATACTAAAGTATGCAAATCAGAACCAGCACTAATCTGGTGATCCTTTTGCCTGCAATCCATGTTTTGTTTTGTTTTATTTCTTTTTAGTTGTTGTTCTTGCCTTTTCATTGGCTTTTCCTGTTCCCTGAAAAATAAAATGTGGTTTCTGTGGTCTAAATTCCAGGGCTTAAGCTCTTTTCCTGGAGCTCAGATGGGTCTCAAGCTGTGGCTCCTGCAGCCACATTGGGGAGACTGATGAGACTATCTTCACTCCCATTGCTCAGGACCCTACACTTTGTTGTGTTTAGACGCATCTGGGAATGCAAATGACCAATGGGAACTGCAGGGGATAAGCCTGCTTGGTCAACATGAGACGTGGATGTGGAATTGATCCTGTGCTCTGCAAACTGTCATTGAGTCGCCTTCTTCAACAGTAGTGTTACAAAATGGGTGTCAAAGTTGTCAGAATCAAAATGGAGCCACTAGTATTAAAACCCTGATGAATGAAGCTGGAGAAGGCCATGAGGGAGGGTTCTCACACTCATCCCTGATAACAAGATCTATGGTAAATAGACTGCAAAACCACAACCTTGCACAAAGGCCACTGCAACCACAAAATAATTACTTCTCCAAGTACATCTGCCCAGCAGCTGCCTATCCAACCTTACACTGATGTCACCCTTGTTGTTCATCCTTCTAGCCTGGAATAATTGTCTCAAAACTACTCATCCAACCCTCCTCATTTTTATTTCAAAATCCTTGTCTTCCTTTACGTACCTGAATGCAACCTTGCATATTCCCATTGTGATGACCATCCTCAAATGATCATTACTTTATTTTAGAGTCTCTTTATGTCTGTTTTTTAGGTTTAACAAGCTACAGATGGACATACCACTTTTCTGAGATGTAGAGGATGACAGTTTAGGGGGATGTCTAGGGATTTACAATGTCCCTAAGATAAGTCATGAGAAAGTGCAGGCTGGAAGTCTCAGAGAGAGCTGAAGTATGAATCACCATGGAATTTCACCTACTCCAGTTCTGCTCTGATGGAATCAAGCCCACCCGGGGTTATCAATGACAATTTACCTAACCCAGAGGCAACTGACAACACTTTTAATAACATTTATAAAGGATATTTACAACACCCCTAGGTTCCTGTTGGATTGGATAACTGTAAGGTACAGCCTACCATAAAACATATAATTGCCCATGGAGAACGAACTTTAACATGAGATCTACATTTTTTTATTTTATTTTTTATTATTATTATATTTTAAGTTCTAGGGTACATGTGCATAACGTGCAGGTTTGTTACATATGTATACTTGTGCCATGTTGCTGTGCTGCACCCATCAACTCGTCAGCACCCATCAACTCATCATTTACATCAGGTATAACTCCCAATGCAATCCCTCCCCGCTCCCCCCTCCCCATGATAGGCCCCGGTGTGTGATGTTCCCCTTCCCGAGTCCAAGTGATCTCATTGTTCAGTTCCCACCAATGAGTGAGAACATGCGGTGTTTGGTTTTCTGTTCTTGTGATAGTTTGCTAAGAATGATGGTTTCCAGCTGCATTCATGTCCCTACAAAGGACACAAACACATCCTTTTTTATGGCTGCATAGTATTCCATGGTGTATATGTGCCACATTTTCTTAATCCAGTCTGTGGACATTTGGGTTGATTCCAAGTCTTTGCTATTGTGAATAGTGCCGCAATAAACATACGTGTGCATGTGTCTTTATAGCAGCAACGGCAGCAAAAGCCAAAATTGACAAATGGGATCTCATTAAACTAAAGAGCTTCTGCACAGCAAAAGAAACTACCATCAGAGTGAACAAGCAACCTACAGAATGGGAGAAAAGTTTTGCAATCTACTCATCTGACAAAGGGCTAATATCCAGAACCTACAAAGAACTCAAACAAATTTACAAGAAAAAAACAAACAACCCCATCCAAAAGTGGGCAAAGGATATGAACAGACATTTCTCAAAAGAAGACATTCATACAGCCAACAGACACATGAAAAAATGCTCATCATCACTGGCCATCAGAGAAATGCAAATCAAAACCACAATGAGATACCATCTCACACCAGTTAGAATGGTGATCATTAAAAAGTCAGGAAACAACAGGTGCTGGAGAGGGTGTGGAGAAATAGGAACACTTTTACACTGTTGGTGGGACTGTAAACTAGTTCAACCATTATGGAAAACAGTATGGCGATTCCTCAAGGATCTAGAACTAGATGTACCATACGACCCAGCCATCCCATTACTGGGTATATACCCAGAGATCTACATCCTTAAAACAATTTTAAGGTGTAAAACAGAACAGTTTATAATTAGGCTATTATAATTTTGCTAATGAGTTTTAAAATTAACATCTATATTTTGGATATTCACAATTTTTCAGATGCATGACTCATAACTATATTCTCCCATTCTGTAGGTTGTTCTGTAGGAATTTTTTCCTTGCTTTGCAGGACCTTTCTATTTTGATGCTGTCCCACTTGTTCAATTCTGCTTTTGTTTTCTCTGCTTTTAATGTAAAATCTAGAAAATCATTCTGAACTTTTTTGCGGGAGAGAAAATTTTACAATTGCAGGCCATTCATTTAACATTTTAACTAATTTAGAATTGCTTTTTGTATTAATTCTAACCTAAAATTATTAATTCTTTGCATATGTACATCCAGTTTTTCTAACGCCCTCTTTGGGATGGACTATGATTCAGCCATTGTATATTGTTGGTTTTCATGTTGAAATTAGTTTGTCATGAAGATACCAGTTTATTTCTGAGCTCTCTATATGCATTTATGTCAATACCATCTGTTGTTCATACTCAAATTTTGTAATTAATTTTGAAACTTAGAACTGAGATGACTCCACGTTTATTATTGCCTTGATGCAGATATTGGGACAAAGTATTTTAATATTTCACTATTAAGTAGGATGATAGCTATGGATTTTTGTAATGACTTTTATTATTTACAAGTTATTTTCCAGTATTACTAGTTTGTTTAGAGCATTTTTATGATGGAAATTTGCATTTTAAAATGGAATTTTCAGTGTCTGGTGAGAAGTTAATAGGATTTTTTCTTTTATTCTCTTAATGTGGTATGTAAAATTTATTGATTTGCTGACATTGAATTAGCGGTACACTTCAAAAGTAAATTTGAGTTGGTATTGGTGTACGATTCTTTTAAAGTCTTGTGGAATTTAGTTGACTATTATTGTGCAGGTGGTTTATTTATTTATATTAGGAATATTGGTCTATAGTTTATTTTTCTGCTTCTGCCCTTGTTGATTACTGGTAATATGATAATCGTAGCCTTACAAAAAGCATTTGAAAGGTTGGTGGCACACCAATTTTAAGAAAGAGAATGGCTGATGCTACATTTTTCATATTGTGATGTATTTTTTTATCTAACATATAACCTATCATGGAGAATATTTAATCTGTGCTTGGGAAGCATGCATATTATGCTGCTGTTGGTTGAAATGATCTGTGAATGTCTCTTAGGTTACTTTGATGAATGGTGTTGTTCAAGTGCACTGGCTTCTTAAGAATTTTTTTTCTGGATGTTCTACACTTTATTGAAAGTAAGGTGTTGAAGTCTTCTATTTTATTATTGTTTCCTATTTATTTCTTTATAACTCTTAAAGTTTGCTTAATACAGTCATATTTCTATTTGTATAATACAAATATGTTAAAAAATACAAATTGCTTAGTAATTTTCATAGCACAGTCACATAATAAGAAATTATATTGTCCCAAATTCTGCCGTTGCCTCTCAACTCCTCCAGGAGTCTCACATCTGCTCTGGGCCCTGCTGTCTCTTCAGGTGTCCCACCCCAGAGCTTGCTAAAGAGGAGGAGACCAGCAAAGAGGGCCTTCCCTCTCCTGATGAAAACGAGCCCAGCTCATTTTCTGTAGCTGGGAAAGAAGAGCCCCAGCCCGATTCCCAGGTGCTTCCACTTGTTGATCAAGAGTGAACACAATGGGGTTTGGGCTAAGCTAGGTTTTCCTTGTCACTATTTTTAAAGGTGATAGATACATGGACACTTAGAGGGATATTGAGTATGAATGGACCTGAATGACAAAAAGAGTGGATATGTATGGCAGCTTCTGATCACAGTGTCTCTTTGATTACAGGTGTGCAGTGTGAGTTGCTGCTGTTGGAGTCTGAGGAAACTTGGTACAGCCTGCGAGGTCCCTGAGACTCTCCTGTGCAGCCTCTGGATCCACCTTCAGTAGTTACTGGATCAGCTGAATCGGCCAGGCTCCAGGGAAGGGGCTTCAGTGAGTAATAGATGTAAAGCACAAAGGAAGGAAAACATACTAAGTAGACTCTGGGAGGGGCAGATTCACTATCTCCAGAAACAATGCCAAGAACTCACCATATCTGCAAATGAACAGTCTGAGAGCCAAGTACTTGGCCCTGTATTATTGTGTGAAAGGTACCAAGGGAAGGGACATCAGTGTGAGCCCAGACACAACTTTCCTGTAGGGAGAAAGAAGGAGGCTGCAGGGGGAATTCAGCACCCAAATAAGATAGGGACAGTTCCAGGCTCAGGTGAAGATGAACTGTTTTTTTGGGAGGTCTGTGATTTCTCTGAGTCTAACAGTTCTCCTGGGATCCTCTCTTTATTTGTGGTTCTGCTCCTACCATTGAAGTTTCTGGGTTAGAAAACTTTGGTATTATAGAAGTAAATATTCTCACGTGTAGCAAAGGCAGTTTTAACTAATGGAGGCAGAAAAATGCACAGGAGGCCGGGTGAGGCTGTAGACACTGTCAGCCTGCAGTGCCAATCTTACAACTAGTGATGGAGAAGGCTGGGAAGCTGATGGGGCTTCCTAACTGCCCAGTGTTCCAAGCTAAGTCCGTCAGGGCCATTGGTTTCTCCCTGAGCACAGTTGCCCACCAGGAATCCTCCGTCTGCCCGGAACCAGCCACACCTTAGTATCTTCACCGTGCACAGTCATTATCTAGAAGGAGATTCAAGAATGGATGTCTTTGGCACAAACCAGGTGATGAATGTCACAGAGCAGCAGCTGGGTGCCTGCCTGGTCCATGGGACAACTTGATGTTGAAGAGATGGGTGGTGCATTCTCTGTGCCAACACACTGTTTATGAATTTTTATATAGAAACAATGATTTTACTTGATTATCTTACATAACATGGAAAAGCAAGAATGCAGCCTGCAAGCAATTGTAATTTTCCAGTTTACCCAAAGTTTATTGCTTCTTAATTCTGTGTAGGATCTGGGCACAGTATTGCCTTTTCTATGAGGAATTCTTCTATCTAGGCTGAAGCGACTTGTTTCTCATATTCTTTGGTTTCTGTCCAGGCACAGAGATCTTGAGCAGGAAAATTCTGTTTTTCCCACACACTAAGCCTCACCTCCTACAGATAAAGGATAAATTGTCCTCACTCTGAATATGAAGTGAGAGCTGTTCCTGTACAACAAATAAAAGTACATACATAAGATACAACTTTTATAAATTCTATAGAATATAAACTAATTTAAAGTTATATAAATAAATCTGTAGTTTACTGTGAATATTGTAGGAAACGGGAAGGTCTAGGAAGGAGGAATTACAAAACAAGAGGATATTTTGAGAGTAATTGACTTGTTATCTTTGTTGATCATGATGATGTCTATGACAATATTTGTAAAATTGTACTTTTCTGTGAAGATTATAATTTTTTTTTTTTTTTTTTTTTTTTTTTTTTTTTGAGAAGGAGTCTCGCTCTGCCGCCCAGGCTGGAGTGCAGTGGCCGGATCTCAGCTCACTGCAAGCTCCGCCTCCCGGTTTCACGCCATTCTCCTGCCTCAGCCTCCCGAGTAGCTGGGACTACAGGCGCCCACCACCGCGCGGGAGGCCGAGACGGGCGGATCACAAGGTCAGGAGATCGAGACCATCCTGGCTATCACGGTGAAACCCCGTCTCTACTAAAACTATAATTTTTTAATTTAACATCATTAAAGATGGTACTAATTATAACATGCTCAATTCATTAACAAAAGATTTAGAAATAGATCAAATACATGAAGGGTCAGAGACTCCTGAATATATATATGAATGAGCCTTATTTCTATATTTTTAGGGAAATACTAGAATACAGCAAAATAATGACAAAATTTTATGACATGAAGGGAGTTTATGCCACTATGCATATTCTATTAGTCCATTTTCACACTGCTCTAATGAAGTACCTGTGGCTGAGCACTTCATATAAAAGAGGTTTAAATGACTTACTGTCCTGCCTGGCTGGGGAGGCCTCAGGAAACTTGCAATCATGGTGCAAGGGGAAGCAAGGCACATCTTAGATGGTCGCAGTTGGAGAGAGGAACTGCCACATACTTTTAAACCACGCCATCAGACCTCATGAAAACTTACTATCACGAGAACAGCATGGCACAATCGCCTCCATGATCCAGTCAACTCTCACCAGGTTCGTCCCTTGACACGTGAGGATTAACATTTGAAAGGAGACTTTGGTAGGGACACAGCGCCAAGCCACATCGCATGTCCAGCTGTGTCCTGGAGTTGGTTTAGAGATCGAGTGTGCCCTGTTAATAGGAACAGTGACACCAAGCTCACCGCATGAGTTGTAGTTTATGCCATGCAAAGGCCAAGAGATCTCAACTAACATTTAGTCTGAATGTTGTGTCTGATGGTGCCACACGCTCAGACCAAGTGAATACAGGAATGTTAATTATCTCCACTTTCGGGGTGTCCACCGAGAGCAGGGCAAGTCTCTCAGGAAAGTTCAAAATGACTTGAGAGAGCAGGGAAGGAGACTGGCCCAGGGTTTTTATAATGGTTTGGTGCTGGAGGCAGAGTGAGGTATCCTACTAACAGGTGGGGGTTTATAAGGTTTGAAACTCCCACTGGCATCAAAACAGGGAGTTTCTGTGATTTCTAACTGATTCACCTTGTGTGGTAAAAAAGAGATGATGGAGGAATGTGCCTAAGTTATCAGAAGTCACATACCAAACAATAGCGAGACAACATACTCTATGTAGCAACTATAAAAATAATGAACAAAAAAAGACATAAGTCTTCAATATGGGGAGAAAACAACCAAGTCTACATAAAATGAGAAGATTATTTATAAATATATGCAAAAACTAATGCGAAAACGGAAGAGGGGTGGGGAATTAGACAGGGGTCCTGGTCCAATGAATGGGTAGAAGCTTTTCCCTATCAAGGATTATCAGCTCATTCTGAATGTCTTAGGTCAACTATCTGCTTAAAAACATCAGAAACACCAGAGGATCTATGAGGATGCTCAGTTTAACATTTCTTGTCTAAGCAGCCTTACAGTCGTGCGAAAATCATAACTGATTCTTTTTTGTTTGTTTTTAGAGACAGGGTCTCACTCTGTTGCACAGTTTGAAGTGCAGTGGTGTGATCATAGCTCACTGTAACTTTCAACTCCCAGGTAACAGAATATTCCCACTTTAGCCTTCTGAGTATCTAGGACTAGAGGGGCACATCACAACTTCTCTGCTGCTTATTATTTAAAATATTTTTTATAGAAATAAGGTCTCCCTATGTTGCCCATGTTATAACCAAGCGAATTATAGAGAAACGCCACACTTAGAGACGAATTCAGGAGTCCTTTATTAGCCAGGACCGAGAGACGGCTAAGGCTCGAAATTCTCTCAGCCCAGAAGAAGGGACTAGATTTTCTTTCATACTTTGGTTTAGAGAGGGGAGGGGGAATCTAGCTGTAGCAATCTTTCAGAAGTAGAATAGATAAAAAGTTAAAAAGAGAAATGGTTACAGGAAAACAAACAATTCCAGGTGAAGGGACTTTAAATTCATCACAAGGTGATAGGTGTGGGGACTCTGCCCAACACAAACGCAGCGGCTTTATGGTGCTATCTCTTGAGTGAATTCCTGGGATCTATGGACATTGCTCACCACAGTACCTTATCAGTTAATTGGACTCTTTGATATGCTGTGAGTCAGCTTAGGCAAGTTAACTCCCTGAGGAAAGGGGTGGGTAAGGAGTCCTTGATGTCTTGCAAATGAAGGAGCCAAATGGAGTCCATCGGGTTTTCTCAGCTAAGGGGGAGGCTATTCATATTAAAACAAGGTTAGGAAGCTAAAGGAGAGTCTATTCATGTTAAAAGGAGGTTAGGTATTACAACATTCTATCAAAGATTTGATCATTTTTATTTAGAGATGCCATGTTTAAAACAGTTTCAGAAGATTGTGAGTGGAATTGATTCCATCTCATATGAACAATGACAAGGCCTCCATGTTTAGATAATATTATATATCAGGTTGAGCTAGTGTTTAGTGTATTAAACCATGATGACATTATTGTAGCCTTTATGCTAGTTTTTATTGTGTGTTTGCATTGGCTTTAAAAATTATATTAATCAGTTATTCCGGATGTAGAAATTCATCTGGAAGTTTCTTCCCTTGTTGTCCATTTTGATAGGATTTCCAGAAGATATAAGAATCCTCTCTGTTTTCAAAATATTCCAGAGATCTTTACTACTCTGGAAAGCTATGTACTTAATTCTGTTCTTTAATATATTGAAAAGCTCTAATAAATGCCGTATTTTCTGTCTTCTGGGTTTATTTCCCAACATGCAGATAAATATATCATAAATGAATGTTTGTATTAGTAATACAAATTACTTCTTAATAATCTCTACTTTTATTATTGAGGTGTTAGCTATCAATATATAGTCTTAAAACAAAGATCCCAATGGGACTTTTACCTAAGGGATATACAAAAATATTTTTTAATCTTGACATAAAAATAGATGTGAGCACACTCTTAGTATCCATCATGTCCCCTGTCTAGCACATTACAAACCACATTCTATCATTGACTTCGCTTGGGACTTGTTCTAATTTTCAAATGTTGTTTTTACATTAATGCTCCTTGATTATTGTGTGGGCTACTTTAGTACAGAGTGATGAAAGACAATTTGAACTGCTAAACAATTAGGAAAATTACAACTAATGAAACAAGTAGCCTCAATGTCAGTGACTTCAATTTGGCGAGTTTGACAGCTCATGTACCTGGCTAGTTTTTTTTTTTCCCACAGTTTTCCCCACTAATGCATCCTAAAAGCCAGCTTCATCCCCTGTATGACTCCCATCACTCTGTGGCATGGTGACAACATTCCCAAGAGTCACACGTATATATTAAATATTGGTTGGAAGTGCAGAAGAGGCAGTTCTCCTCTGAAGGACCAGGGACACCTCAACAGACCAACAGACCATCTCCCCTGCCCCCATGACTAGAACTGCACCATGTGCCCTCATGGACCCTCATCCCTGATGGGGTAATAAGACTCCACTGATGAGGCCAACCAGTTTATCATATCAGTTACTAAAGTCTGATATGAAGGTTTTAAAAAGTAATTGGAATCTGTTGTTCTATTTCCACTAGAGAATACAGATCCTACAATGATACATTCTTTGTCTTTTCTGCTTGACTTTGCCTCTTCACCCTGTTCTATCCTCCAAGGAATCCCTTTCAGCTCCCTCAGGTGCATTCAAGTGTTTTATTTAACTGACAATTTCTAAATTGGTGAAAGGCATTAGACTAAAGTGTCCATATTCCTGGGTCCATATTCCTAGGACCTTATTCCTAGGTCCATAGTCCTAGAAAGACATTTTGATCCTGAGTCTCAGTGTGACCTTCTGAATTTTCCTGACCCTCCTCCAGATGAGATGCTGGTCTGTGTGTTCTTGCCCTTTCCCTGGGGTAGAGTCCTCCTGTTTTCTCCAGGTGTTCCTTCCCACGGCTCCAGTGTTCTCCATCGGTGTCATCAGCTTTCAGATCTGCTATCCTGCTCTGCAGATTAAGGATCTGATTCCATAAGAAAGAGAGGGGAACTGCTTCTTAAGAGTACTTTGGTTGGGACCTGTGTTCCCATCTCAATTCCTGAGAGGTTGCACCAGTGCCCTAGCATTCTGGTTTACATGACTTGGCCCTGCAGAGTAATTCCTCACTTCTGTAGTGGGTTTAAGGTAGGTAGGTCTGCGTGCATTTCAGAAGTGTAGACTCTCATTCTCTCCCAGACAGACAAGTTGGAAAAGGAAGAATTTTGTGACTCTCCCCATTCTAGTGGAAAAGGATTAAACAGGACAAAAAAGCTATTTTTCATGTGGTCCATGAGAATTTCACACAACAACACTCTTACCACACTCAGCTTCAAGCAACCAAATATGTGTTCATATTTTTATCTTGTAATAGTCTGCATTTTAAATGCCAGACTGTGCCTCAAATAATCTCATACCCTGGCTTTGTTACTCCAAGAGCTTACCTCTCCCTAGATTTCAGATTTGTTATTTTTCTTAAAATTTCAATTATCTGAAGTATAAATAAAATTTGCAAATTTCTATCTCTGTCTTTAGCTGTTATAGTTCATGTTGTTGTGAAACATAAGAAAAATCTATTTCTCATCTATGTACATTTCCAAGATGAGTAGAGATTTGTTATGTAAGACTCCAAATAATAAAATAATCCAAATATTGTTCAGCTGCTTAATAGAAAAACAAATCATGGTGAGCTTGTTCACTGTAATACTGCCCATTATTTATAATAAATAAATATCTGATACACATGACAACAAGGTTAAATATGTAAGTATTTATGTTGAGTAAAAGAAGGCAAACAAATGAGATTATATACTATATTTTTTTATTTTTTAACATCTGAAAAAAATGAAAATGTATCTGAAGCATAAAGAAGATCAGTAGTTAACTGGGGAAATGCTAGAAGAAGGAAAGAGGGAAGGAGGAAGAATACAGCAGAACAAGAGAAATTGTTGAGAATAATGCACTTGTCCACTTTCTTGATAATTATGACACTTACATCATGTTTATTAATTGTACACCTTACATATGTGAAGTTTATTATCTTTAAGTTAAACCTCATAATATTTATTACAAGGAAACAAATGGAAACTTAGACAAGAAATGAGTGATAGGAAGAGAGGAAAATATATTAAAGGTCAGAAATACCTGAATTCATCTGCCTGAAAACCCTTGTTCTTTCCATATTGTCTGGTGAGTGCTGGAGTGCAGCAAAATCACTCATGTTCTCAATACCGGAAGTGGGTTCTGCAATCCACACTAGGCACATCCAGCTCTGTCTTGGATTTGGTTTAGGGAGATGTCAGAGCTAGTAATGAGGAGCACAGGGCCAGATGCTGGAGCTCACTTATTGCAGACATGAACTCCTAGACACATACTTAGCCCCTGGATTTGTGGGTTCAGGTCCACATCCGTAAATGAAGAAACTGTTGACTCCTACAGATTACAATTTGCACAAATATCTAAAAATGAAATATGGTGATCAATGTAAAGTGTTTATCACAGCACAATTTCATAATAAGACAAAATTTATACAAATACTATCATTGTTACCAAACTCCTGCAGGGCACCATCATTTTATCTGGGTGTTGCCTTCTCTTCATGTTTCCTACCCCAGAACTTCCTGTATAGTAAGAGACATGCAAACAGGTTTCTCCGTCTGCTGATAAAAACCAGCCCAGCCCTGACCCTGCAGCTCTGGGAGAGGAGCACCAGTCCTGGGATGCCCAGGTGTTTCCATTCGGTGTTCAGCACTGAACACAGAGGACTCACTGTGGAGATTGGGCTGGCCTGGGTTTTCCTTGTTGCTGTTTTAAAAGGTGATTCATTGAGAACTAGAGATGCTGAGTGTGAGTGGACATGAGTGAGAGAAACAGCAGACACATCTGACCATTTCTGACCAGGGTGTCTTTCTGTTTGGAGGTGTCCAGTGTGAGGTGCAGCTGGTAGAGTCTGGGGGAGGCCTGGTACAGCCTGGGGGATCCATGAGACTCTCCTTGGCAGCCTCTGGATTCACCTTCAATAGCTATGGCATGAGCTGGGTTCACCAGACTCCAGGGAAGGGGCTGGAGTGGGTCTCAACTATTAGTGGTAATGGAGTTAGCACATGGTACCCAGATGCTGTGAAGGGTCAATTCACCATCTCCAGAGACAATGCCAAAAACTCCCTGTATCTGCAAATGAACAGCCTGAGTGTTGAGGATACAGCCATGTATTACTGTGCAAAAGACACAGTGAGGAGAAGTCACTAAGCCCAGACACAAACCTCCCTGCAGGGATGCCGGGGACCCCCAGGGAGCGTCTAAGTCACTGTACACTAGGCTGACCTCATAGGGAGGTGTAGATCTTGCTAAGGGCTGGCTTTCCCTGGGGGTGTCGGTGTCTGGGGCTGCCTCATTGTCAAATTTCCCCAGGGAATTCCTCTAGCTTTACATTTCTATATTCATATTTGATGTCTCTGAATGCAAAACTGTTGTCTGTCTGTCCGTCTTTCTTTCTTTCTTTCTTTCTTTCTTTCTTTCTTTCTTTCTTTCTTTCTTTCTTTCTTCCTTCCTTCCTTCCTTCCTTCCTTCCTTCCTTCCTTCCTTCCTTCCTTCCTTCCTTCCTTTCCTTTCCTTTCCTTTCCTTTCCTTTCCTTTCTTCTTTCTATTTCATCTTTCTTTCCTTCTTCAAAATAGGAGGGCACATTCTCACACCCACAGAACCCAGAGCGTCACTTTGGAACAGAAATAACTCTGCCATAGATACCAGAATTAGAGTTCCCAGGAAGCAGAGCAGAATCTGGGAAGTGTTTTCCAGTCAGACTCAGGGCAAAGACCTCCATGAGAATCTCTGATTTGGGATTCAGATTGAAGCCAAAAGGGATCCTTAAAACCTGGCCATTTTTACAGCTGTTTTTCCTCTTCTTGTAAAACTGTGCACATCTGACTCGGAACTGATCCAGTTTTTCCTTTCTCTGCTAATCCATTTTTCTTCTCTCTAGACTATTCTCAGAGTTCTCTTTTCTCTTTCTTTTCAATGAATACAGAGGGTGTGTTTTCTGTGGTCTAAATCCCAGGATTTGGGTCTGTTACGTGTAACTCAGTAGTGGTTCTGGTTGTGGCTCCTGCAGGACCTGGGAGGCTGAGGGGATTTTCTCACTCACCATTGCGTGGATCCTCCTGTTGTCTTGTGTGCTCGGACTAATTTGGGAAATGAAGTGAACATTAGTCACCAAGGGGACAATGGTTGTTTTCTCAAATTGGATATTGATGGAGAGCTGATCTTGTGCTTCTCACATTGTCACAGAGTCCCCTCTCACCTGTGACTTTGTGGAGAGGTGAGAATTGACACTTTACTGTGCTGTGAGCTTTTTGTGACAGCAGTTGTAGGGTCCGGCTAGGCATGCCCTAAGGTCAGTAGCGCTGGCCACTGGAGAATACAGGCTGGAATTCTGGGGAAGACCTGTAGTTGCGATTCACAGTGTGCAGCTCTGGGAGAGGAGCTCCAGCTCCTCTATAACTCCTCATTGAGTTACATCGTCTTCTCTTATGCTTTCATTGAGTTTCCCCCACCAAGGTGATCTAGGACAATCTTCCTGACTTAGGGAAAACTAATGACAGGCTTTAATAATACCTGTATTGTAACATCACGGTGACATCTAGATGAGTGTATGATTCGGGAACTAAGATGATGGTCTAGTCAAGGTGATATCTAGAATTAACTCTTGCTGTGATTATCTTTTATTTTATATTTGGTAATATGGTCATGCTCAAATTACATATAATATAATTTTGTGAAAATATTTGTGTTATCATTGGTCTTATGAGCAGAAAACTTCAAGACTGGATTATGTTTGCACACATGCCTTTTTGAGGGAAAATGCACAAGAGCTGAAATGAGGCTGGGGAAGTTGAAGGCATATGAGGGAAGTGTGTCCCTGGGTGAAGGAGAGAGGGAGGGAGGTCTGGGTAGAACTTTCCTCTATTTCTGTGCTGTGAAAAGAACGTTCAGAATATAATTGAGTCTTCTGCAAGTCAACGTTACCCCACAAGGGACCTCCATGACTCCCAGCAATGGCTCTGATTCAGAATCACTGCAGAGGCAGTCCCTTCATTCAAGTTGACCACACAATGTGGGTTTCACCACAAAGCCATGCCGTGGACATCAGAAAGCAGCAGGTGGGCACCTGATCCATGTGCATTGTGTCACCTGTAGAAGGAGGGAGGAAAATGCCTTCTGAAATGCTGTTTCTGAGCTCTTATAGAGAACACTGGCTTTGATGTTATTTTATTGGAACCTATATGAACAAATGTGCAGTCTGCAAACAATTGTGATTTTCACATTTACTCCAATTGCATTGCATCCTAATTCTGCATGACATCATGGCACAGAGTTGCGTTTTTCATGGATGTTGTTCAATGTGTCAGAAAAATGCATTTCCCACTTTTTTGGTTTTTCTCCATGTACAGAGACGTTCAGTAGAGTATGTCTTCTGCTTATCCTAATCATCACTTGTTTTCCTAAGAAAAGAGCAGAGATTAGCCTGACTGCATAATCTGGGGTAGGGGCTGCTCCTGCATACCTCAGAGCCTGGAGAGATTCCCAGTGTAGTTTTATGGAGTCAGAGAGTTTTCCCTTGTTGGGGGATCTTTAGACGCCTCGCTAATGGGGGATTGCTGGTTGACTGTAACTGAGAGGTTAAAAATTACAGCATCTAGTAGCTTATCTCACCAGAGCTCCATTATGTAACTTACCACCATTAGACTGCAAGTAAGAACTCAGTCTTGATTTTTCTGACTCCATTTTCTCATCTTAGTCAGTTGTAAGTTTGGTTAAAGAAAATGTTATTGTTTAGTTTTCTGATTAAAATCTGAGAATGACTGAACTAATGAGAATTAATAAAGAAAAGTTTCCAGGTTTTGGGAAATGTAAATGAAAGTCCATGCATAGTTTTTTTGTGTGAGTATGAGTCACTCAGGCACATTCCCATGAGCATGATTGCTGAATCATATTGTCAAACTACAATTAGATTTGCTAAAAATTGTTTCCAGTAGTATCTCTGAAGGGAGGGCCACTCATCTGACCTTGTCACCTTGCTGCAAGGAAGCACAGTGCACAAGATGAGGTCACATGGGGGAGATCCAAGGCGCAGCTCCCAGTCCTGGTGAGATGCTTGCTGGGGCCAGATGTACAAGTGAACATTTCAGAAGCAGATCCCCAACGCCTTCTTTATTTGGGTGCATAGGCAGCAGACGACCAGTAGGAGGTGCTCAGAGCCCATCCAAGGCAGAGACCCTGTGAGGAGCAGGTGCAGAGAGGAACAAGCCAAGGAAACTGACCACAATTTAGGCTTGCCTTGCTTTTCTTAACAGCACAAAACCCTCAGGAGACCACCGAGTATGTCATTTTCAATGTATACCCTTCTTGATCGAAAGCTAAACTAAAATAAATATGACTCTGCAGTTAGTATTTTGAACCTGGATGTTTCTGAGAATGCCATCAATATCATCACGATCATGTTCATGATGTCAAAATCAATACGCACATTTAGTCACCACGATGACGATTTGTCTCACAGTAGAACTGTTTCTTGAACTGAAAATGACATTTCATGGGAATGGGTCTCTAGGTGAGAAATGATCAATTAATGAAGTAGGTACCAAAGTATCAGAAAACTTAAGAACACCATTGTCTTCGGTATCCAGTTATCCTAGAAATCATCTCAATATTCATTTTCTGAGAGCTCTAGGGTAAGTTTGAGCAGTATTTAGTCTATAAGAGGGCGGTGTTTTTCTTTTTATATGGGCATGTCCTAAGTAATCGGTAATTGTGTTATGAAAAACATTGTTCAGTGACTGTTTCTACATCAGTTTCTTTCATGATCCATTTTTTCTTTTTCACAAACAAATCACTCTGAGGATTATCATTATCCCTTGATTGAGAAAGAGTTTACCAAACACGTCCAGGTACACACCTTCCTGAATGAGCTGTCACTCTCAGAAAGGCACAACCTGCTTCCATGTGGAATCTTGTCTCAGAGCGGTACACATATTACCACATGGTTAGGTTTATACACTGAGGCTATGCCCCATGTGGGTCCCTGCTTTTCTGGTGCAGGTTAGTGTCTCCATCCTCAAAGACACTGGCGCTATTGATGTTTATGGCCTGTTACACCCTCTGTCTGTCCCTCAATGTCCAGAATGGTGAAGCAACCCAACAAAGGAATGTAGGAAGATCTCAAATTTTCATGTGGAGGAGACAGAATGACAAGCACAGGGATTGAAATCCCTCACATGCCTGCTGGGTCACATTCTGGGTGGGGTCTCATAAAGCCCCCTGGGGCAGTGTCCTGGAAAATGCCTCAGTATTTCCATAGGAGAATTTCATTGAAAGACAAATCGAATTTTTTTTATTATGGAATTTTAGAACTTTTGCTTTTCTCATGTGACAGTTATATATTAGTTTTACAAAATATTACGTGTGTATGTATATGTATGTGTGTGTGTGTATATATATATATATGCTTTATAATTTCTACAAAAAGTCTGTTGGAATTTAGGGTTGAACATCTATATGTATATATTCCAAGATAAATCTCAGTAGACATCATAAAATTAGTTTGACTATCTGTAGGCGAGATGATCACTTTCAAACAAGGTATAACAAGTGAGACCAGATGTATCTTTCCACCAGAAAGAACTGGAAAACACAGTGAAATTTCTTAAACACACTTTTAAGCTGTTTGACATAGGCAACAAAGACAGTGGCCAATGAGAGGAGGAAATAATAAAAAGAAGCCTTCTGATGAATGCACAATCAGGTACTTCCCTAAGGAAGCTTCCAGGCCACAATGTTGGCGTAGAACCAGGTAGATTTGGAGCTGAGGAAAGGGAACTGGAAAACCAGGTAGGCCAAGAGGTATGAAGACCACAGAATAGACAATGGGTTGCAGAACACTGTTCATAGAGAGAACCCCACAGAAGGTAGGAGAGAGACCCAGGCTTGACAGAGTGCAGATCAGTGTGTGGGAGACAGGGCAAGTTGGACACGAGGACACATCCTAATAGATGGAGCTCTCTTCAAAATATACAACTATCCAAAAATATACAAAATATTTGCCTAAAAAGTTTAAATTATACAGAAAGGTACTATAATAAAAACAAATAAGAGACAGGTAAATTCACTACATGAAAACCTAGAGAAGTGTATTTCCAAGCAAATGATAATACCAATGAGGGAGAACAAATTAATTCCACCATGGCAATCGGCTTAAGGGAAAAACATTCAGAACATGAAGAAACTTCAAACACAAATATAAATGGAGTTATCTAATTACCAGAGTGGTGGCATGAGGAGCCCTAAGCTTTCCATTGAAACAATCACATCTGGTAAAACAAACAAAAAACTGTAAATCTCAACCATTAAAAATCAATGCAAATTATTCTAAGAAAATGCAGTAAATAAAAATTATTGATTGATAAAATGTACTGCTATAGACTGAATGTTTATTACCCCCCACAAGGCCTATGTTGGAATTCTAAACCCAAAGTGATGGTGTTAGGAGGTGGGGCCTTTGGTAAGTGAAGAGGTGTTTTGGGGAGGTGTTGAGGTATCATCTTTATAAGTAGGATTAGTACCTTTGTGAGAAACTTCAGAGACTTTTCTGTCCTCTCCCACCATGTGAGGATACAGTAGGAAGATGGTCATCTATGAATAAGGAATTAGGCCTTCACCAGATACCAATTTCAAAGGCATCTTGATCTTTAACTTCCTAGCATTGAGAATTCAGAAAAATATGTTTATGTTATTTCTGAGCCACCCATTGTACAGAGTTCTCTTATAGCAGCTGAAACAGACTAAAACATTTACCAAGTCTCAGTAAGGGCAGAGAGGGTCCATCATACTTGAGAGATGAGAATTACTCTCTCATTTGCAGCTCAGGATGACAGAAGCCTGACGTTGAACTGATCTGACAAGAAGATGGTGGTTCCTTTCCCCAGATCTCAGTTGAGGCCCTGGAGTGAGATCTCTATGGTGGAGACTAAATTCCAGTCTGTGATGTGATGGATCCCTATCTCCTCCCAGCCCCACTTACATGACAGAGCTTCTAAGCCATGTGCTGTAGGACAAGAACAAGGGGCCCCCAGTTATTCTCACTCCAGCCCACTTGTAGGGTAGAGGATTTGGATAGCTTTCTGGGAGAGGCACAATGGGGGTATAGGCGTCCTCCATTCCCATGTGGATTTCTATTCTTAAAGCAGGAGTGACCCTCTGAGATACAGGAACTTTTCTTCTGCACCAAGGCAGGGGCAGTTATATTTTTATAAAGTTGCAGGACATGAAAAGCAGAGATATAAAAAACTTTCTCTAAAGGGTGTGAGTTTATTTGCAGTTGAATGTGAATAATTTCTACCACAAGGTTCTCCTAAAACACATGATCTATTGTTATGGTAAATAATGGAAAGCTGACAGCTCCGTGAGAGCAATATGTTAAACGATAATATCCTCAGTTTAGCTGAGAGAATGAGAAAAATCATAATTTAAGAATAATCATCTGGGCACTGTGGCACATGACTGTATTTCTAACTAGTCAGGATGCTAAGCTGGAAGGATAATCTGAACCAAGGATTTCAAGGCCAGTCTGCGAAATATTGCTACACCCAATTTCTAAAAAAAACAAAAAACAAAAAAAAAAAAACCTGACCCTCCAAATAGGAACAATTTTAATTGCATTTGACTGTGGATCAATTTATGACACAAAACAGTGACACCATGCCAGCAATGAGTGCGAAAAACATCTAGTTGTTAAGTTGAGAGACATAGACAGCTAAACAGAGACATCAGGTAAACAGGCTGTCAAAGACAACACTGCCAAATGACAGATTTTCCATGGATGTTGTGTATATGTTCAGGGATGTGCCTGTGAATAATGACATCAAGCCTTTCATAATGTGAGGTAAAGAGACATCACTACCCATCTGACAAAGGATTAATAATGAAAATATGCAAGAATCTCAAACAACTCTACAGGAAAAACATCTAGTAAACCAAACAAAAATCAGGCAAAGTTTTTTTTTTTCCTCAAAATAAGACTTACAAATGGCAAACAGGAATATGAAAATGTACTCTACAACGTTGATAGTCAGAAAAATGCAAAAGAAACTACAAGGAAATATCATCTTATCCCATTTGAAATGGTTTTTATCCAAAAGGCAGGCAATAACAAGTGCTGGTGAGGATATGGAGAAAAGGGAATCCTCATACCCTCATAAACTTGGTGGGTGTTTAAATTAGTACAACCATTATAAAGAACAGTTTAGAATTTCCTTAAAAAAAGGAATAACAGATCTATCATATGATCCAAAAATTCTATTGCTGGTATATATGTCCCCCCAAAAGAAAATTAATATATCAAAGGAATATCTGCACTATCAGGTTTGTTATAGCACTTTTTATAATAACCAAAATTTGAAAGCAATCTAAGTGCCCATCAACAGATGAATGGATAGATAAAATGTGGTACATATAGGATATGGGTTAATATTATGTCATAAAAAAGAATGAGATTCTGTCATTTGCAGCAACATGGCTGAAACCTGTGTTCATTATATTGATTGAAATAAGCCCAGAAAAGAAAGACAAACTTTACGTGTTCTCATTTATTTTTGGATGCTAAAAATTGAGACAATTGAACTTGTGGAAAGAGATTGTAAAAATATGGTAACCACAGGCTAGGAAGGTCTGTGGTAGATGGGGGTTATTGGCAATGGTAAAAGGATACAAAAGGTAGTTAGAAATAATGAATAAGATGTAATATTTGATAACACAACAGTGTAAGTATAGTCCTTAATAATTTAATTGTAGATTTAAAAATAACTAAAAATGTACAATTGTAATGTTGGTAACTCCAAGGATTAATGCCTGAAGGGATGTATAACCCCTTTACCAAAGTGGGATTATTATGCATTTCATGCTATATCAAAGTGCTTCATGTACCCATAAATATATACATATGCTATTTATTGGCAAAAATTAAAAATTAAACTGTTTATGTATCTAATCTTCTGTATCCATATTACATTAAACGTAAGAACACACTGGTGTGTTCACCCTACTGTGATCCACATAGACATTCATAGCCTTCCTTCTTGGCCTGTCCATAATCCCGCACTCAACAGTGAGGAAACCTCTCTTACCATATGACATTCATTTACTTAGTGCACAATTTCAAGATACACAAACTGTGTTAGAATTGTTTAACTGAAGCTTGTTGGAAATATGTTTATCAAATAGAATACAGTGCTTAAAGCAGCTTATTTATATTTTACAGTCAGAAAATTGAATTCTTTCCAGAGTTACTTGTGTCAGAGACTTATGCCCCACCTTCATCAGTGAAATTAGTTCAAACAAACATTTTAGTAGTTGTGAGATGTTTTCATACAGCTTTCATTTCTTCCAGTGTTTCATGACCTGCTAGATACTTTTTATGTTGTTATGCATTTAGGTTAGCACTGTGTCTCAAAAAATTCTGAGGTTTCACAAATTATTTATGCCATGTGTTCATCATTGGCCATCATAAAAAATAGTTTCACTGTGATTAAAAAGCATCTGTGTTTCACCTATTCCTCACACCCTGTCCCAAAATTCCTGGAAAATCTGAAAGGTTTACTAGATCTACATTGTTTTATTTGGCAAAGTAGCCTGGCTGTTCTCTGGGTCTCTTTGCAAAGCACCGAAATTCCCCTCCACTGACTACAGCATGAATTGGGCCCAGATGTCTGGAGAACGGAGGCTGGAGTGGGTGGTAACAGTGAGTGATTCAAGCGAAAGTTCTCAGTGCTGCCCCGCATCAGTACAAACAAGACTCACAATTCCCAGGGACAACACTTACCAGCACAGTCTCCCTAAAAATGATCTACCTGAGAGCTGAAGAGTAGGCAGTGCATTACTGTGAGAGACACAGTGAGGGGACAACTGCATGAGCCCAGACACAAACCTCCCCGCAGGGAGACAGGAGGAGACCTCATAATAAAGGGCACTCAGGACACCAGGTGGTGCTCAGAACCACCAGGGGGCACTGAGGACACCAGGGGGCTCAGGACAAGCAGGGGACACAGAATCACGATAGTGCATTCTAGACCACCAAGAAACACGCAGGACCAAGAGGTTCTCAGAAACCACCAGGGGTAACAGGACCACCTAAAGGCACACAAGACCATCAGGAGGCACTCAGGACGCCAGGGGGAATTCAGGACCAACAGGGAGTGCTCAGGCCGCTATGCAGCTCTCAGCAACAACCAGGGAATCTCTCATGACACCAGGGTTCTCTTAGGAAGCAGTTTCATCTCAGATTCCTGGGGACAGTGCGGTTTGCTTTTTGATCTTGCTGATTCCTGAGCTGGTCAAGCAAATGTTTTCTTAGGAGCTCTCTCCATTTCTTCCTTGTAATCTATGGTTTCTTTCACCTGCAAATCATTAACTTAGAACAGGGATTTAATTCAACTTTTGACCTTTCACATTTTTAGAATAATACTAGCAATACTAATACTAGCAATACTTAGTATGATTTTGATAATATAATAAGAAACTGTGCATGCCTAATTCAAACTCTGTTTCCATGCATGGGTTTTTTATTTCTGCGCTGTGTCTGTCACACTCTTATAAATGCCTTTTTAACAATAACTCAGCATCTGCATGGTGTTGAGTTTCTTTACCTTTCATCTCCCTTTATGGGGTTGAAACACCACCTTAAATGCTCAGTTCCTGTCTTGGCTGGGTGCTGATGTTCTGCTCTTCAGATTGTTTATCTACTTTTCATTCTTCTGTAAATGCCTTTAGTCTTCCTCAGCCTCCTGGCAAGGAAGCAGCAAGCCCTTTCATTTTGTCTCTGCCATGTCTGGTGAATCAGTTCTCTTCTCTTCCTGATCATTGAAGCCAACTATGTTTAATAGGGTAACAGTTATCCTTAGAACACGCTCATCTACCTGTAGACTCTGCCTCCTCACCCTTTCTAGAGTCCTTCAGACATCACCCCACCCCATCCCTTCTCTTCCCTAACTACCACAGAGTGGGCTCTGCAGCTCCTGCTGCCCTCTGTGTGCTCATCCCTGGGACTCACTAGTGCTTTGATGATGAAGTACAAATTCCTACCACGTTGGCACACTGCCAGACTACACTCTAGCAAGCTGCCATTGTGAGGAAATTCTGGGAATCTTGGGCTGATTTCAGTTCCGTACTACTGGATGTTCTCTAGCATCCAGGAGTATTGGCAAATAAACATCCAGAATTTGTATTGAAAATTCATGCAAAAACAATTGTCAAAAGCAAAGCTAATTTCTAAATAAAATATTTTATCCTGAGTTTTATAAAAAATACAATGTGAACTTAACCAATAATGTAATAACATTTAAAAGTGTTTATCTTATTGGTTATTACATGCATTAATAATTGACTGATATTTAAAAATTTTATCAGCTAATTTTATATATGTATAATTATATATATATACCGATAACATAAATGACAAACAAGCCAACACAGATTCTATGCATAAATACCACATACATTTTATTAATGTATTTGGCAAGAATGGCATTTACATTTAGTTTTACAAAAACATGCATTTAGATATATTTGTTTATTCGCATTGGAATAGAGAAAGAATCACATAGCAAAACATTATTTTGCACTACAACATAATAGTATGAAACAAAATAATTTAAATTCAATCCAATAACTATAATAATAGTAAGTAAATACAAGTTTTGTTTTGGTATTTCATATGTGTTCAGTTTTGTATTTTCACATGTACCTGTAAGTACTGGGCATATGTGTGTATGTGTATATGTGATTATGAAGTTCTGAAATATACCATTAACCTGTATAGTTGTGTAAACCGAAGAGCAGAGACTTGGGCTATGTCTGAGTCAGGGGTAGGGGCTGGTCCTGCACACCTCAAAGCCTGTGGAGAAGCCAAGTGCAGTTTTATAGACTCAGCTGTTTTCTCATTCAGGAGGAGTGACCTCCACAGTCTCCAATTTCTGCTAAGATATTGCAGAGGTCTGTGAGATAGTAAGATATTTTTCCATTATTGTATTTTTTTTCTTTTTCACCCTTCATGTCTCTTAAAGTTTGCTTAGTGCAGATATATTTATATTTTTAAAAATATGTTAAAAAGATATAAAATATATTGCTAAGTAAATTTTCATGGTACAATCACATATTAAGTAATTATGCTTCTCTAAACCCTTTTATTGCCACTAAACTCCAGGAGTCTCACATCTGCTCTGGGCCCTGCCCTATCCTAAAGCATCCCACCTTTGAGCTTGCTGTGTAGTAGGAGACATTCCAACCGGGTTCTCCCTCTGCTGATTAAAAACCAGCCCAGCTCTGGTCCTGCATCTCTGGGAGAGGAGTACCAGCCTGGGATTTCTGTGTTTCCACTTGGTAATCAGGAATGAACACAGAGGATTCAGTATAGGCTTTAAGCTGTGCTAGATTTTTCTTGTTGCTATTTTAAAAGGTTATTCATGGAGAATTAGAGATAGTGAATATAAGTGGATGTGAGTGAGAAGAACAGTGGATGAATTTGTTAGTTTCTAACCAGGATGCCTATGTATATGAAGGTGTCAAGTGAGGTTCAGCTGGTGGAGTCTGGAGAAGGCCTGAGACAGTCTGGAAGTTTTGAGAGTCTCCTGTGCAGCCCGTGGATTCAAATTTAGTAGTCACTGAATGAGCGACTAAATGAGTAGTTATCAAATTAGCTGAGTCCACCAGGCTTCAGAGAAGGTGCTGAAGTTAGCAGTAAATATAAAGTATGATGGAAGTCAGTTACACCATTCAAAATCTGTGAAGGACAGATTCACCATCTCCAAAGACAATGCCAAGAACTTGCTGTATCTGTGAATGAACTGTCTGAGAGCTGAGAACATGGCCTCATATTACTGTGCATAAGGTACCAACGGAGGGTACGTCAGCATCAGCCAAAACGCAACATTTTCTGCAGTGAGAAGGAAGGAGGCTGGGCTGCAGGGGGCATGCACCCCAACAAAAGTTAGGGGCATCCCCAGGGAAGGTGCAGTTGAAGGTCAAGGGCCACTTTCCTTTAGGGTCTGTGGCTTCCTCTGCATCAAACAGTTTCCCTGGGAGCCTCTCTATATTCATGTTTCTGTGCCTACCACTGAGGTCTCTAGATTAGAAAAGTTTATTTTAAAAATTCTTATTTGTCCCAAAGTGAGATGTAAGTAAGGCAGGCAGAAAAACACACAGGAGGCTGGGTAAGGCTGTAGACACTGTCGGGCCAGGATGCCAGTCTTACAACTAGTGATTGAGAAATGTGGGAGGTTGGTGGCACTTCCTAGTTAACCTGTGGAGCAAACTAAGTCCAGCAAGGCCGTTGATGACTCCCTGATTACGATAGTCCATCAGGAATCTCCAACAAGTCCCAGGAGCAGCCATACCTTCATATCTCCCCTGTGCACAGCCATTTTCTGGGAGGAGCTCCCAGAATTAATGCTTTTGGCACAAACCAGGTGATAGATGTTAGAGAGCAGAAGTTGGTTTCCTATACAAACATCAGTTTCTGAATCAGTTTTTAAATATTTGAAACACAGCCACTAGATCATATTTCAAGTCTACTCTTATCTCTGTTAAAAAAAAAAAAGCCAAAGTGTATTTCATTTTGTGCATGTCACCATTTGGGATTCCCATCATAAATGCAAAATAGTTCTTGGTTTCTCACATTCTTATGGCCATGTTTCACTATGAGTATTGCGCATTTTAACCATTCTAATAGGTGAGCAAGAAAATCTAAGTTTTGTTTCAATGCATACATCCCTAATGAAAAATTTATACTTAATAATTTTTATATTATTTTGATTAGTTTACTTGCATATTCATTATAAAAGTTATTTACTGAATTAAAAGAAATCATTTAACAAATATGCTACTTGAAAATATTTTCTCCAAGTCTGTGATTGTCTTTTTACTCCCTTATCAGTGTGTATTGGAGAAAAATGTGTGTGAGTGTGTGTGTGTGTTTGCAAATTTGGATACATTAACATGGATAATTGTTTTCACTCAGAGACAGTGTTTTGGCATTATTTCTATAAACTGGTTATAAAATAAACTAGCAGTGATTATTTTTTCCGTGTCTATAATCTTAGACTGCAATCAACACATGGATGTTTAAATCTCACCTACATAATGGGAGTACTATCAACCTAAAATATTTTGAATACCTCTGTAAGAGAGATTCATCCTTCTTTTCACATTTTCTTTATTTACTCATCTATTAATAACAGTATTGGTTTAAAGATGCTTATTTTATACTTTGAGGAAGATCCATGCTTCATTGTTTATGCTTTTGCCCAAATCATCACAGCTTTTTTATGTGTTTGGAGTTCATTATTTTGGATCCTGTATCCTTGCAGGACATCTCTTCCTTTTGTTTTTGAGGACTTCCCTATTTTCTGGTATTATAAGAAATTCTAAGCTTATTTTCCATACTATCTTTTCCATACATGGATTCCACTGTTTTTCTAAAGATTACTGCCTTTTGGTGTTGAAGAATGGTATTAAAACAGAGAATCGTGAAGTTGGGTGTATGTGTTGTTAGTGGGATATAAGTGCCTCAAGGACCTCTCAACTAAATGTCTTAGAGAATACGCGTGTGTATATTGACCCACTTTTACAGACACATCTCAACTATTTACATATCTAGTATTCTGTACCCATAATACATTAAAAATGAGAACACATTCATGTCTCCACCCAATTACAATACCATATGGACATTTCTAGCCTGCCTGCCTTGCCTGTCAATCACCACCTTCTGCCAAGTGAGGAACTCCATCCTACCATATTCCATTGTATTACTTAGCTGCACAATTTCAGGAAATGTGCATAGCAGAATCAACATTGTGAAGCTGTACCACTGTTGGAAACATGTTTATCTACTAGAGTACAGTGATTTTGTGTAGTTCATTTACACTTTAGACTTTCAGAATTCCCTCATTTCCAAAGTTACGTAGGTCATGACCTATTTTCCACTTTCTTCAAAGAAGTATTATCATTTAATTTATTGTATGCAGATTATGTCGATCATACAAACTGACTAGTGTTTTCACTCTAATCTACTCTAATCTACATGGACATTTCTCACCTTTCTTCCTTGCTATCTGTAACCTCCCACTCCAACTGTGAGGAACCCCCTCACACTACACACCATCTATTCCCTGTGTCATCCAATTCTAAGATTCCTGTAGGGTGGAATCACAATTGGCAAGCTGTGCTCCTTGTGGAACATCATCATCAACTACAGGACAGTGCTGACGTGCAGTTTATTTATTTTTTAGTCTTATTGACATCACTATTTCTAAAGTGATTTAGCAGCTTTTTTCACATACTTCTTTCAGTGAAGTTGTTTCATGCATTAATAAGGATATCAGACATTTTCTGTATAATCTGCATTCCATCTTGGGGTCCCTAATCTGTTATTTATTTGTATTTTTTGTAAAGTAAAATCTAGCCTTCATACTGTATAGTCTGTGGAGTTTGACAAATTAATGACATCACATATCTACCATTGCAATATTATACATAGAAGTTTCATCATCCTTTAACGTCTTCTATTTTTTAAATCCATTCTCACTTTCTCCCCAGATTGCTGGCAAATACAATTTTTTTCCACTTTGTTTAGTGTTTGGCCTTCTCCAGATTATCAAATAAATTAAATTATATATTGTGTAGCTTTATCAGACTGGTTTATTTTACCTAACAATATGCATTTAAGATTTATTCGTGTGTTTTCATGGTTTGACAGCACTTCTTTATAATTAATATATCATTCCATTATATGAATTTATCCCAGTTTGTTTGTTCCCCTACAGAAAATCTTTCTGAATGTTTATAGTTTTGGGAAAATGTAAATGAAGCTATTGTAATTACTCATGTGCAGTTTTCTTTGTGGACGTATTTTTACAGTCAGATAAACACTGAAAAGCATGATTGTTGGATTACATAGGCAAAGGATGTGAGAATTTGACGAAAATTGACTCGTAGTAGTTGTCTGAAGTGGAGGCACTCAGCTGACCTTGTTTTCTTGCTGGGAGGAAGCCCAGTGCACAGTGGTGAAGCCACCTGGGTGGATCCAGGCCCAGCTCCCTTTCAACCATTACAAAGAGCAGCCCGCCCTGTGTACGCACATCTAGGAAGCAGATGCCCCAGACATGAACACAGAAAAGCTCAGGACTCTGGCAGGAGGGGGTGCACTGAGGAGCAAGTGCTGGGATAGACAAGGAGGGGAGCTTCTGAACAAATTCTGGGTCATCTTTTAGCGGAACCACATCTAACCCCGGGAGACCTTCCACTCCATCATTCGTAACCCATGCCCTGAAACTTCCAAGCTCAAACACAGTAAAATTAGGTGATTTAACTGGAAGTGTGAAAAAACTGAAATGAAAACGACTCCAGTTAATTCTAAAACAATCGGTCATTTTCCAGAGAACAACCCAATAAAACTGACAATAAGGACCCACCACCAAACACCAGTCATAAGTCCAGGCCGCTGGAATTTGTAATCAGCTGGCTTCAAGCTGGGTTTCCCACAATCCCCTCTGTGGGTTTGGTTAATTTGCTGGAGCAGCTCACAGAACTCAGGGAAATGCTTATGTTGTTTTCCAGTTTCTTATGAAAGACATTGTAAAGGATACAGATGGGCAGTCCGATGAAGAGACACACGTGGGATGAGGTCTGGAATATTTTGAAGGATCCCAAGTGCAGGAGCTTGTGTCCATGTGGAGTCAGGGAGCACCACCCTCTTGGAACGTGAATGAGTTCTTCACCTTTTGGTCACCTTTCATGTGTTCAGCTCTCCAGAAGCTTCCAAACCCTGTCTTCTTGGGTCTTTATATGGGGAATTTGTTGCATAGGTCTGACTGAAGCATGGGTGACTATGGAAATGTGGTTGGACAAAAGGGGTTCTAAACCTAGCAAGTCCTGTGTGTTCAGATTCTTCTTGGCTTCTCTGTGTAGCCTTCCTTCCTCCAGGTATGGGACAAAACCCTCTTTGGAATGAGGGTCTCATGACCCACAGAATCCTGTCATGGGCAGGGGAAAGAAAAGCAGGAGAAGGTGTGAGAGAGGGATTCTGTTTATTGTCACAAGGGCTATGAGAGTTATGAACAAGGAACTGTGGATGAAAACATATGTGTGTGTTTCAATGACATGCCACAGTCATACGTTCATACAGTTATTTTCTACATATGTTCTAAACACCATCATGCTTTGTTATTATTTGTGCTTAAACAGTAAATTCTTTCATAAAAATTACAAAAAGCAAGATAAAAGTATTTTATATTTACCTGTATGTTTACCTTTTCTGGTATTAATTCTTTAGTGTTTGGTAATGTGTTTTGTTTTGTCTAGTGATTTACATTGATTTTTGAAGGGATAAGATCAGTTGCCTGGGGAAAAATTCACTTTCTGGATTTGCTTAATAATTTTTATGTTCTTATTCCTCTATCAAATATTCTAGAGCTGGAAGAATATATCAGACATCTATTGCACATAGAGTCATCATGAAATAGTAATTTATGTCAAATGCCAGCTTTTCACAAGTTGATGCCAATTTGTATATATTGATGCTAGAATTTGCTAATACATTTGTTTCAGAAAGATTTGGGAAATCAGATAGTGATCTCATTAAATCTTAGTATAGCAAGGCACATATTAGACCCTAAATAACTGCTCCTGAGGCCAGTTTTATGATGAGGAGAAATGATGGTCTGGTAGGGCCCCATAAGGAATTTTAATTTTATTCCCCATCATTGACATTTCCACTGGTAGAATAAGTCCTTAGCTTTCACACCTATTTCCTTTTGGCATTCGAAATCAGAACCTCAGAAGCAGAATTAGGCTTCAGTTTTGGTTTAGAATTTATCTCAGTAAACACAAAATATTGGTGTCAACATCACCACAAAGGAAAATGTTTTAATTGCCATTAACATGAGAGAATAAGATGAATTCAGTTCATTCTTTGAACAAACTTTCCCCAGGTGTGTGCCTTGTTAGGATCTACCCCAGACAAGGAGGACACAAAGAAGCCATGATCTCTGCTCTTTCTCTTGTGCACTAACAGGACATGGCAAGGAAAGATACTTCCAAGCCAAAGACTCCAATATGGTGCGATGAACTTGATTTTAGAGGTATTACAAGGAATGCTGACTTCACAAGGAAAATAAGGCTTAGCTCTGCCTGTCCCTGAGCAAGGAGGTTGCCAGAGAAGAATAAATGGCTAGGTTGAGTTTTGAAGCTTTGAAGATGACTGGGTGAAGTTTTGAAGAGATGACTGGGTAGGAGTTCAGTATGAAGGGAATGTTATTCCAGGTAAAAGGACCAGCATTTTTAAAAAGCAAAGAGCAGCTGCTTTCAACTGGGGATGATTTTTCAGGGACACATTTGGTAATGTCTGAAGGTGTTTAGGTTATCAAAACTGGGGGGTGGATGTGCTATTGGCACATGATGAGTAGAAGCCAGGTCTGCTGCTAACATCCTACAGTGCACAGGCCAGGCCTCTATAGCACAGCTTTCCAGCCCTGAGCATAAATAATGCAGAGATTGAGAGACCCTGATTGAAGGCATGAAGCAGTGTGGCTTTTTCTGAAAACTGTTTTGTGTGGTTGGAGTGAAGTGTGCGGTGGATTGGTGAGGAAGGAGAGTCCAGGGAAAACTAGAGGACCTGAGACCCAACAAATGGACTGGGTGCTGAAGCTGCTGCTCCATGACCCGGATCTCACCCTGAAGGAGACAGGAGTCACCGCAGTGCTTTTGGAGAACCAACATCAGGAGCACTCACATACGGAGGTTACCCTGGCCATAATGCCCAGATGGATGGCAGAGCAGGAAGGTAGCTGCAGTAATTCAGGGCAGAAATGGGGAGGGCTTTAAAGAAGAACAGTGAGACTTAGTGACCCTCTGACTGCAAGGAAGACGAAGTCACAGATGGCCACTGGGTTCCTAGTGTGATGGCTGGGTGACTGTCCTCACTCACTGAGGCCAAAAACAGAGCTCAGAGGAGCAGGTTTCTGGAAGAAGGTGCTGAGCTTGAAAGGTGAAAGACATCTTGAGTATGCGTAATATATCTAAGGTTGCCCATGTGTGGACGACAGGGCCAGGAGGAAAATTCAGGGCTCTGTTGTTCTCCCTATTGCAGTAAATGACCAGAAACTTCATAACAAAAGATTCATTGGGAAAACCCAGAGGAAGTTAGAGCCAAGCATTCAAATGCAGCTTGCTTTCAGCTTCTGCACCCCCTTTTCAGAGACTCGCTTGGGTGATCCCAGAGTCTCAACAGCAGTAGTGGGAATGCAGCCAAACAATGAGACTACTTTTTTTCTATACCTTGGTTTTTTATTCTTTGGCTACTGTAATCTATGTTGTCAATTCTCTGATTTTTTTTCAATGCAAAGGAGAAATAAGTTGTTAACAAGTCAGTGGACAAAAAAGTTGACTTTAATCCTCTGCAAAACTACAAATGTGAGCCGACATACTCATGAGGGTTGTGCATAGACAGGCTGCGCTGCCTCTGTGGGACCCTCCTGCTTTGGCTCAAGGGCCAAAGAAGAGTGCACTCAAGGGAAGCCTTTGCCTGGCCCAGGACCCAGGGTTTCAGACATGTGGATGTAGGAGCAGTAAGATTGTTCAGGTCTCACTCAACTCCACTTCTCCTTCCTCCCCACTCTGTGTCACCTTCCTATCCTCCTCACTCCTTCCAGAACAACAGAAAATGAGAAGGTTTCAGGTGATTTGTTTAGGAACCACCTTGCTTTACAATGGCTTCTGTAGGGGGTTTCAAGTTCTGTATGTCCAAATGTAGACACAGAAATGGATGGGGATTAACTGGAGAAAACACATAACTGATCAATTGCAAGGCAAAGTTGGCATGTAGACGTACACAGGTCCTCTTGGTACAAGGCTATTTCTGAGCATAATGATAGCCAAGGCCGTGAGGGATACTATGTATTTAAAGATGTGCATTGATAAGAAGCAAAAACCTAACTGATTCCTTGTGAGAGAAAAAGAAAAGTGAAATCTGAAAAATGACTTTTTGTAAGTCATGTAGCGGCCGCCTTGCAGTGACAACCCTGAGCTCACACAGGCTGCTGTCCCTGTTGGCTCTTCAATGGAAGGGGAAGGGCAAGCCAGAGCTCAATACTGGCTTCCAGAGGTAGAGGTCGATGTCTTCATGATGTTCTTGCCTCTGGTGGGGCAAGAACATCTGGAGGTCTAGACCACCTGGAGTCTAGACCACCTGGAGGGAGAATGGATGTCCATCAAGGTAGTAATACTTGTGATCTGCAAGTCTCTCAATAGCTTACAATCGTGTTCTCTGCAAAATGTTTCCATGCTTATCATTTATGTTCCAAATCCCTGTGTGGTGGTACATTTTCTCTTATGAAAATTCCGTTATCACAAATGGAAACCATTTGCCTATGGCTTCCACCCACCGGTGATTTCACTACAGACAAGTGCATTACCCATGTTTTTATTTATTTCCGTGTTATTGGTGCTCTGGGTTCTGGGACCTCTCTGGTTGGGTACAGACTGCTCCTCCCAGGGCCAGCCAATTCTTTTTTTTTTTTTTTTTTTTTTTAATTTATTTATTATTATTAAACTTCAAGTTGTAGGGTACATGTGCACAACGTGCAGGTTTGCTACATATATATACTTGTGCCATGTTGGTGTGCTGCACCCATCAACTCGTCATTTACATCAGGTATAACTCCCAATGCAATCCCTCCACCCTCCACCCTCCCCCCTCCCCATGATAGGCCCCGGTGTGTGATGTTCCCCTTCCCGAGTCCAAGTGATCTCATTGTTCAGTTCCCACCTACGAGTGAGAACATGCGGTGTTTGGTTTTCTGTTCTTGTGATAGTTTGCTAAGAATGATGGTTTCCAGCTGCATCCATGTCCCTACAAAGGACACAAACTCATCCTTTTTTATGGCTGCATAGTATTCCATGGTGTATATGTGCCACATTTTCTTAATCCAATCTGTCACTGATGGACATTTGGGTTGATTCCAAGTCTTTGCTATTGTGAATAGTGCTGCAATAAACATATGTGTGCATGTGTCCTTATAGCAGCATAATTTATAATCCTTTGGGTATATACCCAGTAATGGGATGGCTGGGTCATATGGTACATCTAGTTCTAGATCCTTGAGGAATCGCCATACTGTTTTCCATAATGGTTGAACTAGTTTACAATCCCACCAACAGTGTAAAAGTGTTCCTATTTCTCCACATCCTCTCCAGCACCTGTTGTTTCCTGACTTTTGAATGATCGCCATTCTAACTGGTGTGAGATGGTATCTCATTGTGGTTTTGATTTGCATTTCTCTGATGGCCAGTGATGATGAGCATTTTTTCATGTGTCTGTTGGCTGTATGAATGTCTTTTTTTGAGAAATGTCTGTTCATATCCTTTGCCCACTTTTGGATGGGGTTGTTTGTTTTTTTCTTGTAAATTTGTTTGAGTTCTTTGTAGGTTCTGGATATTAGCCCTTTGTCAGATGAGTAGATTGCAAAAATTTTCTCCCATTCTGTAGGTTGCCTGCTCACTCTGATGGTAGTTTCTTTTGCTGTGCAGAAGCTCTTTAGTTTAATGAGATCCCATTTGTCAATTTTGGCTTTTGCTGCCGTTGCTTTTGGTGTTTTAGACATGAAGTCTTTGCCCATGCCTATGTCCTGAATGGTACTACCTAGGTTTTCCTCTAGGATTTTTATGGTATTAGGTCTAACATTTAAGTCTCTAATCCATCTTGAATTAATTTTCGTATAAGGAGTAAGGAAAGGATCCAGTTTCAGCTTTCTACTTATGGCTAGCCAGTTTTCCCAGCACCATTTATTAAATAGGGAATCCTTTCCCCATTTCTTGTTTCTCTCAGGTTTGTCAAAGATCAGATGGCTGTAGATGTGTGGTATTATTTCTGAGGACTCTGTTCTGTTCCATTGGTCTATATCTCTGTTTTGGTACCAGTACCATGCTGTTTTGGTTACTGTAGCCTTGTAGTATAGTTTGAAGTCAGGTAGCGTGATGCCTCCAGCTTTGTTCTTTTGACTTAGGATTGTCTTGGAGATGCGGGCTCTTTTTTGGTTCCATATGAACTTTAAAGCAGTTTTTTCCAATTCTGTGAAGAAGCTCATTGGTAGCTTGATGGGGATGGCATTGAATCTATAAATTACCTTGGGCAGTATGGCCATTTTCACGATATTGATTCTTCCTATCCATGAGCATGGTATGTTCTTCCATTTGTTTGTGTCCTCTTTGATTTCACTGAGCAGTGGTTTGTAGTTCTCCTTGAAGAGGTCCTTTACATCCCTTGTAAGTTGGATTCCTAGGTATTTTATTCTCTTTGAAGCAATTGTGAATGGAAGTTCATTCCTGATTTGGCTCTCTGTTTGACTGTCACTGGTGTATAAGAATGCTTGTGATTTTTGCACATTAATTTTGTATCCTGAGACTTTGCTGAAGTTGCTGATCAGCTTAAGGAGATTTTGGGCTGAGACAATGGGGTTTTCTAAATATACAATCATGTCGTCTGCAAACAGGGACAATTTGACTTCTTCTTTTCCTAACTGAATCCCCTTGATTTCTTTCTCTTGCCTGATTGCCCTAGCCAGAACTTCCAACACTATGTTGAATAGGAGTGGTGAGAGAGGGCATCCCTGTCTTGTGCCAGTTTTCAAAGGGAATTTTTCCAGTTTTTGCCCATTCAGTATGATATTGGCTGTGGGTTTGTCATAAATAGCTCTTATTATTTTGAGGTACGTTCCATCAATACCGAATTTATTGAGCGTTTTTAGCATGAAGGGCTGTTGAATTTTGTCAAAAGCCTTTTCTGCATCTATTGAGATAATGATGTGGTTCTTGTCTTTGGTTCTGTTTATATGCTGGATTATGTTTATTGATTTGCAAATGTTGAACCAGCCTTGCATCCCAGGGATGAAGCCCACTTGATCATGGTGGATAAGCTTTTTGATGTGCTGCTGAATCCGGTTTGCCAGTATTTTATTGAGGATTTTTGCATCGATGTTCATCAGGGATATTGGTCTAAAATTCTCTTTTTTGGTTGTGTCTCTGCCAGGCTTTGCTATCAGGATGATGTCGGCCTCATAAAATGAGTTAGGGAGGATTCCCTCTTTTTCTATTGATTGGAATAGTTTCAGAAGGAATGGTACCAGCTCCTCCTTGTACCTCTGGTAGAATTCAGCTGTGAATCCATCTGGTCCTGGACTTTTTTTGGTTGGTAGGCTATTAATTATTGCCTCAATTTCAGAGCCTACTATTGGTCTATTCAGGGATTCAACTTCTTCCTGGTTTAGTCTTGGAAGAGTGTAAGTGTCCAGGAAATTATCCATTTCTTCTAGATTTTCCAGTTTATTTGCGTAGAGGTGTTTATAGTATTCTCTGATGGTAGTTTGTATTTCTGTGGGGTCGGTGGTGATATCCCCTTTATCATTTTTAATTGCGTCGATTTGATTCTTCTCTCTTTTCTTCTTTATTAGTCTTGCTAGTGGTCTGTCAATTTTGTTGATCTTTTCAAAAAACCAACTCCTGGATTCATTGATTTTTTGGAGGGTTTTTTGTGTCTCTATCTCCTTCAGTTCTGCTCTGATCTTAGTTATTTCTTGCCTTCTGCTAGCTTTCGAATGTGTTTGCTCTTGCTTCTCTAGTTCTTTTAATTGCGATGTTAGAGTGTCAATTTTAGATCTTTCCTGCTTTCTCTTGTGGGCATTTAGTGCTATAAATTTCCCTCTACACACTGCTTTAAATGTGTCCCAGAGATTCTGGTATGTTGTATCTTTGTTCTCATTGGTTTCAAAGAACATCTTTATTTCTGCCTTCATTTCGTTATGTACCCAGTAGTCATTCAGGAGCAGGTTGTTCAGTTTCCATGTAGTTGAGCGGTTTTGATTGAGTTTCTTAGTCCTGAGTTCTAATTTGATTGCACTGTGGTCTGAGAGACAGTTTGTTATAATTTCTGTTCTTCTACATTTGCTGAGGAGTGCTTTACTTCCGATTACGTGGTCAATTTTGGAGTAAGTACGATGTGGTGCTGAGAAGAATGTATATTCTGTTGATTTGGGGTGGAGAGTTCTATAGATGTCTATTAGGTCTGCTTGCTGCAGAGATGAGTTCAATTCCTGGATATCCTTGTTAACTTTCTGTCTCGTTGATCTGTCTAATGTTGACAGTGGAGTGTTGAAGTCTCCCATTATTATTGTATGGGAGTCTAAGTCTCTTTGTAAGTCTCTAAGGACTTGCTTTATGAATCTGGGTGCTCCTGTATTGGGTGCATATATATTTAGGATAGTTAGCTCTTCCTGTTGAATTGATCCCTTTACCATTATGTAATGGCCTTCTTTGTCTCTTTTGATCTTTGATGGTTTAAAGTCTGTTTTATCAGAGACTAGTATTGCAACCCCCGCTTTTTTGTGTTCTCCATTTGCTTGGTAAATCTTCCTCCATCCCTTTATTTTGAGCCTATGTATGTCTCTGCGTGTGAGATGGGTCTCCTGAATACAGCAGACTGATGGGTCTTGACTCTTTATCCAGTTTGCCAGTCTGTGTCTTTTAATTGGAGCATTTAGTCCATTTACATTTAAGGTTAAGATTGTTATGTGTGAAGTTGATCCTGCCATTATGATATTAACTGGTTATTTTGCTCGTTAGTTGATGCAGTTTCTTCCTAGCCTTGATGGTCTTTACATTTTGGCATGTTTTTGCAATGGCTGGTACCGGTTGTTCCTTTCCATGTTTAGTGCTTCCTTCAGGGTCTCTTGTAAGGCAGGCCTAGTGGTGACAAAATCTCTAAGCATTTGCTAATCTGTAAAGGATTTTATTTCTCCTTCACTTATGAAACTTAGTTTGGCTGGATATAAAATTCTGGGTTTAAAATTCTTTTCTTTAGGAATGTTGAATATTGGCCCCCACTCTCTTCTGGCTTGAAGAGTTTCTGCCGAGAGATCTGCTGTTAGTCTGATGGGCTTCCCTTTGTGGGTAACCCGACCTTTCTCTCTGGCTGCCCTTAAGATTTTTTCCTTCATTTCAACTTTGGTGAATCTGGCAATTATGTGTCTTGGAGTTGCTCTTCTCGAGGAGTATCTTTGTGGCGTTCTCTGTATTTCCTGGATTTGAATGTTGGCCTGCCCTCCTAGGTTGGGGAAGTTCTCCTGGATGATATCCTGAAGAGTGTTTTCCAACTTGGTTCCATTTTCCCCGTCACTTTCAGGCACCCCAATCAGACGTAGATTTGGTCTTTTTACATAATCCCATACTTCTTGCAGGCTTTGTTCATTTCTTTTTCTTCTTTTTTCTTTTGGTTTCTCTTCTCACTTCATTTCATTCATTTGATCCTCCATCGCTGACATTCTTTCTTCCAGTTGATTGAGACGGTTACTGAAGCTTGTGCATTTGTCACGTATTTCTCGTGCCATGGTTTTCGTCTCTTTCATTTCGTTTGTGAGCTTCTCTGCATTAATTACTCTAGCCATCAATTCTTCCACTTTTTTTTCAAGATTTTTAGTTTCTTTGCGCTGGGTACGTAATTCCTCCTTTAGCTCTGAGAAATTTGATGGACTGAAGCCTTCTTCTCTCATCTCGTCGAAATCATTCTCCGTCCAGCTTTGATCCGTTGCTGGCGATGAGCTGCGCTCCTTTGCCGGGGGAGATGCGCTCTTATTTTTTGAATTTCCAGCTTTTCTGCCCTGCTTTTTCCCCATCTTTGTGGTTTTATCTGCCTCTGGTCTTTGATGATGGTGATGTACTGATGGGGTTTTGGTGTAGGTGTCCTTCCTGTTTGATAGCTTTCCTTCTAACAGTCAGGATCCTCAGCTGTAGGTTGTAGCTGTAGGAGATTGCTTGAGGTCCACTCCAGACCCTGTTTGCCTGGGTATCAGCAGCAGAGGCTGCAGAAGATAGAATATTTCTGAACAGCGAGTGTACCTGTCTGATTCTTGCTTTGGAATCTTCCTCTCAGGGGTGTACTCCACCCTGTGAGGTGTGGGGTGTCAGACTGCCCCTAGTGCGGGATGTCTCCCAGTTAGGCTACTCAGGGGTCAGGGACCCACTTGAGCAGGGAGTCTGTCCCTTCTCAGATCTCAACCTCCGTGTTGGGAGATCCACTGCTCTCTTCAAAGCTGTCAGACAGAGTCGTTTGCGTCTGCAGAGCTGCTGCGTTTGTTATTATTTACTGTGCCCTGTCCCCAGAGGTGGAGTCTACAGAGACAGGCAGGTTTCCTTGAGCTGCTGTGAGCTCCACCCAGTTCGAGCTTCCCAGCAGCTTTGTTTACCTACTTAAGCCTCAGCAATGGCGTGCGCCCCTCCCCCAGCCTCGCTGCTGCCTTGCCGGTAGATCACAGACTGCTGTGCTAGCGATGAGGGAGGCTCCGTGGGTGTGGGACACTCCCAGCCAGGTGTGGGATATGATCTCCTGGTGTGCCTGTCTGCTTAAAGCGCAGTATTGGGGTGGGAGTTACCCGATTTTCCAGGTGTTGTGTGTCTCAGTTCCCCTGGCTAGGAAAAGGGATTCCCTTCCCCCTTGCGCTTTCCAGGTGAGGCAATGCCTCGCCCTGCTTCAGCTCTCGCTGGTCGGGCTGCAGCCGCTGACCAGCACCGATCGTGTGGCACTCCCCAGTGAGATGAACCCAGTACCTCAGTTGAAAATGCAGAAATCGCCGGTCTTCTGTGTCGCTCGCGCTGGGAGTTGGAGACTGGAGCTGTTCCTATTCGGCCATCTTGCTCCGCCCCCGGTACAATGGATTCTGAGCATAGTACCCAATAGTTAGTTTAGCCTCCTGCCTCCCTCCTCCTTCCCTGAAGGCTCTAGGAGTCCCCATTGTCTATTGTTGCCATCTTTATGTCCATGTGTACCCAATGTTCAGCTCCCACTTATAAGTGAGAACATGTGGTATTTGGCTTTCTGAATAAATTTTTTTTTTCTAATTTCTAAAGTATATATGCTTATAGAACATTTGGAAAACACTACAAATTATGAGAAAAAAGTGAGAAAACCCATAATTTGATCCCTGTTGACTTTAGGCAGTGGAAATATATTTGCTCCTAGCCTTCAGATCTATCTAATTTTTATAATTTTCTTATTATCATACAGAATTTTTCACATAGTAAAATACTGTGAATATTTTCCTCTGTTTATGAAGATTCTGGAAATGTATTTATTATTAAGCCTAGCATTCCTTATTATAATATTCCTTAGAATGTAACACATGGGAATTCTTTGAAGGTGGGGCTGAAGTTAAATTCCTCCAGAGGAGATTTTTGTTTGTCAAAGCCAGCCCTTGCAGGTACCATCAATAAGGGGACTATGAATTCATCACCTCGGGACTGCTTTATTATGTATGTATGTATGTATGTATGTATTATTTTTAAAGACAGGGTCTCTCTCTGCCACCCAGGCTGGAGTATAGCAGCATGATCATAGCTTACGGCAGCCTCAAACTCCTGGGCTCAAGCAATCGTCCTACCTGTAGCTGGGACTACAGGTGTGAGCCTCCATGCTTGGCTAATGTTTTTTTAACTGTGTTAGAGACAGGTTCTCACTGTGTTACCCAGGCTAGTCTTGGATACCTGGCCTCAAGTGATTGTTCACCGGTCTCCCAAAGAACTGCATTAAATGAAATTCTCCACTTGAGGTTCTAACTCATGCCCTGACATGGGACTGTGGACCTCAAATGCCGTGGCCAAGTTGTGCTCACCACTTCAAGGAAAGGATTTCTTTCCACTTCCCCCAAGAGCCAGGTCAAAACAGGCAACTCTTCTTTATGCTGTCCTTCTGGGGACAGGTATAATTCTAATTCACCATTTACAGGTAAATTAATTCACACTGAAAGTGTAGCCCCTTGGGTCTTGACCTTATGCAGGTTAAGGTTGGGGAGAAGAGGGTGTGCATCTCCTGGTAGACTTCTCGCTCTGGCTTAGCCGTATCTAAACTTTATCTCTGATTGGTCCCACCAGTGCAGCTGTCAAAACAGTGGAAGATGCCCTCTGGGCTAACGCCTCCCAGACCATGCTATTGGCCTTGCGGAATTCCTGACTTTCTGCTAGCTTAGCAATGCATTGAAAACAATGCTTATATTTTGTCTGGAAATTTTGAGTGGGAGGGTTGTTCTGGGTTTCTAGCCCACTCATCATGTAAGAAGTGGAAATGCCAGTAATATATTTAACTAACTATTTTTGGATATTTAGTTTGTCATTACTGTTTTGCTATTATAAGTAAAGTATTTATAATGAACGTTTTTGTAGTCCTATCTTTGGGCATATCTTTGATTATTTTTAAACATATTTATAGAAGTAGGATTGCTGGGTCAATAAGTATAGACGTTTTAAAAGATTTTGATAAACGCTGCCAAAGTGTACGCCAGAAAGACTAAATCAAATTGTGACTTCACAAAAATGCTCATTTATTTTATCCCTCAAGAGAACATGATTTTGAATTCTTCTGAGACTTACACATGGAGCAGACAGGAAGGCAGAGGATGCATTTGGAGTTATTTGAGTTTCAGATTTACCTAGTTATCTACTGAATTTAGGAAGCCACCAGAAATCATAATGTGTGCAAATCCAAGATTCTTCATGGGCTTCAAAGGGAATGAGGCTTGGGTGGGCTTGATGAAAATGCCCAGAATGTGGCTCTCTGCATCTTCCTGGTGTCAGGAAGCTAGTCCCAGCCAGGCAGGAGAGGTGGAGCAGTGTGGACAATGGAATGTGATGTGGCAAAAAGGATGCAGCTGGGACTGCGGGTCACTAAGGTCCCCAGCACCTTATGAGGAGTGCTCTTTTGGAGCAGAGTCTAGTGGTGCTTAAAGAGCCCCAGCTATTTGGTTGTAAATTCTCTAATAAGCTCAATACTCTTAACCACTCTGGTGAAACCAGGAAATGATCTCTATTTTTCATCTGTAGCCAAAACCAAGCTCTTTTTTAGCCTGCAGAGTTGGAGGATGAGACTCCAAGCATGTGATTCCAGCCCTGCCCAGAGGGCTTTGCTATGAAAACCACCAGGCTCCAATATATATCAATTTGAGTTTTGGAGTTTTATTTTACATAAATCAAATTTTGGCAGTACTTAAGGCCCCATCAAGTGTAGTGAAAGCTCAAGAGGACAATATTTAATCTGAATAAATATCTATTGTCCTTCCTTGGGTGCAGGCTTGTTTTGCAATTAGAACTTTAGAACTTTGACTCAGTGTAATATATATTTAAATGCACACTGCTTGGCGTGCTTTAAAATGGCACATGTGAACCCTCAGTAACCTATTTCCAGACATCGTTTTTTAATTCTGTGACTATGTATATTTGCATATGTGTTTTAAAACTACACAAAGCCTGCCTGCAGCCCCCTTGGGTTCAGGATGGGTACACTGGAACAGTGATGATCCCCAGGGCCAGAGATTGTCTGGAACTCTATCAGCCAGAGCTCGGCAGGCAGGAAGCAGAGTTCAGCACAGATGGTTCAAGAGGCTTTACTGCATGGACTGTTTGTGGAAGTGTGGGAAGTGTTAAGGGAATCAGCAGTGGAGTTGAGGCCCCCAAAGACCAATAACAATAGCACAAAGCTATAACCACTGCAAGGCCGGAAGAGGCAAGGAGAGAAAATAGTACGACTGGTCCCGGTGAGATCAGAAGTCATAAAGGAGAGGTCTCCAGACAGGTGTGAAGTGACCTAGGGACTGCCAGAAATAGTTCAAAGCAGGATGGAGCAGGGCCTGACCTTTCCTCTCTTGCTGGTGTCTCTCCCGCCAGTTTACAGGAAGTTAAGATCAAGGGAACCTGGGGAATGCAGTCCATTGGGTCAGTGCCCCAGGGCACAGGGAACAACAGAGATTGGATTTGGGGCTGGCAGAAAGTTGGATCTTTGTCTCTGGAAGGTCTCAATGTACATGTATTTCACAGATAGTTTTATTTAATTAGTTGTCACTTGCATCATGAAAGATTGATAGCGAGAAGAGGAGGAGATGAGAAAACTTTAGCTTCTACTTAGCAGACTGGGGTCAAGCTCATGAACCTTCTCCAAAGCTCTTTTCCTCCCTTATTTGAGCCTAGCTGATATTGAATTATTTACACAGGGAAATTAATGGTGCTGATGTATGCATCCCAGTAACCTGACGTACACCTGGCAGGGATTATAATGTAGAGATTGCATTTGGGCACAAGTGGTCTTCAGGACCCTGATTGGAGACGCAGGTCAGTAAACAGAGGAGGAAAGGAGGCTCACAGAGCCTTGGTGACTTATTCCACGTGACAGAGCTTATACTTGGCCAAATCAAGACATCTAATTATTAGCTCATGTTGCTTACTTCTGGGTGTTGTATAATGAGTATTAAATTAAAATAATTACTCCTAAGGAATGTGCATAGGGATTTGCCCACATCTGACAAATGAGAGCAGTTCTGGTGCTCATCCAAATGATCTGTGCAGACCTTCTGCATCAGAAGCCTGCCAGAGGGTCCTCATGCCAGCCAGGCTGAGGAACTCTGTTTCTGAAGTGCAGGGGGTCCTGGGGTCTGGATCTCTATGGTGTGGCCCAGAGTTCCCTCCGAGTTCATTTGGTACAGATTAGTCTTGCAGGATACTCATTTTTGACAAAAGCGTTCTCTTGTCAGAAAAGAAAAATTAGAGAACACTATATTCTGCATCTTCCTCTTGGAGATTCAAAATGTACTTGACGTATTAAGTCTATATGAAGTTTTCTAGTTTCCTGGATAATGTTCTTTGAGAGTGAATTATCTAAATTTACACTTTTTATCTTTTGTTTTTCTAAGTACTTATGTAATCCTTTAATTTGACCTTTAACTCTCAGGAGAGTGTATGTCCACTCCATATTCTAAATTACAGAGGAATTTAGGAATTTAAAAGGAAGGGCATTTCAATTGCTCACGCACCCATATTAATTCCTGAGTGTGATGCAGACATTTCTGTACTTTTCCAATTTTCTAACAGTTTGTTGCTTAACATTTCCTAGGCAGCCTACCTGGGATGTGCAGCCATGGATATTTCTCTCCCTCATTCTCTCTGTTTCTCTCTTCCTCTCTCCTTTTTCCTTAGCATCCCTTTGGCTCTTCACTCACATCCCTTGGTCCATGGGCCGTGGCGGAAGGTTTTTGCACTATTTAGGTCCTAGGCATCCTTGGAGGATGTGTAGCCCTTCAGACTCTTTAGACAGACACTTACACAAAATGAAACTTTCTCCTGCTAATACTGGCAACCTTTCATGGCATAATTTAAGTATACTGCATGCTAACAAAGTCTGGGAACTCCTAATAAGAAGTGAGGACGGAAAGGAAAAAAGAAAGAAGGCAATAAATGATGGGGAGATGGGGAGAGAAAACCTGCATTTACTTCAATTATAAATTTGAAAGAAGCATTGACTATTCTTCCTATTTGCAGATGCTCAGAACAGGGCAGACATGGTGCCTTGTTCACAGCCATGTGTTGAGGAGGGATTTGGTTGCTGATTGCTCCTTAGGTTTTGGAGGAAGAAGTGAATATTGGTTCAGTGTTAATGATGCTGTGGCACACAAAATAGGGTTAAAGCCTTTTTCTTATTTTATGTCAAAAGTCATCGTAGGAAACTTGACATAGATTTGCTGTTATTTATGACTATAATTGCTTGATGTTAAAAACCCCTGCTTGCAATCTGAGTTGCTTGAAACACTGGTTCTGAAATACAAAACTAGATGCAGCTCATCTGGTTTCAGTTGTTTCCACATGAAAGGGCGGGATCATCCACAGGGGTTCTGAGCAAGCCACTGATGGCTTATCATTTGGGGTCATGGTCAGGAATAGCTTCATGTATGTTACTGTTTCATTTATGTGAAGTTGTTGAATGTCACTGAGCCAGAAATTCAAATTTAATTCACATTTTTAGGACAAAAATGTGACTAATCAGAATGATTCCACTTCCTATGGAGATTTGCCGAATCATTTTTTTATAAAAATCTAATGGTGATGGCTTCATTAAAATGCAAATTAAACTACAAACACCAAAACCCAGCCAACCATCCAAAACACTTAAGCATTTGGAAATATTTCTGTCCTCTGCTTTAATAGACATTGGAGACATGGAAAGGTGAGTGGTGGGAGAGGGAGGAGGGATGATAAATTACCTAATGGGTACGATATACACTACTATCCAGGTGATGGTTACACTGGAAGCCCAGACTTCACCACTATGCAATATGTAACAAAATGACACTTATATACCCAAAATCTATAAAAATATTTTTGAAAAAGAATGAGGGAAATGCTAAACATAGATCATGCATTTATTTTAATAACCAGCATTTGTGGTGTATCCTGTGATCATTACAACTTCAATCTGATTATCTGATCTTTGTCTGTGTCTACATCAAATGCCCGGAATAATGATGTCGGTTCTTCATTTACCTGTAGAGTTTGACCTTGAGTTTGTAATTTAGAACAGGCTTTCCAAACTTTAGTGCACAGATGAATTGCATGGGAATCTTGTTAAATTGCAGATTGTATTCTGCAATAGGGTTGTTAGATTCTGCATTTCTAGCAAGCTCCCTGGTGAGGCTGATGCTGGTGTGAGGACCCACTTTAAGTGTCAGGGATTTAGAGGAGAAAATGTAAGTGGATAAAAGGATTTCTTCAAATAAAGAATCAGCATACTTATTGCTTCATACATTCATCAAGATGACCAACTTATTCTTGGAAGCTATGCTATAACAAGAGTTGGAAGTGTTTACTCCTTTCAGATAACCAGGATGTTGTGTTGATCAGACTGCAACATTCTTTCAACATTCTAAGTAATCAAATATTAGGTGTTATAAATTATGGCTTTAACAGATACACAGGAGTGGAATAACAAAACCCAAAGTTTTAGAAAGCAAACATATCTCGATCATTTTAAATAGAAGACAGAGAAATACTTCTATATTATTTCATATAATAAGTTATGGAACCAGTATGTCTGGTGAATCTAAAGTAATTATCTTGTAAGAATGCAGTCTGTAGAGAGAAGTTTTGTCTTAATAATATGGTTGGTCATTTTTCTGAAAACAGTCCAGCTTTTTTCTACACCGATTTTTATAATACCTTACAGCCCCTGTGCTTTACGCCAAGATCACATGTGGGATTTGATTTCCCTGTGGACATGAAGTAAGGCTCATAGGAAATCAGTTGTTTGTTGTTATTTAGTTTTACTATGCTTAGTCTTTTCTAGGTACTAAGGTCAAAGGTTTTGAATGAAACTACCTTTTTAGCAGGGCAGAAACAACTCATCACATTTTCAGTTTTGTATTCTGAAAGTTGGGCTTCTCTGAAGAGCTTTGGAGAGGGATGCAACATCCTTTCTTTATTCTCCTTTTTTCCAAAAATTGTTTTGACTATTCTGCATCTTTTTCTTTTCCAGGTGATTTTGAGAATTAGCTTGTTAATTTCTTCAAAAGAGCCAGATCTTATGTACCTTGTCTGTTATGTACCTATGATGTTGGTTGTGATTGCCTTGCATTCTCAGTGGAGGAAAATCAACATCTTACCAATAATGATGAAGCTATGTTGTGTAAACTTTTATGATAAGTCTACAATCATTAGAAGGGGAAAACAACTCCTGCCCTTTTGATCCAGTAGCTAGAAAGAAATTATTTAGGAAGAGAGGGTAAAGGAGTCCTCAGCAAGGCTTCCATTTTAACAAAAAATAAAGCTCCCAAATCATTTCTTTTCTAAAAATGATCAGCCTGAAAAATCGAGCTGCCAACATAGATAAGCAAGCTGGAAGCTTGCACAGGTGAATGCCGGCGGCTGTGCCAATGGAAAAGGGCTTCCTGAGAGCCAGGCATGTTCAACATGGAGGATCCATCTTCTGTTTCTTTGTCACCACAGTGAAAAAGCAGACAACATGGCACTGGCCACGTAGAGAATTCATCTGCATAATAAAAGATTAGGGTGAGGCAGCCAGCTTGTTTGTACACTATGCAAAGGGCACACCTAGTCCTAACCAGTTCTTCACGTGTGCAAATGGCACATCTGGTCCGACCAGTCTTTTGTGCCCTGTGTAAATCAGACACTGCCTCCGCAAGCTCATCTACGAAATTTGCACTTCACTGTGGACCAGAAGACCTGCTCAGGACCCCCTGTCTCTGCAGCAGAGAACTTTTCTCTTTCTTTTGCCTATTAAACTTCCTCTCTTAACCTCCTTGTGTGTTCATAATCTTGATTTCCTTGGCGTGGGACAATGAACCTTGGATATTACCCCAGATGAATGACGCCACTTCATTTTAGATACCTTCAGTCAAAGGACACATAAAAGGAAAATTAATCTCGGGACCCCAAAATCACTAAGCCAAGGAAAGAGTCAAGTTGGGAACTGTGTCAGGCAAACTTACTTCCATTTTATTCCTAAATTACATAGCTATTTAACCCAAAGATAAAAAGGCTGCATACCTCCCTCAAAATTTGCCCACAAGGAAATTCCTAGTAGGCAAAGGACAGACAGAACTCAAAGTCATCACCCTGAGGCTCACATGAGACAAATGCATATATATGATTGCTTCCTCTGCCCCATTGTTTCACTAAGCCAGTGAAAGCATAAGTGACTCTTTCTGTAAATTGTATGTTCAGCGGAAGTCTAATCAGAAACTCAAAAGAATGCAACTGTTTGTCTCTTCTCTACCTATGATCTAGAAGCCCCCTTCTCCACCTCAAGTTGTCCTGCCTTTCCAGAGGAACCAATGTATGTATTACACATATTGATTGATGTCTCATGTCTCCCTAAAATGCATAGAGCCAAGCTGTGCCCCAACCACGTTGGGCACATGTCATTAGGACCTCCTGAGCCTGTGTCATGGCGTGTCCTTAACCTTGGCAAAATAAACTTTCTGAGTTGACTGAGACTTGTCTCAGATATTTTGGGTTCACAGCTGAAAACATCCTACTAAACACTTTTTAATAATTATCCTTTGTCAACTGCAGAGTTTATGTTCCTCAAAAGTGTGTGATTGGCAGACCCCATTGTTGTGGGATTAGTATACTCAGGCTTGCTTAGCATGCAAATTGTTTTTGGTCTGGTGAATTGTACTGGTTTGTTTCTGCACCGTTTCTACACTGTAACGCACTGTGATGCTTTTTCAGAAGTGTGTTGGATTGTTTTAATTCATTACTTCTCATAGTTGAAAGGTGAAAGGTAGTGGAAGATTTTGAGCTAAGAATTTTGAGACCCAAATTCTATTTCTGGATTCCCTGTAGGGAGGGTTACGGGAAGCCAGCGAGGTATCTAGGGGCAGTGGAGGCTGCTGGTGACAATTTTCCCCAGGTCTAAAAACAAGGGGAGGGAGCTTTTATCGAAATGTACATAGAGGAGATGCAATTGTTGGGGCCACCTGAAAGGCAAGGGAATGAGATGGCAGCTGGTGGTGGCTGGCTGGGAGATAGCCAGGGGAACCAGCACCCTAACCTCTCCCTCCTCCCACCTTTGCCCACCCTTGCATCTCCTGCTGACGCTTGCCATTGGTTGAGGCCAGAGGGAAGCCAGAGGACCTGGGCAGGATGCGATTCTTAGAGATTAGCTTCCTGGAGCACCCAGCAGTGTGGAGAAGGGTGGATTATGGATCTGGAGGGGCAACTTGAGAGAATGCGGCATAGAAGTGTCTGCCAGTATTTACAGATGGTGTGAACAGCTAGCGAAATGCAATTCCACTATCACCTTTTACTTTTCTGTATGCAAAGCTGCTAAGTGTGTCACCCAGGGTCACCGGAATAGAATTCTATGCTTCCCACCCATCTATCATGCAGTCATTCTTATACACCAAACACTACGTCTTAAAACATCCCCCTCTGGTATACCCAAATAGCACACAAGAGAGTGTGATGATATTACCCAAAGCACATACTGGTAACACAGTATTTCTTTGAAGTCCCAATTTTATTTAAAAAAAATTCCTGCAGGTTTTGTATTTAGCTTTTTATTATAAAATATCCGTGTTAATCATATGAACATGGAAATTTCAGTTTGAGAAGCTCAAATTAAATCTGAAACATAGATCTCCTACAAAATAGTGTGTATTTTTTTTTTTTTTTTTTTTTTTTTTTTTTTTTTAGAAATTCACTTCATGCAGATCAGACTTTAAAACGGCTGCATAAAATGGAAAATCGCAGCACAGATCAAAGTATAGAAATGTATACAAAAATAGTGTTTCACAAATTCATTCATTTGTCCGTTTATTGATTTGTGTTGATTGCCTGTTCTGCTGGTGAGAAGTGTTTCAGCTTTTGGTACCCAGAGCTGGAAGCTGTGTGCTCTGACAGAGGCAGCCTCAGATAGCCAGAAGGGGCAGCATCTCTCTGCTACCTTCCTTTACCTTCTGTCCAAGTTCTCAAGGAAGGTTATGAAGGCACTCAGAGTTCCTTCTTGAGCAATCTTTAGAAAATGACCACATGGACAAACTGAACTGAGAGTATCATGTCCAGCCTTCAACTAGGAGTCATTACCAGAGGAAGTAAGGTTTGGTTTTTTGGTCTGTTAGCAATCATCTCCTTTTACTTTTTTTGGGTTTTTTTTTACTTCCATTCAAACCTGCAATATATGTAGAATTTGTTTTGTATCAGGTTATTTTTATTTTTGGATCAATAAACATTAAAGATAGAAACCATCGGTGAAATTGCCTTTGTGATCATGCACATTGTGTTGAATCTGTCTGAAATCCTTGGTAATTATGTCCTGGCATTTGGGGCATATTGCATGACTTTTGGGGGACCATTTAAGAACCTGGGGAATTCTGGTGGTACCTCACTCTGAGATTGTGCAGAACATCTCCCAATCTGAGATTATGCAGAATGTTTTTTCAAAAGTTATGTAAGTACCCTGTAGCCTATCTCTTTTTCTTCATTTGTGATGTGTTTGTGAGGCAAATTACCAAAAGGCGTCATTTAATAAAAACAGGAAGAAAGTTTGTTCAAAGAGGATAGGTGGCCTTCCTGATGTCACTCAGTGGCCCCAGCAGGACTGCGGTGGAAATTTTGGCATGAGAATTCTGGTCACACTATTCTTTCCACCAAAACCAAACCAAATCAAAACAACCCCCCTCCGCCCCAAACAAACTGAACTTTCAAATAGCTTTAAATCTTGAAAATAAACCTTAAGGGGGAAAAAGCAAGCTATTCTTGGTGTCACACCAGATCCATCCTTAGACCCCAGGCCCAGATTTTCCTATTCAGGAAGAAAAGCATCAGCAGATCTGATGGGGGCATTTGGTCAGGTTTGAATAGGGTCACATGGAACGATCCCATTTCTTGCTGCTACAAAAGTCTGCTCAAATGTGAGAAGCCACCAGTAAAGATGATTTCTAGGAACGTAGACTGCCACTCTAGGCTTTCTTGGTTGCATTGGCAACATTGCTGGCACATGCATTGTTCTTGGAATTATAGAATTGCTCAAGAGACACTTACTGAACTGCACAAAGAGAGTTGCCAGCAAATAATTTTCTAAGCACAGATGTTTCCATAGACTTTATAGTATCCCTTTAGCTCTAAAAGATCCATCTGTATCATAGAAAGTCGAAGATGTGAGCTTGGCCAAACCCATAAGAATCTCTTCCATTGGATCTACTGGAAGATCTAAGTTCCCTGTCAGACCTTTGTTATTGCAACTTAAAGTGAAGATATGAAGTCAAGGAGAAAAGAAAGAATAAACCCTCATTAAACACTTTTCAGATCAGGCTAGGAGTTTTTGCTTGTGTTCTCACTTAGACTTTCTAGAGTTGGTGTCCTCCCATTTCTAAAGATGAAGAAATTGAGTCTCAACAAAGTTAAACATTTGGCAAAGGTTTTCCAGCTCTCAAAAGTGATCAAGTGAGGCCCAGTTTTGTCTGATTTTAGAACTTATTTTCTTTCCACTTGTACCCATGAAGTCTCTTAGAATTCAGTGGTTCTTTACCTTACAGAAACCAGGAGACCCTTCCTCCCCTCCTAATAAAAGGCACAGCCATATTATATTAGCCACAATTCCAGGCGATTCCTGGACATCTTGGGATCTGTTCTTGGACCCCAGATAGAGAACCTGGTATCCAGAGAGAGGCCATGGTCATTTGTGTTTTCCTGATACTCCTATGAGACCCCCTTGGTGGCCTGATCCATAATATTCTTACAAGGAGGAGATGTCCTCTGGCCTTTTGCTCATCAGAGGCTAATTCGGTTCCTCTAAGTGAAGACAGAGTAGGGAGAACATATATTTTGTATAACTTGCTTCCTCTCCTAGGGTATTTGAATTAATACAATTACCTATTTTGGGAGGGAGATGATGTCATATAGTTTCCATTTAATGAAAGTATGGATCAAGCAGTTATTATGTTTGAGTTCCTGATAATATGATATGGTTAGTCAGAGTAGAATCTAAAATAGAAGAAAATGACTTAATTGTCAAGGGGAAAGTAGAAGAGTGTGGTCACCAGGCTGTGTTTCTTTCTCTGCTCCTGTTTTTACGGCATTGTAGTATAGTGGTTAGGATCTTACCAGTTTCCTCATTAATTAATGAGTACAAAAATAATCATCGATACATGTTCACATTGTACTTTACGGGTATTGTGATTTCTTCCTTTTTTTCTTTAACAATATTCTTTGAGACTCGGTAGATGGATATATAATCTTTGGTATTTTTCAAACAGAATTGTCCTTGGAATTTTTTTTGTAGAGATTCCTGAGATTATGTCCCAGGGAACACATTTTGGAAAACACTATTCCAGAAAGATCATGGTAAATCAGAAGGGTAGCTGAAAACCAAATCCTAGCCTTACATAAGCTTGGTTACATACCAGCTATATGACGGAAATCAATTACTTCACCTCTCTAATTTTCAATGTTCTCATGAGTAAAATGAACATAATCATACCAACCTAACTCACAAGATTATTGGGAGGATTAAATACATTTTTAGATATAGGACACTTAGATCTGTGCTTGATACATTGTAAATTTCCATAGGTGATAGCTAATAAATTAGAGAATTATAGATTTAGTTAAGTGGGCATTTTTTGTAAAAGGAAGAAAAGCAAGAACATGTCCTATCTATCTTCTTCATCTGTTTCATACCCGTCACCACTAGCAGCCCCTTCCTGCCTTAGGGAACTTACAGCTCCCATTTGAAATCCTGGGTGGAGTTTTGTGGAATTTTTGTTCTACCTGAGTCGACATCTTCTTTAATATTTGCATGGCAGGTCAGTGTTTTTTCATATTTAATTTTTCATATTTTTTCATATTTAATTTTTTGGAAATGGTCTTGATCTCTCACCCAGGCTGAAGTGCAGCAATGTGATCATAGCTCACTGCAGCCTCAACCTCCTGGGTTCAAGCAATCTTCCTGCCTCATCCTCCCAAGTAGCTGAGACCACAGGCACATGCCACCATGCCTGGCTAATTTCTTTCTTTCTTTCTTTTTTTTTTTTTTTTTTTGAGACGGAGTCTTGCTCTGTCACCCAGGCTGCAGTGCAGTGGCATGATCTCGGCTCACTGCAGCCTCCGCCTCCTGGGTTCAAGTGATTCCTCTGCCTCAGCCTCCCAAGTAGCTGGGATTACAGGTGTGCACCACCATGCCTGGCTAATTTTTGTATTTTTAGTAGAGACAGGGTTTCACCAGATTGGCCAAGCTGGTCTTGAACTCCTGACCTCATGATCCACCCGCCTCAGGCTCCCCAAGTGCTGGGATTACAGGTGTGAGCTACTGCACTCAGCCAGTTTTTTTTTTTAATTTTTGTAGAGATGAGGTCTCGCCATGTTGCTCAGGCTGGTCTCCGACTTCTGGGCTCAGGCAGTTCTCCTGGTTTGGCCTCCCAAAGTGCTGGGATTACAGGAGTTCAGTTTTTACATTGCTAACTCATCTTTTATTGGTCTAATGGGTAACTGAAATGAAAACTGCCTGAAGAATCTGTATAAAGCAATCAGGAACAGACCTGTTCTGTGGTGCATTTCCCAGATGTAGAACCCTCTCTGGCTTCTGCGGCCATGTGTGTTTACAGCAGCTCTGATGCAGGACTGGTTGCTACCAGTGTGGCAGATGTGAGCTTTCTCTCGAACATCTGGTTGGTAGTATATGGAGGATCCCTTTGCCTAGCTAAGGAACATGAGGACTAATTTACAGGATCTAAAGAGATTGGAGATTCATTGCATTATCCTGTGCAATAATGACATGAGACAGTGCTCTGTTTGTGAATGGGGCCACTGGAGAAGGAAAATCTGGTCTTTATCCGAGTCTCATGGGATGACTCGCAGGCTTTAGCAGACTCCCACTGGGTTTTGGTATAATTATTATACTCTGGGCTGCATCCTGAGGATATCAGGTTCATGAAAAAGTAATTCTGGGACAAGGTGACTCAATCTGGAGGGAGAGCCAGCAGGCACCAACTCCTGGAGAAGCGAATCATTTTGGATGCTGGGACTCAATTCTTTGCCAGGTCAATATTCCTCAAGCTGTTTTTCCCCACTAATATGTATTTTTTTCCTCTTGAAGTCAGAGGACTGAATGTCCTGAAATTGAAAGTATTAGGAAGGAGAGAAGAGAGCAGCGTTCTGGAACATGATACCTTTTCAGGTAGATGTGTGATTGGAAAGCAGCCTTGGAGGGTGCTTACTGCACTGCCTTTTAGGGCCCCTTCTCACTTACCTCTGTTCCCGTCTAGGGACTAAATTTTCTTTTCTCTCTAGTTTTCTAATTCCCAGTTGCCTCTGTCCCACTTAGGATAAACCTACTCATGTATGAGACATGTAATTTCTCTACTTTATGTCATTCTCAACCTTTTAAAATCTGAAGGCCATTCAGATGGTACAGAGGCTGTGAATATTCTCTCTAATCTATTGTTTACTTTCCCAGAAGTGTTTCCCAGAATTGGCAGGAAGGCTCATGCCAGCCTCAGAGGCTTTGATGACGTGATGGCTAATGCACTGTTAAAATCTACCAAGGTAAGAAGTAGATGTCGTAATGGTACAGAAATAAATCCCCCAGAGGGGAAGCTGGAGGACAATGTGAGGACCATGAAGGCCCATGAACCACAGCAAAAGATGCGTTTCTAGTGTTTCATCTTAGTCCTCTCACATTAGGGCAAATTAAATCTGCTTCCTTAAGTCCTGAAATACACTCAGAAAGAGGTCAAAGGACTAGTACCCTGAAGTTTGGGAAACTGTGTAGGACGTGCCCAGCAGGAAGCTTTAGGACAAGCAGCTACCCTGCACTTACCTTCCCTCTCCAGTCGTAAGCTATGGGACTTTGTAGTGTTAGGGTGAGAACAGGATAAGAACTCTTGATGCATAGGTGGGTATGTGGACTGATGAATGAATGAATCATCTGGATATGGGCACAAGTGGAAGACCACCCCTCCATGTCCTGCACAGAAGAGTCCATGGCCTTCTGATTTAGTTCAGTCCTGATCAACAACATGGAGAATGTACACATTATTTTATGTGCTCTTGTTTTTTTTTGTAAGATCAGAAAATGTGAAGAGAGAGGTGTCTCCTTGTTAAAGAAGACTAATAAAATTGTATGATTTTCTTCTTGACTTTTAGAGTCTGGCTCAAGGAAGTGTGAGTAACCCAGAGTTGGAAATTTGTCTAGTTGGAGACCTCATCCAATGGATGAATGTCACTAAGGCATCTTGGTGGCCAACCCTGCCATGATTCTTGTCTCAGTAATAAACCATGCCTGGCCTTTCCTGGAACTGCTTTGTGACCTGCAGCCTTTCCGCTCATCAGCTGCCTCATTTCTGTTTGTAGGACTAGCTTTTATTTTTTTTTTTGCTTGGGGTCACACCTTCTCATAGCTTGATTTTTCTTTGATCTTTTCTCCTGATTAACAGAAGTTATTTCTGTGTGGAATGGAAGATTGTGAACTTTATCTTTGACTTAAAATGCCAGTCACTGTTTTGAAAGCTGCCAACACAATATTCCACTCCTAATTTAAAATGGTAAGAGAAGGCAATTATTCTCTTACTATAGTAGGATTTAGTTTGTATTGGACTATGAAGACTTGAAAGTTGATCAGAATTTTGGCTTTATAGTATGGAGAAACTGCCCAAATCAAAGAGTTCTAAATTTTTCGGGACTTTACTTGGGCGCTTTATACATGGGCAATTTTCCTAGAAGAGAATGTGAGACCTCTATCATTGGGGCAGCCCTTGCAACCCAAGCTGAGGAACTAACTGCCTTAGGAGAGATTGAAAGATGATTTAAGATGAAATATTCCAAGTTACTATATTACTGCTTTTCCTTCCTATTTAATTTTTTACTTGCGTATGTCATGATGTCTTTTAGGACTAGGTCAGAACTTCTGAGCTTGGGGTGAGGGTCGGAGGAGGAGCACACATCCCTAACAGAATATGTCAGAATCTCACTGAAAGGAAGTGGAATTGGAAAAGCTTATTCAACGTAGTGTATTATTTTGCATTTGAAAAACAGCAGCACTAAAAGTAACAACAAAAATCTTACTGTTTCAAAATACTGAAGTGTCAATGTAGATGAAATTATCTTTGAAGTAAAAGATTCAAGTCTTAAGCTAAAATGCACGAGGCACTGAAATTTCTTCTTTTTGCCTGTAGGTGGAAGATGTGTCATGTTGATGTCAAAATCTGCATATCAAATACATAAATACATAGTAATCCTCCTGTAATATCAACAGTGCCACACTGTTCAGGTTTAATTGGTGTTTTCAACACTGCCAAAGGAGTGGTTAATGAGAGAGGTCATTTAAATTATCAGCTCACTGTCAAATACTCGTGACATAGAGCAAGGCAAAAGATGTTTTTAGTCATCTCAGTTCTGGGTTTCGCTGTCTTTGCTGCCTTAAAATCTTTTCTATATAGCAGATCAATCTTACCACCTCCATTGAGGCTGCTGGAGAAAAATCACAAAACTGCTTACATGTAGGCAACTGCGCATCATGGTCTTTGCCTCAGCGGGGCCTTCAGTTTCATCTAAAATTCATGTCATGTGTTTCTGGTTCTCATCTTTTCCAGTTCCACATCTGAATCACTCCCCTCTCCTCGGGACCTTTCCTGTGACCTCACCCCACTGCTGCTCAGCAGATGATCTGGTCATTTACCCCACAGGGGAGATGGATCTGTCGTGCGTGCATTCCTTCCAATTTGGCCTTTACACAGGCAATCTTCCCTGCCTTCTCAGAAATCCTTCATGTTTCTGAGGAATGGCTGTGCCTCTTCCTGAGCAAGATAGGTCCTTTCTGGTGAATCTGAGATGCTGCCATTTCCACCCCCTTTGAAACTTTTCTTACCGTATGACACCCTCATAGCTCTTGCCTCCTTTCTTTAATCAGTTCTCTTTGGCCTAGAAACAGGGTCAGGAATTGCTCCTTTGATTCTTTATGCCCCCAAGTTCTGGAAAGGATACCTGCATGCTCTTCAGATTCCTCTCCTTCTATTTGCTCAATCTACTATGATCTGTCTTCTGACTGCCATTCCACTCATAGCCCTTGGCAAGGACCCCAGGGACCTTCTGGTTCCTAAATCCAGTGGACACTTTCAGGGCTTTTGGTTTTTCAACTTGCTTGAGTTCTCTGTAGCAACTAAAACTGTCTCCTTTGGTTTCTATGAATTTGCTCCTGGTTTGTCCATACCTCTGGGTCCTCAGTCTCCTGTCAAGGATTCTCCTCCTCTGCCCATTCTTTAAATAATGATTTTTCGGGACTGTCTTTGGCCTATTTCTTTCTGTACATCATATTTTCTCTGGGCTTTTTCATACACTGTAGTAGCTTTACTGTCACCATACTCTGGTGATTTCCAAAGTCTAACTGTAGCTCAGAGCATCTCTCAGAACCTTGGCCGTATCATGCTATTTACCATATCTCTACCGGGATGCCACAGAGCTGTCTCAAACCCTGTATGTCCAAAATGATTTCTAATTTGTTTGAAGGAATCAATGCCTACTCAGTCTCTCCCGCAGAAATCTGAGGTCATCCTTCACTCTGTCCCTCATCCTTTTCATCTCACAAGCCATTATATACTGTGCATTATATTTCTTAAAGATCTTATCTGTTTCCTAGCTCCAGTTCTGTCATTTATTGCTTGGACCATTAAAAAGCCTCTTAATTGGTCTCTTTATTTCTATCTTGCCTTCTTCTAATCTGTCTCTAACATTGTCACCAAGGAGTGCAGACCTTTCCATGTGGCTCCCTCCAGAGAAAGACTTCATTAGCTCTCCATGGTCTGTACAAGAAAATCAAAGTTCTGAGTCTTGCTGCCTAAGCCTTTTGGTAATCTGCCCTCTGTCTATCATGCCACCCTTGTCCACTTCAGTTCCACACCTCCAACCTTGGGTTTGAATACTACTGAAAAATTACAGTCCCTAGAATGCAGCCTGTTATTCCTGCAGCCCCTTAGCCCAGGGTCTGACACACAGTGTTTAGTAAACATGAAGAGGATTTCTTCTTTGCTACTGTTCATTGTGATTTGCATTCTTTACTAGGGAAAATGTCTAACGTAATAAATGTATTATGGATTCTCAGATTGTATTTGAAATGTGACTTAGTCTATTTACCTGTTTGATGAGTAAGTCTCTTCTCTGGGACCCTAACTATTGGTTAAGCTCATATGACTTCTAGAATGGTGAGCGCATTAACTCTAGCAATAAACTATTTTTAATTTCTACAAAACTATGATGAAAATGTTTTGTGAAAACAAATTTTTCATGCACTTTTTGCCTACTGATGTGAGTTTTGAGTCTTTCCGGCAGAGCAAGTTTGATCCTTCTTTATTGTGATGGTCCTTCCAGTGTTTGAGGATGGCTGTGCTCTTTTCCTTGGGTCTTCTCTTCTCCCTGCTAATATACCAAATCATATCAAGTGTTCTTCTCATCACATAGTATCAACTCTCTTTGCCTTTTTGAGAGCTCCTTTTTTTGGCTCCAGATTTTCTGTGTATTTATGTGTTTACCAACTTGTCCACCTCTGAGAGCGTCCAGGACCACTTTCCTGATAGCTATTAAGCTTTGTTAGTGCAGACTGAGATTACACTAAATGCTTTGGCAGCAACATCACTTCGTTGGCTCATATTGACTATCTGTTAAAGTCATCCCTTACTTCTACTTAAGGGTGGAAACCACCCAACAACATCTGTCTTGTTGCGTTTTGGTTGAAAGTTGAATAATAAATCTGGTGCTAGTACAGTTATGTTTTTGTCCTAAATTTTATCCTCGCTGAATTTCATCTTGCTAAAGAAGGTATTTTGTGAATCCTGATTCTGGTCATGTAAAATTTTCAGCATTCTCTCTGACTTTTTCTCAGTATAAGCTTATAAACTGGTGATGTTCAGTGGGGTTAGATAAAAATATCTATAAATAAGAGATATTCTTTATTCAGCATTAACTATATGCTGGTCATCATAGCTTGGTATTTCCATGTGTATCCTTGTTGGTTCCATACAGCACTGTGAAGTAGGCACTATTAATACCTTTATCTTACATGTAAGCCACTCAATCAGATATAGGTCCTTCATGGTTGCCTCTAGAAGTCTTATTTTCAGTTTACATTAATTTTCTTGTCAATATTTTTGATGGGAGCTTTTTTTTTTTGATGGGAGTTTTTAACCAGCTACCAACACCCCACTTAACTTGTACTAAAATCTAGTATGTACATTTCTTATAAAAACTCTATAGTATGATAAACTCTTTTCTTGTTACTTTAACCATTGTTAGTGAATTTTCTTGTTACTTTAAACATTAAGAAAACTGTGGAAAATATAGAAAGTTATAAAGAAGAAAATAATGATCACCCTTAATCTTATCATCCAGAAATAGCCACTATTAACTTTTTAACATAGTTATAGTCTTTTTACATATATACATAATTTCATGTTTCTTAGGCTTATCAATTCTTTCCTAGTTATAATGCCAAATTCTTCAAAAAATGCAGTGTATTCTACTCCACCTTTCAAAGAAACTCTTATATAAGTGACAGGACAATATTAGTTAATACAGTGATTATATGTCCTTTCAATATTTATGATACTAGATTCCTCCAACTTTTGAAAAACAATACATTTACAATGAAAAATAACATATTTCCTATTACTTACATGTAGTATTGGTTTGTGAAATGAAATTGAGTGATATTGAACAATTGGTAATACATGTGTGAATCTGTATACAATTTTATTTAAAACATATATCTTTGTTAATGACAGTGAAAAAGAAGAAATACTAGCACATTTTATGAACAACTAGTTTTAGAATAGAATATAAAATCATTTTTCATTTAGAATAATTACTTTTGCTCCAAAGAAAATTTACCTCTTGAAGGAATCTGCATGGACTCTGACTTATTGGGTAACTACTTTGATACTTAGGTTTATTTATTAATATAATATTATAAATATATCTTGGGGAAAATATATGAGCTATGAAAATGTCTAGTAAAGCAAGAGATGTGTATCATTTATTTTGTTACTCAGGAAAATGAGTTCTTCATATATTCCTAAAGTATATTAGTTATCTTCCTTCTACCCTACTTTTTAAAGGCATCAAGTACAATTTGTTACTTATGTCCTCTGTCCCAAAGAGGCTATATGCTGTGTCTTTAACTTATCTTTGATTTGTTATTTGTGGACCTGGCTTGTCTATTCCGCTAAAAAATACAATTTTTTAGGATCAAGTGTTGGGGCCTTGTTTTTTCGTATTTCTGGGTGACCTCTGTTTAGTATGGGGCCTGTGTATCCCATGATTTCTTTGAGTGTTTATTGAGTTGAAGGGAGTATCAGAATATGGTTGAGATGGAACTTACCATCATCCTGGCTTCTAATACTGTCCCGATGAAGTAGATCGGGGTCCCCAAACCCCGGCCTCGGACTGGTACCAGTTTGTGGCCTGTGAGGAACCAAGCCACACAGCAGGAGGTGAACAACAGGCGAGGGAGCATTACCGCCTGAGCTCCGCCTCCTGTCAGATCAACAGCAGCATTAGGTTCTCATAGGAAAGCAAACCCTACTGTGAACTGAACATGCGAGGGATCTAAGTTGCAAACTCCTTATGAGAATATAATGCCTGATGATCTGTCACTGTCTCCCATCACCCCCAGATAGGACCATCTAGTTGCAGGAAAACCAGCTCAGGGTTCCCACTGATTCTACATTATGGTGAGTTGTATAATTATTTCATGACATATTACAATGTAATAATAATGATAGAAATGAAGTACACAATAAATGTAGTGTGCTTCAGTCATCCTGAAACCATTCCCCCCGCCATCCTCTGGTCAGTGGAAAAATTGTCTTCCATGAAACTGGTACCTCGTGCCAAAAAGGTTGGGGACCACTGAAGTGGATGAATGCTTTAGTCAGACAGCTTTGGTCTACTGTTCACAAGCAGCTGAGTACCAATTATGCATTCAGCATTGTGCCAGATGCTTTGGACAAAAAGACAAATAAGGCATAGCTTCTGTCTCTAAGTCATGCACAGCCCGCTAAAGGAAACAGTTATATAAAGAAATAAGTGCAGTGTAGCACAACACTTGCTCAAAGCCACACAGCCTGTGAGGGGCAGGACTGGGATTCAGTTTTTTTTTTGTTCAACTCCACAGCTGCCAAGCCAAGATGCTTCCAGAACAGAAAAACTAGGAGTGCTGATAGTTTTTGCCCTACTCCTCAGAGCAAAACATCAGCCTTGCTCCATTAACAGAAAATGCACATCTTTCTTTTAAAACATTATTAAATTAAACATTTTGTTTTATTTGCAAATTAGGTCCTCCAGAAACTGGGGAAAGCTGATGAGACAAAAGACGAACAGTTTGAAGAATATGTCCAGAACTTCAAACGGCAAGAAGTGAGTCCATTTGCTTCGTTTCTGGAGTGGGAAATGGTTTAAATGTGTTTGTGTCTTAGCATATAAGCAAAATGCATTAAGATTAAAAAAAGAATAGGTGGGGTTGGCACTAACTTGAGAGTAACCCTTGCTAGTTCTGTAGAATTTCCTATGGAAGATGGGAAAAGGCCATAGACAGTAGATTTTGGAATCCCAGGAGATAAAGACTCTGCTGTCCTGGATTGCTTTAGTTTTTTATTATACTTTATTTTTTGAAACAGGGTCTCACTCAGATTGCCCAGGTTGGCGTGCAGTGACACAATTTTGGCTCACTGCAGCCTCGACATCCTTGGACTCACGTGATCCTCCCACCTCAACCTCCTGAGTAGCCGGGATTACAGGTGTACACCATCACATGTGGCTATTTTTTGTGTGTTTTTAGTGGAGATGTGATTTCACCATGTTGCCTAGGATAGTCTTGAACTCCTGGACTCAAGCGATCCACCCACCTAGGCCTCCCAAAGTATTGGGATTATAGGTGTGAGCTACCAGGCCCAGTCTTGGACCACTTTAATACAGATGACTGGTCTATAGGAATGCTGGTGTTTCTGAAGATTTATATTTCATTGGACATTAGAAAAGCAGTAGTTTAACACTTCCGGTAAAATAACCTTAATTGTTGCATGCTTCAAGAGCATGCATTAGCAACAGGGAGTATACTAATACCTTCCCTAAGGGGCTGAAAATTGGTTCTTGGTGGGTGAAGAAAACTTTTTCAGTGTATAAAGCAAATATAAACATACATTAGATAAACAGATATATAGTATACTTATGATATTAAAATTTTACAGGCGGTGTAATTAGGAAAAAACGTCTTAAAAGACTCCTTGGGAAGGTGACAATGAAAAAAAAGGTTGAGAAACAGATTGTGATGTTTGTTCCTTTAGTGTATGTGTTTAACAGACATGTGAATATAGAAACTATTTTTAAACTATGTCTTGATCTCTAATGCTTGGATAATTGGCTAGAATATCTCTCTTTTGGTAACACACATAAGGGCTGGGGAGGGGAAGATAGGAGTGGGGCCCTCTGAGGTTAGAAGCCTCAAATCTAGAGATCATCTTAGAGATGGGGTGGGAAGAAGGCAGGCTGAGAAGGCCTTGGGAAATGGGGTTTGGGTATTATAATGTCTAATTATGTGGGGAACAATATAAGGACATGGATTTATTTTCCTGCTGTCATTGGAGCTACCAGTGTCCACAGAAGGAATTATGGCCTCAGGGATGACACCAACAATGGGAAATCATCACAGGTTTTATTTTGCCCCCTTTGCTCCTGACCTTGGAGGTTTCTTTCTTCCATTTGTGTATCAGGGTTCCTGCTGTTTCTCTCACCAAGACATTCTATTTCTTTTCCTCACCAAGAGGGATTATACATTTCAGCAGGTATGGAGCCAGGTAGATCAGTTTTGCCAAAACACATTCCTGAATGTCTCTAGTTTCATCCGAAGACTAAGGATTGGCAGATGTGATAGGTAGTCACTTTACCACGAATGGGATAGCAAACATGTTCTATCTGAACATGAGAAAAGGGAGAGGGGAGCTGGAGAACAAACAGTAACAGAGAGAAAAACTGATCATGGCCAAATGAACAAATATTACAGAGAGCTTTGGCTTAATAAAGGTAGGAAAGAGAATTCCTAGGGAAATATTGGACTTGGGCCCACAGAATAAGCACTCTCCTACTCTCCTCCAGGAGAAAGGGTCTCCAAATCCACTTCTGTTCTCATCTGGTGATTTTTCACACATCTCCTGCATGTGGGTAACTCTCAGATAGATCATTGTCTTGGATCACAGGAACTTCCCATACACAAACTTGTCCATCAGTGCCCTGTGACTTCGCAGGCAATCCCAAATGTCTGCTCTAAAAGATTGGATTTCGACTGAAGTGATTCATGTTTACAGTTTTCCCTACCTATGGATTCACATTGTACCCTTCGAAATCTTGTTTTCCTGTCTGGCGTATCCCCATGGAGCTAATTGATTCTTTGCTCTTGGAGTTTTTCTCTATCACTTCTATGGCACTTTGATGTTGTTAGCACCCCAGAAGGTTAACTTTGGAAGCATCAGGTTTAGTAATGCAGTCATGCCCAGAAGCACTTTGCATTTTCTGATTACAGTGAATTTTCATTTTTTTTTTTTCAGCTTTCTTGACTGCCCCAGGTGAGGATTGTTTTTTGTCGAAGGTACCAGAAGGTACTAGAGAAATGTGCCATTGATTAAATCATCAACTACATTGGCAGAATGATCTGTGCCACTAGGAGCAGCAGAATGGGGTGACTTTAAACTGCTGTCCTGCTATGTATTTTGGTCACTACATACAATATTCATTTTCAAATGTTATGGGGCATAGTATATTAGCACCCGTGAAGATTACCACCTTAGTTCTCCGAAGAATATTAGCAGTATTTAAAACCTGTGTGAAACTTCAAAACTTGGGGAAATTTGAATAAGCAATCCTATTTCATAAGAGGAAGGCAAATAGACTATAAATCTAGGAAATGTTATTTCTCAGGGAGTTTCTTGACCCCATTTGGTTCACTTTGAAAACATTTTTGCATCTAAAACATCTTACATTTTCATATTTCATTTTGATATTTTTTTTTTATCAGAAAGTTTATAATCATTATAGTGGAATGAGGAAGGAGAGTGCCTTACCCCCGTTTGTATACAAGAGAGAGACAAGGAGAAAGGGAAGGAGGATAGAAGGAAGAGAAGGGGAGGGATTTATTTATTTTCTTTTGAAACATATTAAAGGTTGAGAAGTGTAGCCGAAGGCTGATTTTATTAATACTCTACCGAGAGAAGAATCCTCTTACCCCCAATATGTATTGGTGATCAATTTGTATGTGTTGCGTATGCTGAAAAAGGAGTGGTGCTTATGTAGAAAAATTAACCTAGAAGGAAGGATCTGCCAAGATTATGGTTACATCTGCAAAGTCTATTATTCTTAGTATTAATGTGATGGTGAATCAGTAATCTGAAGAGAAAGTATTATCTAAAGGCTACATACTCTAAAGGCATTATCTAACCTAGGAAACCTAGATTCCACATTTTTTCTATGAGTATATATATTTTATATCCCAAAAGATACTATTGATAGTATAAAATGAAACCATATTTGGATTTGTGCATTGTATTATAGTCCCCTGACCACACTCAAGTAGTGCTTAATAAAGAAGTAGACCATTCTAGGATGTTCTAGAATTATTCAAACATTTATGGCGGTTCGATTATCTTGCTTTTAGTTTCCTTTTACAAAATCATAAGATCCTTGTAGTTATTGATATATTCCTTGCTTGTTCATGTTGGAAAGAAAAGTGGCTGAAAGGTCTGTGTTTGAACTCTGGCTTGGGGCTATGCTTTATTTTATCCCAACCCTAAGTTTTCCTTTTGATCTCAAACTTCTTTTCCTTCAACATGGTTTGTGTGAGGCTGAGAGCATCGATAAAGGGTCTGTACATACTTTCTTTTGTCCATTGGACTCCCAATTGCTATTGCTTTTGTGGTCCACGTTTCATAAACTACTTAATTAAAACAAGGAGAGCCTGGCACCGTGATGCATGCCTGTAGTTCCAGCTACTCAGCAGGCTGAAGCTGGAGGATCACTTGAGCCCAGGAGTCCTGGGTTGTCATGTGCTATGCTGATTGGGTGCCCGTACTAATTTCAGCATCAATATGGTGACCTCCCGGGAGCAGGAAACCACAAGGTTGTCTAAGTAGGGGTGAACTTGCCCAGATTGAAAATGGAGCAGGTCAAAACTCCACACCTGTGAATAGCCTCTGCACTGCAGTCTGGGCAACACGGTGAGAACTCATTTTGGAAGGGAGGAAGGGAAGAAGGGAGGAAGGGAAGGAGGGAAGGAGGGAGGAAGTAATTAGGAGTAGTGCATTAGGGAATAGAATGAACTCTTCTACAGAGAACTTGGAATTTTCCATGACAATGCATGCTAAGGAGAGCAAGGATTGTAGAAATCCAGCAGAAAGAACAAAATCTGATTCCATTTCCTCCTCAGAGGGCCTTTTTTCCCCATTCTATTTTCCGTCTGTTAAGAAAGCTGCTAACAAGTAGCAAAATTGACTGGTGTGAACATCACCTGCTTTCAGTTCTACCAGTTTTCTGCTGACAGGTCTGCTAATGAGCAGAAATAAAGATCCCCTGTGGGAGGAAGGTCCTTGGTTTCTTTCCCTCCTTCCTGCTAATAAACTCACCCAGTAAGATGCTGCACCTGTGGCAAGTGTGCTAATTAAAAGAAGATACATTGAGGACTGGTTGAGTCTAGATAACCAACTATTTGGTCACATTTTAGTGAGTGCAGGTGTGAGCACCCTCATCTGGGTCCCGTCTAAGAACAATAATTCAAATAAAGGAAAGAGAGCTTTGATTCTCCTTCTGACATCTCCATAGGCTTCCATTCCTTCGTTGAAATACCATAGCAGTGTTGTGTGGCTCCTTCTGGCCATGACTGAGTGATGGGCTAACTTTTGTGTAATATGACCCAATAAGAGAAGAAACCCTGGGACCTTGAAATCCTCTCCAGTGGTGAGAATTCAGACCAGCCTCCCATGAGTAGGATGCTCTAGCAGCTGTTTAAAGCTGGGCCATGTCTTCTCCTTACACTGAACTCACCCCTCTTGGGCACACGGATCCTGTTTTATTGCTTTTATGTTTTTATTTCCATGGGAGCTAGTGCTTTGCAAGTAAACTTAACAAATATTTGTTAAACTTGAACTGAACGAGTGGCAGAAATTATCACTTTGAATGCATTCCTGGAGTACGTTTTTATTTCTGGGATGGAAGAAATGTTGTATATGGTATGTATTTTTGTAAGCAGTTTCATGACATTTTCAAGAACCTAGTATATGTACATATAAATGACTAAAGAGAAAAATTTTAGAAGTTTTAAGAAAGAATGTAAAATAAAGGTATACTGCCACTGTATATATGTTAATATGTGGATAAAATTTTAATTTATGAAAACTTATACTTACCTTCAGAAGCTTTTTGCAATTTGCTTGAGCAGATAGGCCTAGTACATACCTTAGAACATTTATTTTTGCCACAGATAACCATGATGTGAGTATATTAATGTATCTACCTTTCATTAAATATTAATCTTGACCTTCTTGTGATATAGCTACTGCCTTGATTAAATGTGATCCCATAAGATCTGTTTCAAATAATGATTCAATTCCAAATGGCAGTGTGGAGAGCCTCATTTGGCCTACACAGCATCCTGTCAGGTTACTAGACCTTCTGGATTCTGAATAAGAACCTAAGTTGGCAAGTTTTGTGCCCTCCAGAGCAGTGTTTTTCAAACATTAGCTGCATTGAAGTTACCTAGAAGGTGTTGGTACAGCAGGTCGCACCCAGCAGCCTGTGCTGTACCAATGCCTTCCAGGTGACTTCAATGCAGCTGATGTCTGGGGCAAGGCCTGAGAATCTGCATTTCTGACAAGTTCCTAAGTGATGCCAATGATGCTGGTCCAGGGACAACATATTGAGGACCAATGCATTGTATCTATTCATGCAAATTTTTACAAGTGTTTCCTCTGGTTTGTCCTTAAAAATTCTAATTCTATGTTTGATGTCTATTTTTAGTGTCTATTATCAATATGGATAAAGATTTTGTGGCCATGCTCTGGATTATCTGCGATCTGCATAGATCAAATAAACTAACACGATCTGATATTTAACAACCATGATGTTTGAGTGCAGTGATGGATCTCACTTCCTTCCAAAGTTGTAGAGCTGGGAGGCTGGATGCCCTGTTAAGAAATGAATGTCCCTGCTCACACCTTGATGAGAAGGAGTTTCATGAAGCTCTTTGAAGATAGTCTGGTTTAATAGGGGAAATTATAGAAAGTATTAGAACTCTGGATGTAGGGTCCTGGGGAAAAAAAAATCTGGGAAATCAGGTTCGGTGAATACAAGGCCTTGGAAACGAAAGTGTCTGGTCCTGAAGCGCCGAGGCAATGCTGGAAGGGAAATTTATAGCATTAAATGCTTACATTAGAAACAAGGAAAGGTCTCAAATCAATAATCTAATTTCCTACCTCAAGAAACTTGAAAGGGAAGAAAATAAGCCCAAAGCAAGCAGAAGGAAGGAAATAAAGAACAGAAATCATTGAAACTGAAAACAGGGAAACAACAGAGAAAATAAATGAAACAAAAGCCTGATTCTTTGAAAACAATCAATAAAATTAATAAACCTCTAGCAGGACTGGCAGGAAGAAAAAAGACACAAATCACCCACATCAGAAATGAGACAAAGGCTATTACTATAGCTTCTGTAACCATCTAAAGGATAATAAGGGAATACTATGACTAACGTTATACTGCAGATTCGACAACCACAAGGGATCAATTCCTTTACAATCATAAACTACCAAAACTTAATCAAGGTGAAATAGACAATTTGAATAGTTTAATAAGTATTAAAGAAAGTGGATTTGTGATTTAAAATCTGAAAAAAATCTCCACAGCCTCTGATAGTTTCACTGGAAAATTCTAGCATTTAAAGAATTAATATCAATTTTACATAATCTTTTTCAGAAAATGAGAAGAGAGCACTTCTCAACTGATTTTATGTGGGCTGTATTACCTCAATACCAAAACCAGACAACAATAGTATAAAAAGAGAAAACTGCAGGCCAACATGTCTCATGAAGTTACATATAAGAATCCTTCAAATATCAGTAAATGAAGTCTAACAATGTATAAAAAGAATTACACACCTTTGCCAAATACGATTTATTCAGGATATGTGAGACTAGTTTAACATTCCAAAATCAATCAATGTAATTTACCATATAAACAGGGTAAGGAAAAATATCATATGATTATATCAATTGATGTAGAAAAAAATTGTGAAAAAATTCAACACCTATTCCACAATAAAAATGCTCAGCAAGTTATGAATAGAAAAGAATTACCTCATCTCAGTAAAGAACATCTACAAAGAAACCTACAGCTAATATAATTAATGGTAACAGACTGAATGCTTTTCTCCAAAAATTGGAAACAAGGCAGGGATGTCCATTCTCGCCAATGCTATGAAGTGTAGAAATGGAAGTCCTAGCCAGTACAAGAAGGAAAATGAAAGGAAACAAAAGGCGTACAGCTTATAAAGAAATTACAATCATTTTATCTGCAGATGACATAATTATGTACATAGAAAATCCCAAGACATCAACCAAAATACTACTGTAACAAATAAATGAGTTCAGGGAGGTCACAAGATATAAGATCAACACGTAAGTATCAATCACATTTCTATATACTAACAGTGAACATGTGGAAATCAAAATTAAAAACACAACATTTATAATCACTCCAAAGAAAATGAAATATGTATGTACACACTAAACAAAACACATAGAGGATCTATATGCTTAAAATTATAAAATACTACTGAAATACATAAAAAAGAACTGAATACTTGGAAAGATATACTGTATTCATGGATTTGAAGACTCAACACAGTGAACATGTCAGTTCTCACCAAATTAACCTATAGGTTTAATGCAATTCCCTGAAATTTCTATAGCACGTAACTTTATGACCATAGATAAAATTATTCTAAAATTTAAATGGAAATGCATAGGTCCTATCGTAATTAAAACAGTGACAAAGACAAAGTAGGATGAAAAATTATATTCAAATATTAAGGCTTACTACATAGGTGAAATAATCAAGACATTGTATTGGCTGAGGGATAGGCACGTAGGTTAATAGAACGGAATAGGTGACCAAGAAATAGACCCACACAAATATGCTCAACTGATTTTTGACAAAGGTTTAAAAGCAATTGAATGGAAGAAAGATAACCTTTCAACAGATAATGTCATAGTAATTGGCATCCAGAGGCCAAAAAGATGAACTTTGACCTAAAACTAATCCTTATACAAAATTAACTGAAAATAGATCAAGAACTTAAATATAAAACATAAAGCTTTAAAACTTTTGGGAAAAATAGGAGAAAATCTTTGGGATCTAGGGTTAGGCAAAGAGTTCTTAGATTTGCTACCAAAAGCACAATACAAAAGAGGAAAATGTGATAAATTGGACCTCATGCAAATTAAAAACTTCCTTTGCAAAAGAGCTGTTAAGAGAATGGAAAGACAAGCTATGTACTGGGAGAAAATATTTGCAAACTACATATCCAAGAAAGGACTAGTATCCAGAATACGTAAAAGAAACTCTTAAAACTCCATAGTAAAAAAATTAAACAGTTCCGTTAGAAAATGGGCAAAAAACATGAATAGCGGCCGGGTGCAGTGGCTCACACCTGTAATCCTAGAACTTTGGGAGGCTGAAGCAGGTGGATCACTTGAGGTCAGGAGTTCTAAACCAACCCAGTTAACATGGCAAAACTCCGTCTCTACTGAAAATAAATAAATAAATAAAAATAGCCGGTCAGGGTGGTGGGTGCCTGTAGTCCCAGCTATTGAGGCTGAGGGGGAAGAATTGCTTGAACCCTGGAGGCAGAGGTTGCAGTGAGCCGAGATCATGCCACTGCAGTCTAGCCTGGGTGATGGAGTGAGATTCTGTCTCAGAAAAAAAAAATTAAAAAAAAAAGGAACCATGGATAGATATTTTATTGCAGTAGATACGTGGCTGGCAAAGAAGAATATGAAAAAAATTTTAACACGTATTTAACCATCAGAGAAATGCAAATTAAAACCACACAAGAAATCACCATACACCTCTCAGGATGGCTAAAATAAAAACTAGTGACAGTGCTAAATGCTGGCAAGGATTTGGAGAAACGGAATCACTCATACATTGTGTGAAATGACTCATAGCCACTGTGGGAAACAGTCTGGCTATTTCTTAAAAAATTAGACATGTATACCATACAATCCAACAACTGCACTCTTATACATTTATCCCACAGAAATGAAAACTTATGTTCTCACAAAAAAATTGTTCACAAATGCTCATAGCAGCTTTATTTATAGTAGCTCCAAATTGGCAACACCCCAGATGTCCTTCAAGGGGTGAATAGTTAAACAAACTGGAGTATATCCATACTATGGAATACTAGTAAACAATGAAAAAGAAGTAACTACGGCCACACACCCAAGCCTGCTTGAATCTCCAGGGAATTATTCTGAATGAAAAAATCCAATTCTAAAAGGTTTTATACTGTAGGATTCCACTTACATAACTCTTTTGGCATGGCAGAATTGCAGAAGTTGAGTAAAGTTTGGTGGTTGCCAAGAGTGACTGATGGGGGTTGGGGTGGATGTGGTTATAAAAAGTCAATACAAGGGATTCTTGTCCTGACTAGAAAGTTCTGTATTCTGACTGTGGTGATGGATACATGAACCTACACATGTGGTAACATTGCTTAAAACTAAACACACACACATGCACACAAGCACAAATGAGTACGGGTAAAACTGGGAGAAGCTGAATAAGATGGGTAGATCGCATCTGTGTTGTGACATTGTACAACAGTTTTACAAAATGTTGCTGTCAAGGAAGACTGAGTAAAGGATGCAAAGTCTCTCTCTCTCACTATATATATACACACACACACACACAACTACACATATATACACAACTGTGTATAGATTATATATATAAGATTGTGTATATATACACACAACTATATATCTGCACACAACTATATATATATACACACACACAACTGCAAATGATTCCATAATTACATCATTAAAACATCAATTAAAATATATCGCCTTTCACAGGCTTACCTAGAAAAGCATACTGCCTCACTACCTCTGTCGGAACAAACACACTTGAAGGCAGAAGCCACAGATTCACGTTCTTGCCGAGATGGGTCAGGGAACATAAACAAGCTAAGTAGACAAGGTATAAAACAGTAAGGAGTGCTGAGGACTGTGCTGAATTATAGAATACATGGGACGTAAAGAAGCAGCTCTCAACTCCAGTGCACACAAGTCACAGGAGGATGTGAGCCTCACGTTGGTACATCAGATTTTCAAGAAAAGATTAAATTCATATTTTAATAAAATTTCCCAATTTTATTTTGTGTATTTTAAATTTAGAAGTAATTTCAACCTTACAAAAAGCTATAATAATAGTATACAGAACTGCTGTGTACCATTCACCTAGACTTCCCAATTACTTTATCATTCTGTCTATACATGGATGCATCCATGCCTCCATCCATCTGTGCATCCATCCATTAGTATCCAAAAATGACACTATCCTACACAGTCATGGTTCCTTCTGTCAAAGTCAGTGAATTGCCATTGATCCCATATTACCGTCTAATTCACAGATCCTCAAATTTTGCCTATGACAAAACTTTTGCTGTGTGGAAGATGATGAAAAGACAAATTAGAGGCCCAGAGAAAATGTTTGCAACATATGCCCTAATTGTTTTTTTTTTTTTTAATTTATTTATTATTATTATACTTTAAGTTGTAGGGTACATGTGCACAACGTGCAGGTTTGTTACGTATGTATACTTGTGCCATGTTGGTGTGCTGCACCCATCAACTCGTCATTTACATCAGGTATAACTCCCAATGCAATCCCTCCCCCCTCCCCCCTCCCCCCTCCCCATGATAGGCCCCGGTGTGTGATGTTCCCCTTCCCGAGTCCAAGTGATCTCATTGTTCAGTTCCCACCTATGAGTGAGAACATGTGGTGTTTGGTTTTCTGTTCTTGTGATAGTTTGCTAAGAATGATGGTTTCCAGCTGCATCCATGTCCCTACAAACGACACAAACTCATCCTTTTTTATGGCTGCATAGTATTCCATGGTGTATACGTGCCACATTTTCTTAATCCAATCTGTCACTGATGGACATTTGGGTTGATTCCAAGTCTTTGCTATTGTGAATAGTGCCGCAATAAACATACGTGTGCATGTGTCTTTATAGCAGCATAATTTATAATCCTTTGGGTATATACCCAGTAATGGGATGGCTGGGTCATATGGTACATCTAGTTCTAGATCCTTGAGGAATCGCCATACTGTTTTCCATAATGGTTGAACTAGTTTACAATCCCACCAACAGTGTAAAAGTGTTCCTATTTCTCCACATCCTCTCCAGCACCTGTTGTTTCCTGACTTTTGAATGATCACCATTCTAACTGGTGTGAGATGGTATCTCATTGTGGTTTTGATTTGCATTTCTCTGATGGCCAGTGATGATGAGCATTTTTTCATGTGTCTGTTGGCTGTATGAATGTCTTCTTTTGAGAAATGTCTGTTCATATCCTTTGCCCACTTTTTGATGGGGTTGTTTTTTTCTTGTAAATTTGTTTGAGTTCTTTGTAGGTTCTGGATATTAGCCCTTTGTCAGATGAGTAGATTGCAAAAATTTTCTCCCATTCTGTAGGTTGCCTGTTCACTCTGATGGTAGTTTCTTTTGCTGTGCAGAAGCTCTTTAGTTTAATGAGATCCCATTTGTCAATTTTGGCTTTTGCTGCCGTTGCTTTTGGTGTTTTAGACATGAAGTCTTTGCCCATGCCTATGTCCTGAATGGTACTACCTAGGTTTTCCTCTAGGATTTTTATGGTTTTAGGTCTAACATTTAAGTCTCTAATCCATCTTGAATTAATTTTCGTATAAGGAGTAAGGAAAGGATCCAGTTTCAGCTTTCTACTTATGGCTAGCCAATTTTCCCAGCACCATTTATTAAATAGGGAATCCTTTCTTGTGTTTTTTAAAGAGCCTGTATCCAATACAGGGTCACGTGTTGCCCCTAGTTGTCAGGTTTCATTAGTTTCTTTAAACTAACTCTCTTGGAAGAGTGTTTCAGCGTTTTCTTGCCTTGCATGATCTTGACAATTTTGAGTACTGCCCAGTGTTTATTTGTAGAGTGTCCCTCACTCTGGATTTGCCTGATACTTTTCTCATAATTAGCTTCATGTTAATAATTAGCTTCTGGGAAGGTTACTACAAAAATAAGTGATGCCCAGTGTATGCTGTCAGAACACACATCATGTTTATTTGTGCCACTGCTAGTGATGTTAACTTTTATCACTTTGTGATGGCACAGCTCAACAGATGATATGCCAGGTATCTCTAGTAAGATAACATGATATCTGCCAGGTATCTCTAGTGTAGAGTTAATACATAAGTATTTTATCTATTAAAAGTAATACATATTTAATAAGTAATATTAATAAATATTTTGCGGGGATTAGTTTGAGACTGTAAATGTCCTGTTTCTCATCAAACTGTCACCTACTAGTTTTATCGACTAATGCTTCTTCTTTAAATCAGCTATTACTCTGATGCTTGCTACATTGTGAATTATTTTGAATTCGTTCTAAACTTATTAATTCACATTCTACTCAATGGTAAAATTTTTGAGTATTGTGACATTGTACAATCGTTTTGCAAAATGTTGTTATCTCTGCCCTCACTCCTGGTAAAAATGTTTCTTTCTTTCTTAATTAATTATATAAGCATGTACTTATGGATTCCTACGTTGTTCGTTGGGTTATAATTCATTATTATTAGTCGTTTTGGAGTGCAGTTGCCCCAAATTTAGCCAGTGGAAACTCCTAGGAGTTGACTCCTTTGTCCTTTTGACAGATCTGCTTAATTCTCTGACAAAATTTTTACCTTTTTGGTACTAGATGTTTCAGGATCTCGTTGTGCTTCCCTTGCCCACATAGCTTGGAATCAGCTGTTTTTCCAAGAAAGGCTGGTTTCTTGGAAAAATCTTGGTGGAGATTGGGATTTAGAAACCAATATCTGGGTTCCAGGTGTATTCTTCGCTCCTAGGGTATCATGCTTCTAGGCCTTCTAAGTGGACAGAATATATATGTGTGTATATACACACACACATACATGTCTATGAATACATATCTATATACAAGTATTTCTACACACAGACATCTATATTATCTATCTATCTGAACCATGACCCTTCTAACTGCAGTTCAGTATCTCCTGCTTTATTTGGGCTCTCCCCTCCACTCCTTTATTTTTTATTTTTTATTTTTTTTGAGACGGAGTTTCACTCTTGTTGCCCAGGCTGGAGTGCAGTGGTGCGATCTCCGCTCACTGTGACCTCCGCCGCCCGGTTTCAAGTGATTCTCCTGCCTCAGCCTCCTGAGTAGCTGGGATTACAGACACCTGCCACTACGCCCGGCTAATTTTTGTATTTTTAGTAACGACGGGAGTTTCACTGTGTTGGCCAGGCTGGTCTCAAACTCCTGACCTCGTGATCCGCCTGCCTTGGCCTCCCAAAGTGCTGGTATTACAGGCGCAAGCCAATGCGCCCAGCCGGGCATTCCCCCTTTCTAGATTTGTACCTTCCTCTTTGAGAGTGAGAAACCTGCTTTATCTTCAATATATGTGTATTTATTTGCACAGTCTCCTTTATGTAACCAGCCTCCTGACCATGTGGGCCATCTCTTTGTCTCCTGTGCTGCACCAGTCCAGGATCCCCTGCTCTCTAGCTCTCTAGCTGTGGGCTGATTCATACCCTACACTTTCATTCGTACCTACGCTTTCCCCTTCTCTCCCCTCTGGAGGCTTGCTGACCAAGAATCCCTGCCCACTTAGTGCCCTAGCCGAGTTCCCGCTTGCTGATGGTATGCCTGCTGCATTCTCTCTGCCCTCACTCCTTGCACCATGCCTTCTGAGAGTCTCCCTGCTATACTCACTCACTCTGCCTGTGCATCACAGGAAGTATCCCGCTTATTTAAAATACTGGCACCTAAGTCAATTTCATGATGGAGTTTGTAAAATAAATCAATGTCTATAGAACACATTTGACCCATGGGCTATAACAATACTAAACCTACAAACATTATTACACATATAAGTGTACTAAAGGATAAGCATTATTAATGTCCTGAGGAAAAGATAACAGTTAATATATGGCCATATTAACTTAGCGAGCAGTTTGCTTTTTAGACTTTAATAGGATGGCAGTTATCAATTTAAAATGTATGGTTTGTTTACATTTACTCTAAAAGAATTAAAATGTGGTTCTTGACTTTTGGAAGTACAAGACCCTTACTTGAGGTCTCTTTTGTCGCTACCTCATGCAGTGACCCCACAGATCCCAAGCAGCTCATTGTAACTAGTGTTACTCTACCTTATCAGGAATTTCCTATGATAGCTGTAGTAATAAACTTCATAGGGTGGTAGATTTGGCCTTAATTATCCCTGTTCCACTGTGGCCGCTGAGGGAAATCTCAGTAGAATTTTCAGCACTGGGATAAGGGTCACCCATGCCATGGCAATACAAATTACAGGTTTATTACATATGGAGCATTATTCTTTCTGTTGTTGGTTTTTAATACTTTTATATAAAACAGGCATTATTCCAGTCATGTGTTTGAGAAAAGGAGGGTAGAAAAATAATATATTTAAGTCAATAGTGGCTTCACAGGGCTCTTTATAATCACAGTGGTCGAAGTATTTGAAATGCAGTGTCACAGTAGTCATTACATTCATTTAACGGTATGTTATTAAGTGTGGGATTAAATGGCTGGTTGTCTTCATGTTTAGTTTACTGTCCATTGTTAGACATCTTTTAGCAGAGCATAACAAGCCTAAAATTGGATCAGGCTTATCATTGGGTCCTTTATTTAATGTGCAAGGGTGTTAAATGCAGAGAAAAGAAAATGTCTTGGTGTTGGTTAAAGACCCACCAAAGTCTTAAGTAGAAGACAGAATTCTGGTGACATTTCAGCAAAGATTGTATATGGGAAGCGCCTCCTGAATGTCCGGGTCTCAGATACACAGATACACAGCTGCATTACTATCATGTAAGAAAACTGGATAATAAATAACGTACTACTGAAGTATACAGAGGAAGAGAGACTCCTGACTGAGGGCATGGGAATCCCTCCAACAGAGAGTGAAAATTCTGTAGATCAAGAAAGCAACATAGAAATGGGGTGGGGGATAATATTTCCTTTCCTTTAATGAAGTATTAAGAAAAAAAGAGATGATGGGGTATGTTCTACTCAATCTTCACTTTTCCAAAAATCTCTCTCTACCTTTTTCCATTTGTTAAAAAATGTATCTGACTCCACACATACATTTTTTTTTTTTTTTTTTTTTTTTTTTTTCTGAGATGGAGTCTTGCTCTGTCACTCAGACTGGAGTGAAGTAGCGCTGTCTCTGTTCACTGCAACCTCTGCCCCCTGGATTCAAGTGATTCTCCTGCCTCAGCCTCCTGAGTAGGTGGGATTACAGGCACCTGCCACCATGCCTGGCTAATTTTTGTGGTTTTAGTAGAGACAGGGTTTCGTCATGTTGGCCAGGCTGGTCTCGAACTCCTGACCTCAACTGATCGACCTGCCTTGGCCTCCCAAAGTGCTGGGATTACAGGTGTGACCCACCACACCTGACCCACACATACATTTTAACACAGAAAAATCTCTGACCTCTTGTCTGGGGTAGTTTCCTTAAGATAACCTCTTAGGAATATATATTTACATGACTTGGAGCAAATTCTACTTGTTTGGAATTTTTCTTTATTCAGTGCCCACTCTATAGGACACAAATTATTTGTACCTAGAGATTGCTTTGGGCTTTCTCTCACATTCATAGCACTCAGTCTTTCTTTGGCCATCCATAAGGATTTGATCACACTTCCCCTTTTAGTTTTTGGCGGAACTCAACTGCCTAACAGCCAAATAAGTGACTTTTCTCTTTAGGGATCCCGTTAAGGAGGTTGATGTGAATTGAGATGCTCTGATGTAATTAAAAGCAGAAAGGAAGTTGCTGCAATGAATAGTTGGTGGTCTATGTCTGTAGTGTAATTTGGGGACTGAAGTGCTGGCTTTCAAACTCTTTTCCACTTCCCTCACTGCAACTACTTCCTTATCATTTGAATGCCCTTCCTTCCTGTATCTCCCTTCTCCTTATGCTCAAGTCCTATCCTTCTTTAAGGTCAACTCACAAGGAATATTCTAGTGGTATTTTCCCCATCCCCTCAGTCAGGAGTCTCTTTTCCTCTGTATACTTCAGTAATATGTTATTTGTTATCCAGTTTTCTTACATGATAGTAATTTAATTGTGTATCTATGTTCTTATTAAATTGTGAAATATTTAAAGGAAGACTCAACATTTAGTCATTTTTACAAACCTTCAATGGCTTCTAGTACTTGCTAGGTACCTAATAAGTACATCCCAGTTTTGACTTGCCTGCTTGTCACACTTATTCTCTGTATTTACCCTTTGCTTTGTGTTATTATGTACTGCCTCACTCATTTAATATCAAAGCCCCTCTTTTTAAAAACTCTATGTAAACTTTATGACTATACATGCAAAACATTTATAAATGAAACATTGGAAGATTGAAGTCATCACTATATTAAGAGGATAATGTACTGTGACTAGGGAGAGTTTATTCCTGGAGTGTAGATGGTTTGATTCCCAGATGAATACTTTTTTCTGATAAGTTGACGTCTTGTAGAATTTAGGCTATATAAATCATAATTCCAACAGAATGTTTTATAGATATAGTTAAACTGATTCTGAGATTATATGCATATACATATATATGTACACACACACACACACACATACATACACACATACGGGGGGAGAGAGAAAGAGAGAGAGAGAGAAAGGCAAGGGAATTAGAATAGCCAAGATGATTTTTAATTTTTTAAATTTTTATTTATTTTCAACTTCTTAGATTCAATTTTATTCCTTTTATGGCTGCATAGTATTCTGTGGTGTATATGTACCACTTTTTTTTTAAATCAAATTAACAACTGATAGGTACCTAGGTTGATTTCATAAATCTGCTATTGTCAATAGTACTGCAATGAACATGTGAGTGCATGTGTCAACACTCCTCTTTTTATATTGTCATTTACTATACCTCTTTTATCCAGGCCTGACATGGCCTGGGCTTGATCCTAACCTGGACTATGGAGACTAGAGCAAAGTTTTGGTCACTCCTGGTTCAAAAACTGCCCTAGTTCCTGTGGTATCTGTGGACACAGTATTTTCAGTCTTCTAAGAATTTTACACACATTTACAAACAATAAAATAAATAATTTTAATTTTGCCTAAGAATGTTTTTCTTGTCTTTAAGTCCAAGTTAGGTTCTTCAATTTGTACAATATTAAAATATTTTTAATATACTGGGTTTTAGAGTAAGATTATTCTCTTATAGGATAATGTTTTTACCAGAGAGCCTTAATATATTTAATTGATATCAATCAATTGCTATGAGAAACTTCGTTTGTAATTATGAGTCTTTTTGCCTGAATTCATACTGGATTTCCATTGATCTTTAAACTCAATAGTCGCACAGTATTCTATAAGTGAATTGGTGCATGTCTGCATCTCTTTAAATAAAGTTTACCTAGAGATGCTAAGTCTGTTTTTTGCTGCTGTAGCAGAATATCACAGAATGGGTAATTTGTAAAGAAAGGAAATACATTTCTCACAGTTCTGGAGTCTGGGTAGTACAAGGATGTGATGCCAGCATTGACTCTGCTATCTGATGAAGACCATCCCATGGCAGATGGGTGGAAAGTAGAAGCAAGTTAACATGACACAGAGGAAATTGGGTTGAACTTATCTTTTTTATCAGAAGCCCACTCCCATGATAACTAGCTCACTCCCATGATAATTACATTAATCCATTCATGAGTGTGAAACCCACATGACCTAATCATCTCTTAAAGATCCTGCCTCTCAACACTGTTGCAATGGTAATTAAATTTCAAGATGAGTTTTGGCAGGGATGTTCAAACCATGGAATTCTTCCCTGGTCCCTCAAAACTCATGTCCTTCTCACAATTCAAAATACATTTATTCCATCCCAACAGCCCCAGAAGTCTTAACTTATTCCAACGTCAATTCGAAAGTTCAAAGTCCAGAGTCCTGTATAAATCATATGTGGATGAGACTGAATGCATGATTCATCCCGAGGCAAATTCCTTTCAGCCGTGAGCCTGTGAAATCAAAACAAGTTATCTACTTACAAAATACAATGGTGGAACAGGCATAGGACAGACATTCCTATTCTAAAGGGGATAAATAGATAAGAAGAAAGAGATAACTGTTCCCAAGTAAGTCCAAAACCCAACAGAGAAAACATTAAACATTAAAGCTGGTGAATAATCACCTGTGACTCTATATCCCACTTATTGGATACACTGGGGCTGGGGTTGGGCCCCCATGGTCTCAGACAGTCCTGCCCCCATGACTTTGCTAGGCTCAGTTCACCCAGCGTTAATGGGTTAGAGTTCCATGCTGGTGGCCCTACAAGTTCTATGTTTTCTGTGGCAGCCCTGCCCCAAGGGTTTCACTATACATTGCCCTAGTAGAGATTCTGTGACACCTCTGCTTTTGTGGCAAGTTTCTGCCTGAGTTCCAAGCTTTTTATGAAATCCTTTGAAATCTCATGGGAAGAAGAAGCCATTTCCTCAAAGTTCTTCCATTCTGTGCACCTGCAGAATTATCACCATGTGGACACTACCAAGGCTTACCACTTGTACCATATAGAGCAGTGGGTTGAGCTGCTCTTGGGACCACTCGAGCCACAGCTGGGCTGGCCAAAGAGTGCTGCACTGAGATGTAAGAAGCAGAGTCCCTTGGTTGTCCTGGGCAGTGAGCCTGTGGAGGGTACCCCAGGTCCATCTCCCAAAACCATTCTGCCCTTCTAGAGCTCTGAGACTGTGATGGGATGGGCAGCCTAGAAGATTTTCAGAATGATTGTGGGGTCTTTCATTGTCTTGATAAATACCACTTGGCTTCTTTTTGTTCATATTAATCTCTTTAACAAATGATACTTGGCTATACCATTAGCATTGTCTCTCTGATATGCTTTTTATTCTTTACATAGTCAGGCTGTGAATTTTCAAATCTTGCATATTTAAGTCATTTCTTTTCTCTGGCATCTCACTATATGTAGTTGAAAGTAATCACACAGCAACCTGAATGCTTTGCTGCTTAGATATTTCTTCCATCAGATATCCTAGTGCATCAGTGTATTAGTCTCTCACACTGCTATAAAGACCTACCTAAGACTGGGTAATCTATAAAGAAATGAGGTTTAATTGGCTCATGGTTCCTCAGGCTGAATAGCAAGCATGGATGGAGCAGGGAGGCTCAGGAAATTTAAAATTATGGCAGAAGGTGAAGAAGAAGGAGGTAGATCTTACATGGCTGGAGCAGGAGGAAGAGAGTGAAGGGAGAAGTGCTTTATACTTTTAAACAGCCAGATCTCATGAGAATTCACTCACTATTATGAGAATGGCAAGAATGGCAAGGGGGAAGTCCACCCCCATGAACCAATCACCTCCTACCAGGTTCCTCCTCCAACACTTGGGATTACAATTTGACATGAGATTTGAGTGGGGACACAAATCCAAACCATATCATTCCTCCTCTGGCCCCTCCCAAATCTCATGTCCTTCTCACATTTTAAAATACAAGAATTCCTTCTCAACAGTCCTCCAAGTCTTAACTCATTTCCGCATTAACTGAAAAGTCTACAGTTCGAAGTCTCATCTGAGACAAAGCAAGACCCTTCCACCTATGAGCCTGTAAAAATAGAAAACAAGTTAATTATTTCCAAGGTACAATAGAGATAGAGGCATTGGGTAAATACATCCATTCCAAAAGGGATAAATGGACCAAAAAAAGGGGCTACAGGCCCTATGCAAGTCTGAAACCCAGAAAGGCAGTCATTAAATCAGAAAGGTCCAAGATAATCTCCCTGACCCCATGCCTCATATTCAGGTGACACTGACACAAGGGGTGGGCTCCCAAGGCCTTGGGTAGCTCTGCCTCTGTGGCTCTGCAGGGCACAGCCCCTGAGACTGCTTTCATCGGCTGGTGTTAAGTGCCTGCAGCTTTTGCAGGTGCAGGGTACAAGCTCTCAGTGGATCTACCATTCTGGGGTCTGGAGGACAGTGGCCCTCTTCTCACAGCACTAGGCAGTGCCTCAGTGGGGCATCTGTATAAGGGGTCCAATCCCATATTTCTTCTCGGCACTGCCCTAGTAGAGGTTCTCCATGAGGGCTTTGCTCCTATAGCAAAATTCTGCCTGGACCAGGTGTTTCCATACATCCTCTGAAATCTAGGCAGAGGCTCCTATGCCTCAGCTCTTGCCCTCTGCATACCTACAGGCGTAACACTGTGTGGAAGTCATCAAGTCTTACAGCTTACATCCTCTGGAGCAGTGACCTGAGACTTATCTGGGTCCCTTTTAACCATGACTGGAGCTGGAGTGGCTGGGATGCAGGGAGCAGTGTCCCAAGCTGCTCAGGGCAGTAGGGCCCTGGGTCAGCCCATGAAACCATTCTTTCCTTCTAGGCCTCAGGGCCTGTGATGGAAGGGGCTGCCAAGAAGGTCTCTGAAAAAAATGCCTTCAAGGCATTTTCCCCATTGTCTTGGCTCCTTTTTACTTATGCAGCTAACTTGAATTCCTCTCCAGAAAATGGGTTTTTCTTTTCTACCACATTATACTCTACTTCCCTTTTAAACATAAGTTCTAGCTTCAGGTCATTTCTTTGCTAATGAATATAAGCATAGGTTGCTAGAAGCAGCCAGGTCAAATCTTGAACATTTTGCTGCTTAGACATTTCTTCCACCATCTCTGTAGGGCAGAGGCACAATGCCTCCCATCTCTTTGCTAACAAATTACACAAATGACCTTTGCTCCCATTCCTAATAAGTTCCTCATCTCTATCTGAGACCTCCACAGCCTGAACTTCATTGACTATATCACTATCAGAATTTTGGTTACAACAATTTATTGAGTCTCTAGGAAGTTCCAAACTTTCCCTCATCTTTTTGGCTTTTTCTGAGTCCTCCAAATTCTTCCAACCTCTACCCATTACCCAGTTCCAAAGCTACTTCCATATTTGCAGGTATCTTTATAGCAATGCCCCAGTACTTGGTGCCAATTTTTCGTATTATTTCATTCTCTCACTGCTATGAAGAACTACCTGAGACTGGGTAATTTATAAAGAAAATAGGTTAAGTTTGTTCACAGTTCCACAGTCTTTACAGGAAGCATGGATGGGGAGGCCTCTGGAAACTTACAATCATGGTGGAGGGTGAAAAGGAAGGACACATATCTTACTTGTCTGGAGCAGGAGGAAGAGAGTGAAGGAGGAAGTGCTACACACTTTTAAACAGTCAGATCTCACGAGAAGTCACTATTATCATGAGAATAGCAAAGGGGAAGTCCACCCCCATGATCCAGTCACCTCCCAACAGGTCCCTCCTCCAACACTGGGGATTATTGTTCAACATGAGATTTGGGTGTGGACAGAAATCCAAACCATATCAATCACCCTAAATTTCTACATTCCATAAAGACCACAGGGCATGGACACAATTCAGCTAACGTCTTTGTTACTGTATAACAAGGATTCCCTTTTCTTCAGGTTCCAATGCCTTGTTCCTCTTTTTTTGTCTGAGACATCACCAGAATGGCCTTTACTGTCCATATTTTTACCATAATTCTGGTCACAACCACATAAGTAATCTCTAGGGAGATTCAGATTTTTCCTACAGCTCTCCTCTTCTGAGCCCTCACGAGAATCACCCTTAGTGCTCTGTTCACAGTCATAAAGGCTCTTTTTAGCCTGCTCCAAACTCTTCCAGCCTCTATCCATTACCCAATTCTAAAACTTCATCTGCATTTTCAGGTATTTTTTATAGCAACAGTCCCACTTTCTGGTATAAATTTTCTGTCTTAGTCTCCTGCTACAATAGAATACCACTGACTGGGTAATTTATAAAGAAAAATTTATCTCTCACAGTCTGGAGGCTAAGAAGACCAAGGACATGGCATCAGCATCTGCTCAGACATTGGTGGAAGGACAGAAGGTGAAACCAAGTGCACAAAACAGAGAAGAAATCAGGCCAAGCTCATCTTTCATACCAGGAGCCCACTCCCATGATAACTAGACCACTCACATGATAATGGCATTAATCCATTCATGAAGGTGAAGCCATCATGGCCTAATCACCTCGTAAAAATCCTACCTCTCAACACTGTTACAACAGCAATTAAATTTCAATGTGAGTTTTGGCAAGGACACTGAAACCATGGCATATACTCTTAGTTGTAGCTATAATTTTCTGCAGGGGTTCTTTAATATTGAAAACCATCTTATTGTGTAAATATTTTCCAAATTTTAAAGTGTCTCATCTTAGTATTAACTTTTAAGGAAGTTTTTAGGTTATTTGATAGATGATATCATGTGGAGGCCCATTTAAAACAATAGCAGGTAACTACTGAGGCATGCATTTGCTATGGATTTACTGAGTGTGCGCTGAATACCAGGAATTAATCTAGGTATTCCAGAAACTTCAGTGAACAAGACAGACAAAGGTCATTACCATTGTGGATCTTACTTCCAAAACAGGGAGGCAGACAATAAATAGAGTACAATTAATAAGTAGATTATACTGTCTACTAGAAAATGATGAGAGCTATAGAAGGAAGACCAAGTAAGGCAAGAATAAGCAGAGCAAAGGGAATGGTTTTTAGAGGCCTGGAGGCAGCAATATTCAAGTTTTGCCTTTTGAAGCAAAGTGCAGTCAAAGACCAAGCCTATAGCTGGGAGAAGGAGTGAGGGTCAAAAGAACATTTTCTTAAGAAGGCAGAAATATCTGTGTACTAAAGGGACTCATTTAGTCCAGAATGAAAATGTGGTGATTCATCAGACAAAGGGGAGAACAGCTGATCTGTGTCCTCGAGTAGGCAGGAGGAGATGGTATCTAAAACACAACTGAGAAATTGACTGGAGCTAGGAGCAGGACACTTTATTTAAGGTAAGAGAGAATAAATTCCCTATAGACAAATCTTTACTGAAAGGATTCTTCACTGACTCAAGGCATTGTACAAAGCACTGAAATAAATGAACAATTTAGAGAAAAATTTCTGTTTTGGTCAAGCTTGTGGTCTAGTGCACAAAAGTCTTCTTTCTTTTGAAGCAATTAAAGTAGTAGGAAAAAGATACAGAATCTCTTGATGATGTCACTATACTTCTATAATTATCATATATTTTGATATCCTAGTTTCATCACTTATCATTAGTGCATAAGTATTCTCTCACCCCAATTGGTATTCTTAGAAGAAATTATTTCTATACCTTTCCACAATCCCATTTTCAGGTAGACTTCCCAGGTTCAATAGGTATCTCCTGTTCATTTCTGCAAAAATCATCACCCTGTAAAGCTGCTCACATAGCATGCTAAATAGTCATGAAATTGTTAGGTGATTGGCTATGAGATTCTTAGTTTAATTTAGATATAGTTGTATTCATTATATGGAAAAAACAAGGGAATGTGGCCACTGAGCTCTTAGTAAAGACTGCCACTCTCCTTGGTAATATTATTCTTATGGGAAATATGTGTTTTGATTATACAATCTTGATTTAAAGTTTTTAAAATATAAGTATAAACCACTATGATTGCCAATAAAATTGACTTCTGTGGGAGGGAGCAGATAGTGGAAACCTGTAGGTGTCAAAAGAATGTAATGACCCTTGCTTTTCAAACTGTTCTGCATTTATCTATAGTCTTTCTATTTATTTCATTTCCAACACATCCAATAAATCTCTTTGCTCACTGGCAAATAAGTCTGCCTAGTTCATGGGAATGCTAGGGTGTTGCTGTCCATGGTGCCAGACGTGAGGAAGAAAACTAAAACTTGTTACATTTGTTGAGCTTATTTATCTGTTAACCTCTTTATTCTTTCTTTTTAAATTTATTTATTATTATTATACTTTAAGTTGTAGGGTACATGTGCACAACGTGCAGGTTTGTTACATATGTATACTTGTGCCATGTTGGTGTGCTGCACCCATCAACTCGTCATTTACATCAGGTATAACTCCCAATGCAATCCCTCCCCCTCCGCCCTCCCCATGATAGGCCCCGGTGTGTGATGTTCCCCTCACCAAGTCCAAGTGATCTCATTGTTCAGTTCCCACCTATGAGTGAGAACATGCGGTGTTTGGTTTTCTGTTCTTGTGATAGTTTGCTAAGAATGATGGTTTCCAGCTGCATCCATGTCCCTACAAAGGACACAAACTCATCCTTTTTTATGGCTGCATAGTATTCCATGGTGTATACGTGCCACATTTTCTTAATCCAATCTGTCACTGATGGACATTTGGGTTGATTCCAAGTCTTTGCTATTGTGAATAGTGCTGCATTAAACATACGTGTGCATGTGTCTTTATAGCAGCATAATTTATAATCCTTTGGGTATATACCCAGTAATGGGATGGCTGGGTCATATGGTACCTCTAGTTCTAGATCCTTGAGGAATCGCCATACTGTTTTCCATAATGGTTGAACTAGTTTACAATCCCACCAACAGTGTAAAAGTGTTCCTATTTCTCCACATCCTCTCCAGCACCTGTTGTTTCCTGACTTTTGAATGATCGCCATTCTAACTGGTGTGAGATGGTATCTCATTGTGGTTTTGATTTGCATTTCTCTGATGGCCAGTGATGATGAGCATTTTTTCATGTGTCTGTTGGCTGTATGAATGTCTTCTTTTGAGAAATGTCTGTTCATATCCTTTGCCCACATTTTGATGGGGTTGTTTGTTTTTTTCTTGTAAATTTGTTTGAGTTCTTTGTAGGTTCTGGATATTAGCCCTTTGTCAGATGAGTAGATTGCAAAAATTTTCTCCCATTCTGTAGGTTGCCTGTTCACTCTGATGGTAGTTTCTTTTGCTGTGCAGAAGCTCTTTAGTTTAATGAGATCCCATTTGTCAGTTTTGGCTTTTGCTGCCGTTGCTTTTGGTGTTTTAGACATGAAGTCTTTGCCCATGCCTATGTCCTGAATGGTACTACCTAGGTCTTCCTCTAGGATTTTTATGGTATTAGGTCTAACATTTAAGTCTCTAATCCATCTTGAATTAATTTTTGTATAAGGAGTAAGGAAAGGATCCAGTTTCAGCTTTCTACTTATGGCTAGCCAATTTTCCCAGCACCATTTATTAAATAGGGAATCCTTTCCCCATTTCTTGTTTCTCTCAGGTTTGTCAAAGATCAGATGGCTGTAGATGTGTGGTATTATTTCTGAGGACTCTGTTCTGTTCCATTGGTCTATATCTCTGTTTTGGTACCAGTACCATGCTGTTTTGGTTACTGTAGCCTTGTAGTATAGTTTGAAGTCAGGTAGCGTGATGCCTCCAGCTTTGTTCTTTTGACTTAGGATTGTCTTGGAGATGCGGGCTCTTTTTTGGTTCCATATGAACTTTAAAGCAGTTTTTTCCAATTCTGTGAAGAAGCTCATTGGGAGCTTGATGGGGATGGCATTGAATCTATAAATTACCTTGGGCAGTATGGCCATTTTCACGATATTGATTCTTCCTATCCATGAGCATGGTATGTTCTTCCATTTGTTTGTGTCCTCTTTTATTTCACTGAGCAGTGGTTTGTAGTTCTCCTTGAAGAGGTCCTTTACATCCCTTGTAAGTTGGATTCCTAGGTATTTTATTCTCTTTGAAGCAATTGTGAATGGAAGTTCATTCCTGATTTGGCTCTCTGTTTGACTGTTACTGGTGTATAAGAATGCTTGTGATTTTTGCACATTAATTTTGTATCCTGAGACTTTGCTGAAGTTGCTTATCAGCTTAAGGAGATTTTGGGCTGAGACAATGGGGTTTTCTAAATATACAATCATGTCATCTGCAAACAGGGACAATTTGACTTCTTCTTTTCCTAACTGAATCCCCTTGATTTCTTTCTCTTGCCTGATTGCCCTAGCCAGAACTTCCAACACTATGTTGAATAGGAGTGGTGAGAGAGGGCATCCCTGTCTTGTGCCAGTTTTCAAAGGGAATTTTTCCAGTTTTTGCCCATTCAGTATGATATTGGCTGTGGGTTTGTCATAAATAGCTCTTATTATTTTGAGGTACGCTCCATCAATACCGAATTTATTGAGCGTTTTTAGCATGAAGGGCTGTTGAATTTTGTCAAAGGCCTTTTCTGCATCTATTGAGATAATGATGTGGTTCTTGTCTTTGGTTCTGTTTATATGCTGGATTATGTTTATTGATTTGCGAATGTTGAACCAGCCTTGCATCCCAGGGATGAAGCCCACTTGATCATGGTGGATAAGCTTTTTGATGTGTTGCTGAATCCGGTTTGCCGATATTTTATTGAGGATTTTTGCATCGATGTTCATCAGGTATATTGGTCTAAAATTCTCTTTTTTGGTTGTGTCTCTGCCAGGCTTTGCTATCAGGATGATGTCGGCCTCATAAAATGAGTTAGGGAGGATTCCCTCTTTTTCTATTGATTGGAATACTTTCAGAAGGAATGGTACCAACTCCTCCTTGTACCTCTGGTAGAATTCAGCTGTGAATCCATCTGGTCCTGGACTTTTTTTGGTTGGTAGGCTATTAATTATTGCCTCAATTTCAGAGCCTGCTATTGTTCTATTCAGGGATTCAACTTCTTCCTGGTTTAGTCTTGGAAGAGTGTAAGTGTCCAGGAAATTATCCATTTCTTCTAGATTTTCCAGTTTATTTGCGTAGAGGTGTTTATAGTATTCTCTGATGGTAGTTTGTATTTCTGTGGGGTCGGTGGTGATATCCCCTTTATCATTTTTAATTGCGTCGTCTTGATTCTTCTCTCTTTTCTTCTTTATTAGTCTTGCTAGTGGTCTGTCAATTTTGTTGATCTTTTCAAAAAACCAACTCCTGGATTCATTGATTTTTTGGAGGGTTTTTTGTGTCTCTATCTCCTTCAGTTCTGCTCTGATCTTAGTTATTTCTTGCCTTCTGCTAGCTTTCGAATGTGTTTGCTCTTGCTTCTCTAGTTCTTTTAATTGCGATGTTAGAGTGTCAATTTTAGATCTTTCCTGCTTTCTCTTGTGGGCATTTAGTGCTATAAATTTCCCTCTACACACTGCTTTAAATGTGTCCCAGAGATTCTGGTATGTTGTATCTTTGTTCTCATTGGTTTCAAAGAACATCTTTATTTCTGCCTTCATTTCGTTATGTACCCAGTAGTCATTCAGGAGCAGGTTGTTCAGTTTCCATGTAGTTGAGCGGTTTTGATTGAGTTTCTTAGTCCTGAGTTCTAGTTTGATTGCACTGTGGTCTGAGAGACAGTTTGTTATAATTTCTGTTCTTGTACATTTGCTGAGGAGTGCTTTACTTAGAATTAAGTGGTCAATTTTGGAGTAAGTACGATGTGGTGCTGAGAAGAATGTATATTCTGTTGATTTGCGGTAGAGAGTTCTATAGATGTCTATTAGGTCTGCTTGCTGCAGAGATGAGTTCAATTCCTGGATATCCTTGTTAACTTTCTGTCTCGTTGATCTGTCTAATGTTGACAGTGGAGTGTTGAAGTCTCCCATTATTATTGTATGGGAGTCTAAGTCTCTTTGTAAGTCTCTAAGGACTTGCTTTATGAATCTGGGTGCTCCTGTATTGGGTGCATATATATTTAGGATAGTTAGCTCTTCCTGTTGAATTGATCCCTTTACCATTATGTAATGGCCTTCTTTGTCTCTTTTGATCTTTGATGGTTTAAAGTCTGTTTTATCAGAGACTAGTATTGCAACCCCCGCTTTTTTGTGTTCTCCATTTGCTTGGTAAATCTTCCTCCATCCCTTTATTTTGAGCCTATGTATGTCTCTGCATCTAGATGGGTCTCCTGAATACAGCAGACTGATGGGTCTTGACTCTTTATCCAGTTTGCCAGTCTGTCTCTTTTAATTGGAGCAGTTAGTCCATTTACATTTAAGGTTAAGATTGTTATGTGTGAACTTGATCCTGCCATTATGATATTAACTGGTTATTTTGCTCGTTAGTTGATGCAGTTTCTTCCTAGCCTTGATGGTCTTTACATTTTGGCATGTTTTTGCAATGGCTGGTACCGGTTGTTCCTTTCCATGTTTAGTGCTTCCTTCAGGGTCTCTTGTAAGGCAGGCCTAGTGGTGACAAAATCTCTAAGCATTTGCTTATCTGTAAAGGATTTTATTTCTCCTTCACTTATGAAACTTAGTTTGGCTGGATATAAAATTCTGGGTTTAAAATTCTTTTCTTTAAGAATGTTGAATATTGGCCCCCACACTCTTCTGGCTTGAAGAGTTTCTGCCGAGAGATCTGCTGTTAGTCTGATGGGCTTTCCTTTGTGGGTAACCGGACCTTTCTCTCTGGCTGCCCTTAAGATTTTTTCCTTCATTTCAACTTTGGTGAATCTGGCAATTATGTGTCTTGGAGTTGCTCTTCTCGAGGAGTATCTTTGTGGCGTTCTCTGTATTTCCTGGATCTGAATGTTGGCCTGCCCTCCTAGGTTGGGGAAGTTCTCCTGGATGATATCCTGAAGAGTGTTTTCCAACTTGGTTCCATTTTCCCCCTCACTTTCAGGCACCCCAATCAGACGTAGATTTGGTCTTTCTACATAATCCCATACTTCTTGCAGGCTTTGTTCATTTCTTTTTCTTTTTTCTTTTGGTTTCTCTTCTCGCTTCATTTCATTCATTTGATCCTCAATCGCTGACATTCTTTCTTCCAGTTGATCGAGTCGGTTACTGAAGCTTGTGCATTTGTCACGTATTTCTCGTGTCATGGTTTTCATCTCTTTCATTTCGTTTATGACCTTCTCTGCATTAATTACTCTAGCCATCAATTCTTCCACTTTTTTTTCAAGATTTTTAGTTTCTTTGCGCTGGGTATGTAATTCTTCCTTTAGCTCTGAGAAATTTGATGGACTGAAGCCTTCTTCTCTCATCTCGTCGAAGTCATTCTCCGTCCAGCTTTGATCCGTTGCTGGCGATGAGCTGCGCTCCTTTGCCGGGGGAGATGCGCTCTTATTTTTTGAATTTCCAGCTTTTCTGCCCACTTTTTCCCCATCTTTGTGGTTTTATCTGCCTCTGGTCTTTGATGATGGTGATGTAGTGATGGGGTTTTGGTGTAGGTGTCCTTCCTGTTTGATAGTTTTCCTTCTAAGAGTCAGGACCCTCAGCTGTAGGTCTGTTGGAGATTGCTTGAGGTCCACTCCAGACCCTGTTTGCCTGGGTATCAGCAGCAGAGGCTGCAGAAGATAGAATATTTCTGAACAGCGAGTGTACCTGTCTGATTCTTGCTTTGGAAGCTTCCTCTCAGGGGTGTACTCCACCCTGTGAGGTGTGGGGTGTCAGACTGCCCCTAGTGGGGGATGTCTCCCAGTTAGGCTACTCAGGGGTCAGGGACCCACTTGAGCAGGGAGTCTGTCCCTTCTCAGATCTCAACCTCCGTGTTGGGAGATCCACTGCTCTCTTCAAAGCTGTCAGACAGAGTCGTTTGCGTCTGCAGAGCTTTCTGCTGCGTTTGTTATTGTTTACTGTGCCCTGTCCCCAGAGGTGGAGTCTACAGAGACAGGCAGGTTTCCTTGAGCTGCTGTGAGCTCCACCCAGTTCGAGCTTCCCAGCAGCTTTGTTTACCTACTTAAGCCTCAGCAATGGCGGGCGCCCCTCCCCCAGCCTCGCTGCTGCCTTGCCGGTAGATCACAGACTGCTGTGCTAGCAATGAGAGAGGCTCCGTTGGCGTGGGACCCTCCCGGCCAGGTGTGGGATATGATCTCCTGGTGTGCCTGTTTGCTTAAAGCGCAGTATTGGGGTGGGAGTTACCTGATTTTCCAGGTGTTGTGTGTCTCAGTTCCCCTGGCTAGGAAAAGGGATTCCCTTCCGCCTTGCGCTTCCCAGGTGAGGCAATGCCTCGCCCTGCTTCAGCTCTCGCTGGTCGGGCTGCAGCAGCTGACCAGCACCGATCCTCTGGCACTCCCCAGTGAGATGAACCCAGTACCTCAGTTGAAAATGCAAAAATCACCGGTCTTCTGTGTCGCTCGCGCTGGGAGTTGGAGACTGGAGCTGTTCCTATTCGGCCATCTTGCTCTGCCCCTTCCCTAGTCTCCTCAAAATTGATTTTTAAACTAAAATATATTTGTGAATTTTATAGTCCATGCATAGCATTTTAATTCTCATGACAGCTCTATGAGGCAGGTAGTTTTATTATCTTCATTTTATAGATAAGAAAAGTGAGTTCCTGCCAGGCAGAGTGGCTCACACCACCTTTAATCTAAGCATTTTGGGAGGCCAAGGTGAGTGGCTCACTTTAGGCCAGGAGTTCAAGACCAGCCTGGGCAACATGGCAAAACACCATCTCTACTGAAAATACAGGTGTGGTGGTGCATGCCTGTAGTCCCAGCTACTCAGGAGGCTGAGGCAGGAGAATTGCTTGAACCAGGGTGAAGTTTGCAATGAGCGGAGATCATGCCACTGCACTCCAGCCTGGGTGACAGAGTGAGACCCTGTCTCAAAAAAAAAAAAAAAAAAAAAAAAAAAAAAAAAGAAAAAGAAAAGAAAAAGTGATTTTTTAAACAGAGTGTAAATAGCTCATCCAAAGTTGCATGCCAAGGAAATAACAGGGCCAGATTGCATATTTTGTTTTGTGTTTCTCCAGAGCCCTGGTTTTATCTATTGTCTTTTACTGCCTTTGAACTACATGACCAATGGTAAGGCATCAGTCTCACAAGTCAGAGTTCATCTATACAATGGGATAATGGCAACCTACTACTATTACTTTTTCATGAGCACTTACTATGTGCTAGAGTCTGTGCTGAGCATTTTAGGCACATTACCTGTTTCTAACTTCCCAACATAGCCATATTATCAATGTCATTAACTTGATTTTACATTTGCAAGGAAGTAAGTCTCAGAGAATTTAACTTCCACAGTTTGATGGAGCTCATCATTAATTACTCCCAAATCAACCTTAAGTATTTGTAACAGTTCAGTTAGAAAACAGAAGCCACTCTAGGTATTTCTTTTATTATTGATTTAGGATTTGAACACAGAAGTCATACACTATTTCTAGCACAGGACTTTTTCTGGGTAGTTGATTTTTTGAAAATGTGGATAAGTTTGTTGAATGAAAAATTGAGTTCTCTTTCCCAAGTCTATTCAATTTGGTCTGTGCTGCTTATAAAGTGTGCTGCTTTATAAAGACTGGCATCATTATTTTCCTTAATGTGATCTAGAAGAATTCCCTGAGGGTGAGGCTTGAGCTCTGGAGAAAAGCTGGGTGAAGCATCAAATAAGCCTTTTTGGCAGACTGCACCTGCACTCCAGGGCTAGTGGCCATGGCTCCGTATGAAAGAGAAAGGAATTCTGTCAGCGTTTCCCCACCTTGGGTTTGCTGATTGACTGTGTTAACAAGTGATGCTGCAAAAAAGAGATCTCTGTTTAAATTACTTTGTCCACAGCTGATTGGAATGAATTTTTAAACAGGCTACTACTGAGTTTCTCAGAGCCCTTAATATGCTAAAGTCAACTCCAGAAATCCTGTGGGATAGGCAGGAATTCCGAGTTTTTTGACTGCAGGACCCTTCTCTCTTCTCAAAGCCTTGTGAAGAATGAGTAGTGTTCCTGGGAACACATTTTGGGTTTTGGGACCAAACTTGAAAACAAGGTATATGCCTGTGTTAGTCCGTTCTCATGCTGCTAATAAAGTCATGCCCCCAGACTGGGTAATTTATAAAGAAAAAGAGGTTTAATGGACTCACAGTACCACATGACTGGAGAGACCTCACAATCGTGGCGGGAGGCGAAGGAGGAGCAAAGGCATGTCTTCCGTGGCAGCAGGCAAGAGAGAGTATGTACAGGGGAGCTCCCTTTTATCAAACCATCGGATATCATGAGACTTACTCACTATCATGAGAACAGCACGGGAGAAACTCACCCGCATGATCAGTTGCCTCCCACCAGGTCCCTCCCACAACACATGGAGATTATTACAATTCAAGATGGGATTTGGGTAAGCACACAGAGCCAAACCATATCAATGCCTTAAGTAGATCATAATTTACATTTTCAAAGGCTTTCATGGGCAATTTTTCTTGTTTTCACAAGGACAACTCTGGTTAACTAACCCTGCTGTAATGCAGGTAGCATCAGGGCAGCATAGGAGAAAGTGTTATCTGGCCCTGGAGAGCCATGGGTCCTGGGGCAACTGTAGGAAAATCATTGAGTCTCTTAGTTGCTTTGGGTTCCTCATCTATTAAGTGCTTCATTTCTCTCAGAAGCCCCTAAAGACCCCAAAACTGGGATTCTGTGAAGTTGGGTTAAATGAATTCTAATCATTTTATTATGACTGATCTCTGGATGGCTTCTCCTCTGTGGGTCTTTATGATTTCTGCTGATGCTTACGCTTCGTGAGGCAGATCTTATGCTTGCATTCATTTTAGCAGCAAACACGTCTGGAGCACCATTTGTGCTGTTCTAGGACAGGGAGATGCAGAGATGAACAAGACATAGTGCCTGCATGCAAGGAGCTCACAGCAGAGTGGGGAGACAGTTAAATAAAAAAGGCCAGATGGGCATAGTAATACGTGTTTTAATAGATACGTGCATTGAGTGCCATCATAACAGAGGACAGACTCCCACCTTAGGAGAGGCAAGAGACTGGGGCAGGAATGATTCTTCCAAGGAACTGGTCTCTCTGTAGAAAAAAAGAAATTCTAGTAATTTTGAGGGAAAGACTAGCTATGCCATAAGAGAAATATGAACAAGTTAGTTCCTAACCTGCCACAGACACTAAGATTTTCTCCTACGATTCTAGATCATAACATAATTGAAGTGTATACATGTATTAAATTGACTTAGGCAAGTTTCTTTTCTTTTTCTCTCACTCCCCAACACATACATGCCTAATGGTAAGAATATAGTTTTTCATCTTCATCAGGGAATAATTCCAGAAACACTGCAGGTATCAAAATCCATGAAATGCTCGAAGTTTTTATATAAAATGATTTTACATAAAATCATCTCTAGATTACTCATCATACTTAATACAATACCTATACATCACCTTATTCATGTGGAGTCAACCTTGCCTTGTACACAGCACAAGACAAATTCAAGTTTTGCTTTTTGGAATTTTGTGGAATTATTCTTTTTAAAATATTTTTATCTGAGGTTGGTTGCTTGGAAAAGCAACTGATGCAGAACCCAAGGATATGGAAGGCCTAATGTACTTGGAATTGGGAGTGGACTTGTAGACAAAACCTCTCAAAGTGAATGTCAAATTGGTTGTAGCATTTTGTCAGTGTGTGTGCATGAAGGGAAGGGGGAAGAAGTAACTGGGAATATTTTTTTCAATGGAAAATATTACAATAATCAATTTAATTGGCACAATTGTTCAGCAAATAGACCTAGACCTACATTTAAATATATATTGTTTATCAGGGTTTTTGTAAACTTTGTCAACATGTTATGAGGTAATTTTGAGAATTAGATTGTTGTTTATCAAAATACTGGATAAAAAATAGAAGCTGTGAAAAATAGAAGAAATTAGATATTTGGTTGTCACACATAAGGCAGGCATGAAATTACAATGTAATTCCATGACTCTGCTCCAGGAAACAAATTGTCCTTATTGCCAGTACTCTACATAATAAATTACTCTCTAAGTACTTAATACATGAAGTTACATTACTCTTTAAATTTTCTAGTCTACAAAATGGCAATGAGGGAAGTGAATGTCCTGTTTGGGAAAATATGAGGCAAAATATGATTATAGCAATTGCATAGGCATATCTGATACAAGTGAACTGATGAACATTAAACCTATTACAAAATAACTTCCTCAAGAATCTAACAGCACCTAAATGTTTGTATCTACCTTATTAGGGACATAATAAATATAGAGGCAATATTAAAGATAAGGATAAGAGGAAGAGTATTTGAACAGATGAAAAATGTGGGCTATGTATAGAAATTGTATTAAAACTTTGAAAAATATGTAGAAATGGCATTTGTAAGTATTTGATTAATCAAGATATCATAAGTGTAGAGTTTACAAAATAAAATAATAGCACTCATCCTACCATTTACTTTAGCTCTCATGGAGAGCTAAAATATTCATGAGTATCGAGCAGAACAGTAATTGACTGCATGACTGAATAGAAGACTGACATAATCTTTTTGACTTTTTGCTTAAAACACTGCTGATCCTTTGTTTTTCCAGAGGCAAGACAACTTTTCTTTTGAGATATTAACAGCTTTTAGTAATTTAGTATACTCCTATGAACAAAATTTAGAGCATATTTTTTTCTCTCTAATTTCTCCAGAATTTGGAAGCTATTTGTGAGTATTCTTAACTTATGGCAATATAGTTATTTGCATGAATGCAGTAAGAATCTGTTTTCATCTGTAACAGGACACAATTCGAGAAACTAGTAATTTTACCAAGGTTTTGACGGGAATGGTGTGCTTTCCCTATGGTGCCAATAAAGCACTTGGAAAAACTAGCCTCATATTCTGTGTACACAGTCCCTATATAAGGTTTCTGACCAGTGGTAAGTAAAGAATGCCACTTTCTGACAGGCTCAGAAGCCCCAGGTTTATCTTGGAACCTCAACAGTAGAGGAAATTCACTCAACACATAGCTATTTGATGGCACAAATCCACGGCTGGGCTCAGCTTTAAAAAAGTCTTATCTGAGATTCCTAGTATGAAGCAAAGTTCCATCAAAGCAATTTGAAAGCTTATGTAAAAATAATTATTCTTGATTCATTGTATATAAATCATTAGGCCAAGTATAATAAAGCAAATCAGTCAAAAATGGGAAGCTGAAGAGAAAAAAAAAGTTTCAAAAACTATAGTATATCTGCTGTTAGATTCTAGGCTTGCCCAGTGTTTTTCCATTTTCATTATTTTCTACAGTTTGGACAAAATTCTAATTTTTTTGGCTACAAGTCTGCAAAATGATGTCCATTTTTCTCCTTTTTTTCCATTTTTTTCTAATTTGGAGTCACCGAAAACTAAGGTGTGCTTTCTTAAAACCCTGAGAACTGAAACTAAACAACTTAAACTTCAGAAGAAAACAACAGCAACCTATTTTTATATACATAAGCCACTTTCACACTGCCTACAAATGTATGAACGTCAGAGTAATGTGGTCTATATGCATTTTCCAGGATTGTTCTTTTGTTTGTTGTTGCTTTTCTCCCTTCCTCCCTCTATTTTCTCTTCCTAGGACATGAGAATTCACAACCTGCTAAAAATGAGCTTTCTTAATAACTCAGGAATTACCTATCTGAGGATAAACCATGCTAACCATGAAAGATTAGACAAAACCTGAGACCAGAGACTCATTTTCTTTTAAAACGCTTTCTCCAAAAGATTTTTTAAAAAGAAAAATGGAGAAATGTGAAAGAAAAATAAATCTCGTGGCCCCCGAAGCACGAAGCTAAGGGGAAAAGTTAAGCTGATAACTGTTTAGGGCCAACCTGCATCCCATTCTACTCAAAATCACCCTCTGCCCATGGAGATAAATGCGTATCTGATTGCCTCTTTTGGAGAAACTAACCAGGAACTCAAAAGAAAATAACCATTTGTCTCAATCTACCTATGACCTGGAAGACCCCTCCTCCCTTCAAGTCTTCCCACCTCTGCTTTGAGTTGCCCCTCCTTCGCAGACCCAACCAGTGTTCATCTTATATATAAATATATGCATTTGGGGAAAATATTGTTTATATGTAAGTTTCTTGTAAGTTTCACAAGGCAATGTTTGACACTTTCTAAAATGTTTATGAAGTATTTCTTAAAGTTTAAAAATAAATATAATCCCTAATGTCACTATGTCCAAGATGGAGAAATTCTGATATTTATCAAAAGCACCAGGTGAATAAAAGTGATAAGGTGCACCTTTCAAAAACAGCAAAGTAGACGTAACTATTAGATAATAGTTTATCACGTAGTTTTCTTTGAGTATACTTAAAATGAATATTGTGTTCTATATTCCTTATTACAGTGTATTTTGAACTTCAGCAAGTCCGTGTTTAATTCTTTGTCATTTAGTCTTAGTGTGATTTTGGACTGTACTTGAGCTTTGTAAACTTGGGTTTTCTCATCTTTAAAATTGAGATAATAAAAAGGCCTGTTTGTATAGAGTTTTGAGCATAAAATGATAAGATGTATGTAAAAAATATAACATGACAGGCATATAATAAAGATTTTCGACGTGTTTATGTTCTCAGGGATTTGTGTTGTTTTTAGCACTGTTACCGGAAAGGGGTCCTGATCCAGACCTCGAGAGAGGGTTCTTGGATCTTGTGCAAGAACGAACTCGGGGTTAGTGCATAGAGTAAAGTGAAAACAAGTTTATAAGAAAGTAAAGGGATAAAAGAATGGCTACTCCATAGGCAGAGCAGTGGCTTGAGCTGCTGATCTCAGGAATAAAATGTGAAATATTGTCATTTAAACAGTGCCTTTCAATGTATCAGTAGCAAAGCCATCTGCTAAATTCAATGAAATTTTAAGCTTATTAAGTCTTGTCTTGTGCAAGATATTATCATCCTCTTCAGAAGTAATAATAATAAACAATTAAGCCTCTCTTTTAAGCATTTTATAAGAAAATTGAGAGGAAGGCTATGACTATGTGCACAGTTAAAATAAGAAATTATTGTTCCTGTAGATAGGTTGTGCTACCTATTTCACAATCTTCCCATCATTTACTGGGATCACGTGGGAATTTGGGGATATTATGTATATGGTGTGGTTTGAATTATAGAATGTCAATTTAAAATGGTGAAAATTAAAATTTTAGCTTATATGTTTATCCATGTATTCAACAAAATATAGTTGTCTTCCCCCAGCTCTGAGCCACACAACTTGGGGCTGTTCTCCAGAGTTAACTAGAAAGATTTCACAGTTCAAGAAGCCTTGCCCAAGTTAGGGAAGGGGGGAATGAACTGTGTCCCAGATACAGGATGATCTGGGTGCTGTTCAAGGAACCAAGGCTCCAGGCTCTCTAAGTCCTACAGGCACAGCAAAGTGACAGTGGCAGCTCTGCCACCTCCCCATGGCTACCACTCAGAGTCCTCCAACTCGCCCCTTCCAATCGAGGCGTGACTTTGGAGGAAAACTCTGCAGCCTTGATACTGTCCCAGGCAGAAGGCCTCTTCGCCGCCTTGGGGCACGTGGTGCAGGGCTCAGGGGCCCACAGACACTTATACACGCAGAGGGCGGTGGCTGGCCAGGACCGGGTCACACGATGCCGGGAACCATGTGCCCACACTCAGCCCCAACCTGAAGTGGGCTCATCGGGGTCATCTCCACTGGCCTCGGCCTGCTGCTGCTGCAAACCTGGACGACTGCACTCCGCAGCCCTGCCATGTTAGGGCTGCCAGCCTGCCGGCTGCCAGCGACCAACAGTAGCTTTTTATAACTTAATTTTTCTGTATTTTCCTTGCACATATTTTTAACTTTGATCATGTATTTTATTTACCCTTCTAAGAGAATGTACCTACAGTAAGATTACAGTAAGAATTACCATGGTCCGTGACAAATTTAGTTGTAAGTGCAGTGGCAAAAAAAGTTTAATGAAAACAATAAAGATATACAACACGTGGCTTCTCACAGTCTTTTGTCTCCCATATTATTCCTATCATTTATTCTATATTTCTAAGGTTAAGTAATATTAAGATCAGGGACAAACGTTGTCATATGCTTCTAATTATTTAAATGTATCACATGACAACTATATTCAACATATTATCTCAATCTATGTACAATTTTAATAATTTTACACAGGTTGCTTTGAAAATGAGAGCAAATTTGAATATAACTGATAATGACAAAAATATTTACAGTGCAAATATTCTCAGCATGATATGAATTATTGGTAAATTAAAAACAAATAGATAACAAGCAAAATTCTGTATAATAATTTTCATTTAGCTTATGATAAAATTTTTTGAATTCAGATTAATCACATACCATGATATAATGGTTTGTGTTTTTCTTTTTTTTTGAGACAGAGTCTTGCTCTATTGCCCAGACTGTAGTCAGTAGCATGATCTCAGCTCACTGCAACCCCTGCCCCCCAGGTTCAAATGATTGTGGTGCCTCAACCTCCCAAGTAACTGGCATTACAGGTGTGTGCCACCATGCCTACTTTTTTTTTTTGTATTTTTAGTCAAGACAGGTTTTTGTCAAGTTGGCCAGACTGGTCTGGAATTCCTGGCCTCAAGTGATCCACCCACATCAATTTCCCAAAGTGCTGAGATTACAGGCATGAGCCAGGGTGCCTGGCTCTGATACACTGTTTGAAAGTAATGGGTGAATAGTGCATTTGAGATACTAGAGACCTATTTGGAACATTAAGTGAATGTATCTTACTCTCATTTCTTTTAAGAATGTATTCTTTACCATTCTATGCAATCGCTTACATACGTGCATATTTTCTTAGGTTGTCTACATGATATACAAACAAATATTTGGATACATACATAAACATAAATGACTCATCTAAAAGCTTCTCAACCTGACCCATAAACTCAGGTTATTTGAAAATGGAATGAAAAGTGTTACTGAATGGTTTTTACCATGGTTCATGTTTGGTAGTATATGCTAATATCCTAAAAACCAAACCAAACCAAAAGTACCTTGATTTTATAATGTAAACTTCTGATGTCTAAATTAATCAGTAAGATAATTTTTGTGTTTTTAACTAAGTGTATTCTATTTATTTTGATGCTGTGTCATTTCACAATGGATAAAATACCAGCTGACGCTCATCAGAGGTAAACTAGTGAATTATTATCCCATTAAGATACATTTTGTTTCTGCTAAAGTAACATCTTAATTTAAATGGAGGAATTTACTAAATCAAGTGCTAAGATTTTATTTCTGCTACTAAATGAAAGATATATTTAAAATTCAAATACATTCAATTACTCAATCTATTCTTTACTATCATGATAATTAATATGGACAGCATATTTTACACAGCACATACATACAAAGCCTTATTTTCACTGAATTACAAGTAAAATACAGGTATATAAATATATATAAAAAATTTAGATACTAAATGATATAATTTACATAATTATTTACCTGTGCATGACAGAATTTGATTCTGTTAATTATTCCAGGTACAGTAACTGGTTAAAAATGGGACATGAAGGAAACTGATACGCTTAAAAGTAACTATATCCAGTGAATTCATTTTAATGTCTCCAAGGAAGGCAAGACCACCTTAACGAGATAAGGAATGAGGGGTTACATATTTTGGCCAAGTTGGCTCAATGATCTGGGGAGCCAAAAACTATAGGTACACGGATAGTTGCTTTGTTCCCCCCACAAAAAAATTGGGGAACCCATTATTTCATGATTCATGCTTTTATTTTCACATAAGAGAACAGTTAATGCTCCAAAATCTTAAATTTTAATTAACCAAATACAATGTTCCTAAAGACAAACATTCACAAGAGTAAAGCCAGCCGAGCAGGGTGGCTCACACCTGTAATCCCACCACTTTGGGAGGCCAAGGCGGGCGGATTGCTTGAAGTCAGGAGTTTGAGACCAGCCTCGCCAACATGGTGAAACCCTGCCTTTACTAAAAACACAAGAATTATCTGGGCCTGGTGGTGTGTGCCTGTAATCCCAGCTACTAGGGAGACTGAGGTAGGAGAACCACTTGAACCAGGGAGTCAGAGGTCACAGTGAGCCAAGATCGCACCACTGCACTCCAGCCTGGTGACAAAGTCAGACTCTGTCTCAAAAAAAAAAAAAAAAAAAAAAAAAAAGGGAAAAAAAGGCAGGGAGGGATAGAGTTAGGAAAACAGAAAGGGAATACAAAACACAGAAAATCAATAAACCACAATTAAATGTTTGGAAAGATTAAAAAAAAATTGGCAAATGTTTACTTAGGCTAAGCAAGAAAAAAGAGAAGAGACTCAAATTACTAAAATCGGCAAGAGAAGAGAACATATCACTGCCACTATTACAAAATAAAAATGATTTAAAAGAGAATGCAATGAAAATCTTTTGCTGAAAAAGTAAGATAGCCTAGATAGAATGGATGAAATCCTAGAATGACAGAAACTAAAACAGTCTAAAGGAGAAATAAAAAATATAAATAGATCTATGGAAGGTTAAAAGATTGGATTGTAATTTTAAAAACTTACAATAAAAATCTCATCTCGGCTAGCTTCCCAGGTGAATCAAACACTCTGAGAAATTAATATCAATTGTTCACCAACTTTTGCAGGAAATAAAAGGGCGAGAGAACACTTCCCAATTCATTTTACAAACAGGATTACTCTGACACCAAAACTGAATCACAAAACAATATAGACCAGTATCTTTGTTTTATAAAATCAAAAATCTTCAACAAAATACTGCCAAATTGAATCCACCAACATATAAAATATATCACGCACTGTGTGCAGATGTGATTGACCCCAGGAATGCACCATTTATTTAATATTTGAAAAATCAATGAATGCAAACACCATAGTAATATAGTAAAAGACCAAAATATATGAGCATCTCAACAGACGGAAAGCATTTGAGAAATAGTAGATATTTTCATAATGAAAACACTCCAGTTATGGACAGTAAGATAACTTCCTGAAACTAGTGGTAGTTAATGTATGAAACCCACAGCTAGCATTACACTCAGCAATGAAAGGGTGAATCCTTTCCTGGTAAGATTAGTTACAAGAATGTTCACTCTTGCAAATTCTGCTCAACATTATACTGTGGATTCTAGTGAGGTGTAGTTAGTAAAGAATAGAAAATTGAAAACAGACTGGTTGAAAATAAAATAATAAAAGCATTTATATTTACAGATGGCATGATCTCTTATACATACATAATTCTAAGAAATTCAGTAGAACAGTATTCAAAATAAATTTGGCATGGTTTCCAGATATAAATGCAATACTAAAAAATCATTTTATTTCTGTATACTGTCAATGAACTGCCTTAAAATTATATCAAAGATACAATCCCATTTATAATAGCAAGAAAACAAGTAATACATTTAGAAATTAACAAGAGCAGTTCAAAACTCATACTCTGAAACCTCCAAAATATTGTTGAAATAAACTGAAGAACCAAATAAATGAGAAGAGGTGGAGGGAGATGGAAGATAGAATCTCAGTGATTGTGTCTCTGCAAGAACATTAAATTGAACCACCGTCCAACAATCCAAGCCAGAGAATACCTTCACAAGAGCTAAAGAAATCAGGTGACAGATCACAGAACGTGGTTTTACCTTAAAAACAAGAGAAGACACATTAAAGAGGGTGAAAAGACAGTCTTGCAGTGCCTGCACTGCCCCTCCCTCAACCCCAGGCGGTGCAGTACAAAGAATGTGTCCACTTCTAGCAAAAGGAACAAGGAAGGGTCCATGGGACTTTGCCTTGGAGCCCAGTGCCAGCTCTGCTATAGTAAAGCACAGCACTGGGCAGAACACCATGGCCTTTGATTCCAGGCCACTGCCCACAGACGGAGTATTTAGATATGACCTGGCCTAAAAGGGAATCCACTGCCCTGGTGGGACAAACCTGAGTCCTGACTTGCTTCACTACCAGCTGATTCAAGTGGCCTCAAGCCCCAAATAAACCTCAGTGACAGGCAGGCCAGAGTCACTCTGGTCCTTGGGTGAGCTGCAATAACCAACGATGTGCTGGTCTGGAAGGCTGTGGACTTCGTACATGACATCAGCTGCAGTGGCCACAGGGTTGCCTGTGTTACCCCTACCCCAACTCCAGGCAGTGCAGTGCAGAGAGAATTCCTTCCCTATGCAAGAAAGAGGAGAACCCAGTATCAAGCCCGACCACAGTGGACACAGCATCAGGCAGAATACTGTGTCCATGATCCCAGGCAGGATGGACCCAAACCCTGACCAGCTTCATCACCAGCAGACTAACCTGGCTTAGAAACCTAAGTCAGTCAGCAGCAGTGAGGTCACAGGACTCAGACAAGTCCCAGTGCTGCTGTGGTCTGGGAGGCTGTGGGCTTTGGGTGTGTGACGCCAGCTGCAGTGGCCATGAGAGTGCCCAAATCACACTTCTCCCAGATCCACAAAGCTTGATGTCCAGATTCCTTGCAAGGAGAAGAAGAGGGACGTAAATGAAGAACTTTGCCTGGGAACCCAGGGAACCCCTCCCTTATCTTCTCCAAGTCTGTCATGGCCACCAGGGACCTCAGTCTGCAGAAGTCACAGTGAACCTCAGCTTAAGGTGCCCTCTCTGGTGCTGAAACAGCTGCAGTGACCACAGGCTTGGGGAACTCAACAGTCTTGAATTTCTTGGAATTTCTGGAAGACTGAAGAAGGACAAGCACAACAAGAACAGACTGCAAAGACTGGAATAAATACCCCCTTATTCAACTCCCAAGCATGAACATATGCTCAAAAGCATTAAGAACATTCAAGGAAATATGACCTCACCAAACAATAAGTAAGTCACCAGTGACTAACCCAGGAGAGCTCAAGATGTGAGACTCGGCTGGGTGTGGTGGCTCACTCTTGTAATCCCAGAACATTGGGAGGCCGAAGCGGGTGGATTGCCTGAGGTCAGGAATTCGAGACCAGCCTGACCAACAAGGTGAAACCCCGTCTTTACTTAAAAAGACAAAAATTAGCTGGGTGTGGTGGCAGGTGTTTGTAGTCGCAGCTGCTTGGGAGGCTGAGACAGGATAATTTCTTGAACCTGGGAGGCAGAGTGCAGTGAGCCAAGATTGTGCCACTGCACTCTAGCATAGGTGATGAAATAAGACACTATCTTAAAAAAAAAAAAAAGATGTGAGACTCTCCAGACAAGGAAGTAAAAATGGCTGTTTTGAGGATACTCAATGAAATTCAAATACAGAGAAGTAATTCAGAAATTTATCAAAGAAATTTAACACAGAGATAGAAGTAATTTAAAAAGGCCACAGAAACCTCAAAGCTGAAAAATGCAAAATAGATGACCTGAAAAATGCATGAGAGGGTCTCAATGGTAGAACTCATCTCAGCACAATGAAGTCCATACATGACAAAGCTCCTCATCTAAGATCTGGAACAAGTGTGGCTACTTTTACCACTTTTATTCATCACAGTACTTGAAGTCCTAGCTAGAGGACTTAGGAGAATGAAATAAAAGGCTTCAAAATTGGAAATAAAAGGAAGTCAAATAGTCACTGTTTGCAGGTGACACGGTCATATATATATGGAGAACCCTAAAGATTCCACAAAAAAACCTACTACAAATAATAAACATTTCATAAAGTTGCAAGATACAGTATCAATATATAAAAATGAGTAGCACACCCATGTACCAATAGTGAAACACTTAAGAAAGAAATCAAGAAAGCTATTTCATTGCAGTAGTTACCCAATGCCCCCCAAAAAAGATACCTAGAGATAAACTTAACCAAAAAGATGAAAAATCTCACAATTAAAACTATAAAACATGTATGAAAGATATTAAAGCAGACACAAGTAAATGTAAAGATATCCCATGTTCAAGCACTAGAAGATTATTGTTAAAATATCTATATCACCTTATGTGATCTACAGAATCGATGGAATCCATGTTAAATTAGGAAAGATATTCTTCATAGAAATAGGGAAGGAAAAAAAACAAAAAACAAAAAACAAAAAACGGCCGGGCACGGTGGCTCATGCTTGTAATCCCAGCACTTTGGGAGGCCAAAGCACGTGGATCACAAGGTCAGGAATTTGAGACCAGCCTGAATAACATGGTGCAACCCTTTCCCTACTATATACACAAAAATTAGCTGGGCATGGTGGCGCACGCCTGTAATCCCAGCTACTCAGGAGGCTAAGGCAGGAGAATCGCTTGAACCCAGAAGGCAGAGTTCTCAGTGAGCCGAGATCATGCCAGTGCACTCCAGCCTCGGCGACAGAACAAGACTCTGTCTCAAAAAAAAAAAAAATAAAATAAAAAATAAAAAAATTCCTAAAATTCACATGGAAATGCAAAATATCTCAGATAGACAAAAGAACCTTGAATAAAAAGAAAAAAACTGGAGGCATCACACTACCTGATTTCAAAATATACCACAAATCTAGTAACCAAAACAGCATGGTAGTGACAAAATAAAAATAGGGGAGAGACAGAAGAGAGACAGAGAGACGAGTGACAGACTGACATAGACAAATGAAGCAGAATAGAGAACTCAGAAATAAATTCAAGCTTTCACAGTCAACTCTTAACAAAAGCACCAAAAACACACATTGGGGAAGGACAATCTCTTCAATAATCTGTGCTAGGAAAACCCAAAACCCACACGTACAAGAATCCATCTAGGCTGTTATCTTATCATACACAAAAATTTACTCAAAATAAAGATTTAAATGTAGGACCTGAAACTATGAAACTACTAGAGAAGAAAACATAGGAAAATGCTTCGTGAAACTGGCTAGGGCAAGGGATTTCCAAATATGTACATCAAAAGCACAAGCAACAAAAAGCAAAAACAGACAAAATACAATTGCATTACACTTAAAAGCTTCTGCAAAGCAGTGGAAGCAATCAGTAGAATGAAGAAACAATCCACAGAATGGAAGAAAGTATTTGCAAACTACGCATCAGGTAAGGGGTTAATGCAACACAAAACACATAAAGTACTCACACTACTCAAAGCAAAAATACAAATAACCTGATTTAAGAAATCAGAAAAAAGATCTACCCAAAAACTTTGTCCCCCACTTTCTTCTCCCAACCACCTTTGACCCCCTCCCTCTCATCACCCTTTTTCTTCCTCCATCTACCCCAAAACTTTTTTCCCATTATTTTTCCCCACTGTCATTTCGCAAAGCCTTCTCTACTCTCCCGCTCACCACTCTTTTCATCATCCATCAACCCCGAAACTTTTCCCTATTGTTTTCCCCCAGTCATTGGACACCCTCTTTTTCTCCCTTCTGCTCTCATCCCCCTTTTGTTCCTCCATCTATCCAAAAACTTTCCCCTCGTCTTTTCCCAACGCCTTCTCCACACTCCTGCTGCGCACCACCCTCTTTTCCAACCTCCATCTACCCAAAAACTGTTTTCCCCATCGTCTTCCCCCCCTGCTCCTTCTTTCCACCCTCTTTCCATTCTCCATCTACACAAAAACATCTCCCCACCATCTTTTCAAAGCCTTCTCCCCACTCCTGTTCGCCACTCCTTCTTCCTCCACCTACCCCCCAAAATTTCACAAAGCCTTCCTCCTCTTCCCACTCACCCTCTTCTTTCCTTAATCCTTACCATCCTCCTTTGCCCTCCATCTACCCCAAAACTATTTTCCCCATCGTCTTTTCCCCAAACCTCTTTCCCCGCTCCCTCTCACCACCCTCTTTTCTCCTCCCACTTGCCACCCTCTTTTCCCACTGCATCTACCCGCTTTTTACCCACCGTCTCTGTCTTTTCTTTCCCCACCATCTGTCTTTTCTGCCCACTGTCTTTTGGCAAAACCCTGCCTTCCCCCCACTCGCCACCCTCTTGTCCCCCTCCATATACCGAAAAACTTTTCTCTGCCCACTGCCTTTTCCTCATGGTCTTTTGGCAAAACCTTGTCTCCCTCCGGCATGCCATCCTCTTTTGCCCCTCCTGCTCACCACCCTTTTTTCCCACTCTGTCTACCAAAAACTTTCTTCCTCATTGTCTTTCCCCCCTCACCATCTCTTTGCAATCTCTTCTGCTCACCACCCTCTTTTCCCCACTCCTGCCCCTCCTCCTACATGCCACCTTCCCGTAGCCCTCCATCTACCCCCAAACTATTTTTCCATCGTTGTTTTCCCAATCCTCCTTCCACCCTCCCGCTTGCCACCCTCTTTCTGTCCTCCATCTACCCAAAAACTTCTCCCCCAGTTTTTTCTCCCAACTGTCTTTTTGCAAAACTTTATATTCCTCCTACTCGCCACCCTTTTTTCTTCTCCTGATCACCATCCTCTTTTTCCTCCATCAATCAAAGAAAAAAAAAAAAACATTGTCCCTACCATTTTTTCACAGAATCCTCTGTCTCCTGCTCACTACCTTCTGTCCCTTCTGCCTCTCTCTCTGCACCCTCTTTCCTCCTCCCACATGTCACCCTCTTTTCCCCCTCCGTCTACCCAAAATCTTTTTACACATCACTCTTACTTTCCCCACTGTCTTTCTGTTCTCCTCACCGTGCTTCTCCCCACCGTTTTTTTTGCAAACTTTCCTTCCTACTTGCCAGTTTCAAACCCCCTACCCTCTCTTTCCTCCTCCCACTTGCCACCCTTTTTTCCCCCAATATCTACCCAAAAACTTTTTTTTCCCACCATCTTTTCCCCACCGTCTTTTTGCAATGCCTTTTCCTGATCGCCATCCTCTTTTTCCCTTTGCCGCTAACCACTCTCTTTATCCCTCCACCTACCCCAAAAACTACTTACCGGCTCCTACCGCTCCAGCGGAGCTTCGGTCTCTGTCACCAGCACCCACCACAGGCAGGCGAGCTGTGGTACCACTCCCACAGCTCCAGCCTCCAACCGTGGCAAGTGACGACTCCTCCTGGTCCTCTAAGTCTTGCACGGAGCAGCGCCGCCCGCAACCATGTAAGAGCCTAAAATGGCGGGATGCCCCCTCTGCATACTTTATATACTGAGGTTATGCAAATGAGGTTCCTGGACTACATGTTCTGATTGGATGAGAGAAAAACCTCTAGGCCTATTCTGATTGGACTTTATTTTCATGCTGTGATTGGCTGTCCTAAGACTTGCTCTCATCCAATCAGAATTGAAGCTGGGAGCCCAGCTTAGAGAACGAGAAGTGGGATCCACATACCCCAAGCTGGAGGCTTGTGCCTGTGGCACCTAAGCTCGCTTCACTGCGGTTGGTGGAGGTGATGGAGATTGCAGTTTGGCCAGCATGGTAGAAAGGTGTCAGGGTAGGTGAGCTCTTCAGGGATGCACTACCCTGGATAGGGGTGTATCAAGGTCACGTTGCGGGTGGGGGTGTGGGGGACGTGGGATGGCGGAGTTGTCTGTGCTATCGGGTGCTACATTGCCTGGTGGTGGGGGTGGTTGTGTGTGCTACTGGGGGCTGCACCACTAACTGGGAAGAGGGTTAGGGGCGCTATCAGCTCCTACTCTGTTATGACGGGGGCAGGTTGGGAGCGCTATCTGGGCTGTCACTATCCCCAGCAAGGGCTGGTTAGGGGCACTATTCCTGGCTGCACAGATGGGGCAGTGAGGCGGTTTGGGGGCACTATCAGGTTTACGTGTCCTGTGACATGGGGCGGGGGAACGCTATTGCGGGTTGCACTGCACTTCTGCTGCTAGCAGCGGTCTACAGAGGTGGCAGCCATAGCTCTGGCCTCCGAGGAACGGGCCGTCCTCCTCTTCCCAGACTCTGGATTCTAGAGGGCAACCTCCTCCTGCTCCTACAGGATGCTCCTTTTCTGTAAGTCTGGAATTATGCCAAAATGAAATTTTTAAATTAAGGCTTTTACTTATACATTATCAAAAGAAAAATGAAAATTATATAAGAAATTCATTTTACTACAGGAAATTTATGTCTACATACAAACTACCTAGGAATAAATTAGCAATAAATACATTGGAATATAATCTGTTAAAATTTACTTAACTATGTGAAAGAAAGAATTAACTATGTATAAGAAAAAAAAGAGAATTGCTTTTAATGCGTGGTGTAACTCAATATTTAAAGACCTTAATTATTTCCAGTTTCTCTCTCTCTCTCTTTTTTTTTTTTTTTTTGAGACAAGGTCTTGCTCTTATCTCCAGGCTGGAGTACAGTGGTGCGATCTTACTGCAACCTCCACCTCCCAGGTTCAAGCGATTCTCCTGCTTCATCCTCCTGAGTAGCTGGGACTACAGGCATACGCCACCACATCCAAGTAATTTTTGTATTTTTAGTAGAGACAGGGTCCCACCATTTGGCCAGGATTGTTTCAAACTTCTGACCTCAAGTGCTCCACCTACCTCTGCCTCCCAAATTGCTGGGATTACAGGCAAGAGCCTCCACACTCGGCCTTTACTATTAATTCACAACAATATCAGTCTCTTCCATCTGGATACTTTTTCAAACCTAATGATTTCTTTCTAAAGTTTCTGTGGAAGACTAGATGGGTGGAAGTGGGAGATACAAAGAAACATTAAAAAAAAGTAAAATGTTTTACCAATTTTAAGGATCCCTGCCTATACTTATAAAAATATGATATTTATCTAAACACATGATAACCATGTTATTTCAAACCAGATAATAATGATGGAATAGCAAAATTAAATAATGAAAGAGGAAGACTAAATATATGTATTATAGTTAAGATTTTGTTAAATTTGGTCTTTCAAATCAATGATATTATTCAATATTGTTTATAGCACACAGATGTAAATGCTGTACTATGCTGAAACATTTAAGCATTTGTTTTTGTGCCCTCAGTCAAATGATTACAGATCACATCCATCTATGATATGTATATGATAGTGAAAATCCTACATCACTGAGATAATTACTTGTTGATTTAATTTCTGCTATTTTCTCTTACTAGATTTGCTGCATATATGTTTTTAAATAGAATTCATCTTGCGTGTGTAGTGCATACACATGAGGTGTGCACACACACACGTACACATATGCCATCACCTGTGTGCATAAGCATACTCAGGTACACTTATTTTGAGTTTATGCTAGCTGTATAAAAGTAATTTCTAGTTTTTACATGTTTTTGTTTTGAATCCATTTATATATTAAGGAAATTATGTATTCTTTCTTTTCCTTTCTAAACTATGAATTCTTGGCCCAGGAACTTTATTATAGGAATTCTTTGATGAAATTTTTGATAACCTTCTCATTAATTGTTTGTATGACAAATATTTTAGTATTGATTTCTTCTAAAGTCAGTTTTGATGATTTCAGACCACATGTTTTTAAAAATGATTTGAGATTGGCACTTCATTTTATGGTTTATAAGTTTATATTGCATATGTCATTAATTATAATTCCTGTTTTTTCTGCTAAGTTTTCCGTATTCTGTTTATATCATTGTACTTTTTGAATAGCTAAATATATTTTTAAAAATATTCTTATGCCATAGAAGAAAAGATCCTAAACACCTTTTGTGTAATTCATATCACTAGTTAGAATAAAGATAAAACAAAGACAATTTTAAATTCTATTAACTTATGATCAAATATTATTTCTCCACACCAAAATACCAAGTGAATGATGTGAAGTGTAACCCAACCATTGGCTATGTTTCATGTTATTGTAACACACTTGTTTCCTTCAGCATAATATTAGCAAAAATTGTGTGTGCGGTCATCAGATAAATTTTCTGGGCATGATTTCCTTCCAGATGTAATTTTATGATCATCCATTTTCCAATTTCCTTTGAAATTCACTCATTTAGTAAGAATTTAGTGAATATATTCTGTGTACACTGCTTCGTACTGAAATTGGTGATTTAAAAAGAAGCTAAAATGTGTTCTTTATTAATACTTTCTGGGAGCATTCATTGTACATGTGCATCAAAGACATGCACATAGGAAGAATCTGCAACAATTTAATTTACATACAATATGAACTATAAAAATGTGTGATACAGAAAATGTGTCAAAAATAACAAACTAGCCCTACAGGAAATAAATTAGAAAGACAATGAGAATCTGTACTTGGACTGGACATTGAACAATAAGTAAATTTTAAGAGCCATTGGGAATAGAAAGACCATTGAAAAATTAAGTATATGAAAATAATATTTTTTGAAAACCTCTTCTCTGTTTTTATTCCAATAAAATGTTAATATGTTGGTGGAAGATAAATCTAAGAGATTACCATAGAATAGTAAATATATGTTATAGACCTTAAAGGTTTCTAAATGCAGAAGTTTTTTGTATGGTTTAAGTCTGCATTTATTCAGAAAAATGCATTATTCTTATATTTACTTTCCCTGATGAGTCATTTGGCCTTCTTTTTAGAAATGTATATTGGTTATTCACATTATATCAACCACATGTATAAACAATTGAAGAAAGCCATAAACAAAAAAAATTGCTCTGATCCTCACATAATTTATATTCTAGAAACAAAAGATACGATTTAATAAATAAGTCAAATAATATGCACTTCATGACAGAAGATATTATCCAGGTCAAAGTTTCATAAACAATCACCCGGATATGACCATGTCATGCCAATATATGTATTGTGGAAATATAAGACCTTCTGTTTGAAAAAGAATTGAAAGGAATCCTGGACTCAAACGAATATGTAAAAAGTTTATATAGAGTGTTAAGCAGGAGATGATTGTCATTTGAAATAACAAGTTATAGGTGGGAATGGAAAGAGTAAATAGACCAAGGAAACATTTGAGGGAAACATACTTTCTGATGTTATATTTATGCTGCAAGGGAACAGAGAAAAGTTATAAATTATTATTTTTCAAATTTCTGGCCTAAAAATTTGTTAATCCAGCTCCTGAAACAGGGGATATTAGTTAAGACTAACTGCTTTGGTTGCCAGGTAAAGAAACTCTACTTTATCAGGAACAGGCAGGAGTCAATAAACTGTCATCCATGGCCAAATTGATCTTGTCACCTGTTTTTGTAAATCAAGTTTAATTGCAACACAGCCATATCCATCATTGGAGCTTAATAGTTGCACCCAAACCATATGTTCCATAAAAACCTAAAATATTTGCAATCTAGCCCTTTACAGAAGATGCTTACTGACCTTGGACTAAAACAGAACAGTAAAGTTCATCAGTGTTCACATGTTTTCAGGTGTTCAGACAGTGTCATCCGGACTCTGCTTCTGAATCTTTCAGTTCTGCCTCAACATCAGCTCCTGCCTCAGTAGGCTGTGAAGGTGCTGCACTGAGACAACATTACCCTATCCATTTAGAATCCAAAGGGAGTAAACTTTGTCCACAATTTTTAGCAAAGTTCATGGAAGTCACTCTCTGTACTGAGGTCTGGATTTCATGGCATCTGTGGAGTTATAGGTGGAATAAAGTCATTTGGACTGAGGATTTGGAGTCTCCAAAGGAAAATCATGGCACTATTATCACCCACACCTGATGTCCAGCATATTGGGAACATAGGAGAAGCATAAGGTCTTGGAAAGAGAAAACATTTTTAAATTTTAGTCAGAATAAGTTAAAAAGATACAGTAATTTTAAAAAATGAATACTCAAGCCTGTAATCCCAGCACTTTGGGAGGCCGAGACGGGCGGATCACGAGGTCAGGAGATCGAGACCATCCTGGCGAACACGGTGAAACCCCGTCTCTACTAAAAATACAAAAAACTAGCCGGGCGAGGTGGCGGGCGCCTGTAGTCCCAGCTACTCCGGAGGCTGAGGCAGGAGAATGGCGTAAACCCGGGAGGCGGAGCTTGCAGTGAGCTGAGATCCGGCCACTGCAATCCAGCCTGGGCGACAGAGCCAGACTCTGTCTCAAAAAAAAAAAAATGAATACTCATGCAGAACGTATTATGAGCTAGATAAAGTTTTGGTCTTTGGAGAATGTTATCTATATTGACTGTATTATCTCTCACAATGCTGCTGTGAAATACTTATCTCCATTTTTCAGATGAGAAAATTGAGGGAAACTGAAGATATTCAGAAATAATGGCAATCAACTAATACTATTTATTTACTATTTGCTAAATAATTTTCTAAATAAATTTTTAAAGTAATTATCTTCCCTGGCAATGCATAATTATTGAGAAGTCACTGTTATAAGCATCAAATGCCTAGCTATGTACAAAAAGACAAAGTTTCTGCCATCTGGGAAATCATGCTACTATGACATGATAGTAAACAGGTAGAAAAAGTTGGCTTTCAATACTTAAGTACCATCAGCAAAGTATGATGGGAGGCCTTCATTTTAAATGAATGCTGCATGTTCAGTCCACCTCCCTCTAAACATAACTGATACATGAATTGATATCATGCTACATATTTCTGTTTTTGAGTATCAGCATAATTTTGAGTGGAGAAAAATATACATACACCTTTATCTGCGGTGAGATGTTCCCTCTCTCTATGTAAAGAAAATTGAAATAGAATTGTGTTTTTTTAGAGAAGCAAGATTAAATTTGTTTTGTTTAGTAAATGTAAATCTTTTACTTATTGAAAGTAGGTAACGGGAAGATCATGATCACAGCTAATGATTATTGAGTCCTTGAAAAATACTGAATAGTCTTCACTTAAATCATCTTTAGATTAACTGGCATTATTATAAACCTATTTTACCAGCATAGAAATTCCTGTGGTCACCTGGCCTTTAGTGCACCATGTGCTGTATAGTCAGGATTTGAACCCAGTGAGATACAGCTAGAGCAGCATGCTTCTACTCACTGCACCATGATGCCTCCATAGAACCCCATGGTTTTCATTGGTGCTGCTTGTTCTCTTGTCTCAATTGTGAAAACATCTGAGACTTTGCAGCTGACTCAGAGAAGTAGAAAGAAAATTACAGTCTCTTTCCTGATACTACCAGGGATAGGAAAGTGACTGCAAACATTGAACACAATTTTAAGAGTAAGAAATGCTTGGACTGACTGTTTCCTGAATCGCATAGTGCAGAATATGAATTCAGGCAGTGGCTGACTTTGTCCTCCAACTGTGTAAACAAGGCGGTAGACTCCAGAAGGGAATCTGAGATAAGTTTTAAAAATTTTTTTCAATTATTAGTTTTGTAACCTGTGACACCTGTATGTGCAGTTTCTGTGGCCCTCTTTAACTCTAAATGGATTATGGAGCAAGTTGATAAATAGTCCATCACCTAGAAAATAGTTATGAAGAACAGGCCCCATCTGTGAAAGAAAACAAAAATCAACTTCATTAATGTCTATGTTTTTGGAAAGGAAATTCTCCCTTATGCTTTTCACAGTTATGTAAATCTCAGGCATAAAAAAATCCTTTTCATAAGTATTAGCATATAAATTTTTTTTAAAATAATGAGAATGTTTTAAATGTTACAATGAAAATATGAGGAGACATAATAGTTAAATTTCAATAGTACACGTATGTACAAAGTAGTACAAATCATATGCTGTAATAGATGGGAATACAGTAATTTGGTTCAAAGTATTTAGAGCATGTTCATTAATCTAGATTAATACATTGCATGTTTAATTTAGATAGAAATAACATTTTTATTTTATAATTATATAAGAACATAGCTATTTTTCAGATTTATACATTATTTCCTCAGAATCTGAAACTAAAATTTAGTTTTAGCTGTATTGTCACCTTGGTTTTTCTTTTCGGAGATATGTAGTTTATGTCAGCTTAGTAATATCCAGAATTTAGACATGTAAAAATTAGCAGGATTTTAAGATATACCGATATTCTCAAGAAAGTATGAAATAAATGACAAATTAATGAAAATTAATGATAAAATAATACTAACAATAATCATGGAGAACAATGATCTTATTTTCCTTGAAATACCAAAGAATTGGCACAATGATGGGATTTTTTTTTAGATTAAATGATCTAAATAATTGCTTCAGTCTTCTATTATGCTTTCCTAAACTAGATTCTTAGGACTTTATGATATGTGGTAGTTAAGAGTATACAGAGTGGAAGAAATCACATCCAGTAAGTTGTTTGCTTAACATACTTATCACAGTTCTCACTTATAAGTTAATTTAAGCAATTTTTTAGGTATACATGTTCTAAGCTAAATCTAACATGGCTTTATTTTCTGATCTCAAAGAAGATCTTAATGCCACTGAAGTTATTGTTATCAATATCACTGTCTCATACGCTTGCTCATATTTAGATATTGTGATACATACATACATACATATTTGATAAAATATAGCAATAGACATACCTAGAAATACATCTACCTTTTTTAATGAGGCTTTAGCTCATATCAACTTGAGCACAAAAAAAGGATAACTGTAGTATCCATAGTCACAATATACAGGAGTAATCCTACTTCACTGAAGTACATTTATGAAAGGATAGCATTGTACTACATTAAGGGTCATAAATTATCATGATACTGGTGAATGGATTTGTTAGAGAAAGTAAGTAAAGTGGTATTTAGTATGTGAGAATCATTTAACACTCAAAATTTTATTTTTTTCACTAACTTCTATGAAACTTTCTATTGTTTTCTTCTGGGATTTGACTTCTCCATTTGGCGAGCTGTTATCTCCATTTTGACAGCAGTTAACACCAAAGATCATCTTTCCGGAGGGCTATTCTACTGGAAAGCTTGAAGACAGCTGTGGTGGGATTTGCTTCACATTAAACCCAGTTTAGAGGGGAATGCAGAGTCCCCAGGTATGCTGTTAAAGCAGGGCACGTCAAAGTAATATCTTGCTTGGTTGCCACTTTGAACTGCTTTCTCTTTATATTGTTGAAGCAGATTTTTTCCCTCTACCATTAAAGGTATTAATTGTAAGTGCTTGAGAAGCACTTGTCACAAAGTACCTCTGCTCCTACTCCCATTTATTTAGTTGTAGCTTTCAAAACATAGAGAAATGACTGTTGTTTTATTTTTATATAACAGCACTTTAAAATGTTTCTTTTATGCTGTTCCTAAACAATGTCATAAAGTCATCTCCATTAGATATCTTTCTGCTTATTTCAAACATCAAAAATTATCCATATGTGTTGAATAATTTTCACACTATATGAAAGCTTCAGGTTTCCATACAATTTTTCCCAATCTAAAATTTTGAATCTACATGGTTTAAGTAGCCCAGACCTTTGGTACCCAGATATGGATGAATTAATCATCGATGACGAATACATATTTTATATAGTTTGAATTTTATTAATTTGTATTACGAAGGGAACTTCAGCCTGTTGTATTCCATGGGAAATCAATCATCTTATGTACAGTGTTTACTTCCCAGCTTTGCAACTGTAGTGGCTGGAAAGGATAAAGTAGTTTCCAGAATTTCAGTGTTAATTACAGTGTAGTACATCATTGGGACCCTTGTTTTAGAAAAGAAAACTTTTTCAAGATTTGTATTACATTGCCATCTACTTCAAATGCAGTTTAATTGTATAAGAAATACATTTTTTTACAATTTTGATTTTGAGTATTTTCCTACTAAACTATATCAAAGATATTTAATGTTTTGAAAGAAATAAAATGAATCACCCTAATAAATATTTTAAAATTGTTTTAGATCTAGGATATTGTAGCTGTTATTGTGATACTCTGTCAATTTTTATCTTCGGGGCCTCCAAGAAACCCATTTCCCAGTTTATGATGAAGACCATTTACAGCTTCATCACTCAATTAGGAATTGCCCTCAACCGCAGGAACCTGCATAAGTCAAGAGTATGCCCATTGCATGAATGCATCCTGAGATCCACTGTTGTCCTATGGTGGGGATACCAAAGTTGAACTCTTATAACTCATTTTGGAACTGTGTTGAAGGCTCATTTTAAGTCCAGAGCTATTTATGGAATCAGCAGAATCCTCGATTGTCACCTTATTGTTTGGCAGCTTTCCCCTCTTGTTTAATCTTGCATTTCTCCCTTCCTTACAGGTGTGTATCTCAAGAGCACCCCACAATAGAGATTCTGCCTGCAATCCTCCACTTCAAGGTCTGTTTCAGGAAACCTGTGTAACAGAGTTATGCATAGAGTGGTCTCAGGAAGCTGACTCTAACACAAAAATTTAGAGTTGGATCTTTTGCTGACATACTGAATATTCATAAGAGCATATGATGCATTTGTCTACCATAAACATGTCGTTTCAAAAAATCCTCAAAATTACCTTATAGAATATAATCTTAAAACTAGTGTGTAGGAATATTTCGTATCAGTTATTCAGTCTTCTTAATATCTGAATCCAAATTAATCTTCCATTCTGCTTTTATTTATAAATAATATGATTTATTGTCAGATTCAATAATTTATATTTTCATTTATTCTAAAGTAGGAAATACCAGCATAAAAATAAATTATTTGAAACAAATCACATTGTTGTCCCATTTCACCATTACTCACATGTAGAAGATACTATTTTTAACAAAAATAATAAGAAACAGAAACTACCATTTGTTAACTCATGCTTACTGGAAGCTTAGAAGGATTTTCTTATTTAACTTTCAATCAAGTTTTTCATGGACATTTTTGTTATTGACAGATAATTTTAATTTATCAAATCCTCACAGCAAATTATAGGTGCCATAATTAACAGATTTTTTTTTAAAACCTGATTCATAGAAAAGATTTAATGGTATGGTTTGGATCTTTGACCGCATCAAATCTCATGTTGAATTGTAATCCCCAGTGCTGAAAGTGGGGCCTGGTGGGAGGTGATTAAATTATGGAGGTGTAGTTCTCATGAATGGTATAACACCTTTCCCTTGATGCTGTCCTGTGATTGAGTTTTCATGACATGCGGTTGTTTAAAAGTGTGTGGAACCTTTCCCATCTCTCTCTTGCTCTTCCTGCAGCCATGTGAAGGCCTGTTCCCCCTTTGCCTTCTGCCGTGATTGTAAATTTCCTGAGGCCTCCCCAAAAGCTGAGCAGAGGTCAACATCATGCTTCCTTAACAGCCGATGGAATTATGAGTCAGTTAAATCTATTTTCCTTATGAATTACCAGTCTTCAGGTTTTCTTCATAGCAGTGAGGAAATGAACTAATTCAGCTAGTAAGTGACAAATATAAAAATAGCAAATAGCACAAGAAGATACTAAGCAAGACTAGGGGACTCTGGAACCTAAGGATTGCTGAAAGCATAGGTTTTTAAGAGTGTGGAGAAACTTAAGCCTGGTACACATTTAGGAACTCAATTACATAAGAAATAAAAATCATATATAGACTATTTAAATTTAGAAGAGGAAGAGGAGAGGAGAAAGATGAGGAAGAGGAGGAGGAAGAAGAAGACATTCTGGCTTAGCACATTTACTCCAGTCTATAAGGAAAGTTCAATTATACCCCTTCCCCACCAACCCTAAGAGGAGCTCTAATGTTCATAAGGGGCTTTCTCAAGGACTCAAATAAATCCTCAGGGATACAAAATAGGGTGGGATACTAAGCAATAGAGGTGTGTGGGTGTGTGTGTGTGTGTGTTAGACAAATAGATGAAAAATGTTATTTTAAGACATAATCATTTTGTTTAGAGTCTCTCTCTTTTTCTCTCAATTTTCTCTTTCTCTCCCTCTGTCTTTTTCTTTCTCACTTTCCCTTTGCAATACTAGTGAAGTAACGTAAAATGAAATGAGCATGGGATCTTTCTCTAGCTTGATAGATCGTTTGTTATTATTTGTTTCTTCATTACAAACTGCCCTGTTAAACGTTCATGGCTTAAAACAAAATAATTTATCTTGTTCCTGAAACTGAACTTTGGGCAGGGCCTAGGGTAAAGGTCTTATCTCTGTGTCAATTGGGTCAGCTGAGGAAACTCAACTGGGGCCACAGGTATAATTTTCAAGACAGCTCACAGATGTGGGTGATGGATGCTGTCAGTTGGTACCTCAGCTGTAACTGTCATTCAGGAGCTTCACTTCCTTTCCAAATGAGAGTCTCTACAAAACAGCTTATGTTCTCCATGTCATACTGGCAGTATCCTAAAAGCAAGTCTTCCAAGGGACAGGAAATAGAAGATGCTAATCTCTCTCTCTCTACCCACCCCTTACACTTTAAGTTCCGGGGTACATGTGCAGAATGTGCAGGTCTGTTACATAGGTATACATGTGCCATGGTGGTTTGCTGCACCTGTCAACTCATCACCTAAATTAGGTATTTCTCCTAATGCTGTCCCTCCCATAGGCCCCAGTCCCCCAAAAGGCCCCGGTGTGTGATGTTCCCCTCCCTGTGCCTCCCTGTGTTTTCCTTGTTCAACTCTCACTTGTAAGTGAGAACATGCAGTGTTTGGTTTTCTGTTCTTGTGTTAGTTTGCTGAGAATGATGCTTTCCAGCTTCATCCATGTCCCTGCAAAAGATAGGAACTCATCCTTTTTTTTTTTTTTTTTTTTTTTATAGCTGCAGAGTATGCCATGGTGTGTATGTGCCACATTTTCTTTATCCAGTCTGTCATTGATGGATATTTCGGTTGGTTCCAAGTCTTTGCTATTGTGAATAGTGCCTCAATAAACATACATATGCATGTGTCTTTATAGTGTCTTTATAGTGGAATAATTTATCATCCTTTGTGTATACAACCAATAATGGGATTGCTGGGTGATATGGAGTTTCTAGTTCTAGATCCCTGAGGAATCGCCAAACTGTCAAACTGTCTTCCACAATGTTTGAACTAATTTACACTCCCACCAACAGTGTAAAAGCATTCCTATTTCTCCACATCCTCTCCAGCATTCATTATTTCCTGACTTTTTAATGATCGCAATTCTAATTGGCATGAGATGGTATCTCATTGTGGTTTTGATTTGCATTTCTCTAATGACCAGTGATGATGAGGTTTTTTTCATGTTTATTGGCTCCACAAATGTGTTCTTTTGAGAAGTGTCTGTTCATATCCTTGTCCACTTTTTGATGGGATTATTTGTTGTTGTTGTTGTTTTTCTTGCAGATTTGTTTAAGTTCTTTGTAAATTCTGGATATTAGCCCTTTATCAGATGGATAGATTGCAAAACTTTTCTCACATTCTGTGTGTTGCGTGTTCATTCTGATGGTGGTTTCTTTTGCTGCACAGAAGCTCTGTAGTTTAATTAGATCCCATTTGTCAATTCTGGTTTTTGTTGCCATTGCTTTTGGTGTTTTAGACATAAAGTCTTTGGCCCATGCCTATGTCCTAAATGGTATTGCCCAGGTTTTCTTCTTGGATTTTTATGGTTTTTGTCAGCTTAAGGAGATTTTGGGCTGAGACGATGGGGTTTTCTAAATATACAATCATGTCATCTGCAAGCAGAAACAATTTGACTTCCTCTTTTCCTATTTGAATACCCTTTATTTCTTTCACTTGCCTGACTACCCTGACCAGAATTTCCCACACTATGTTGAATAGGAGTGGTGAGAGAGGGCATCCTTGTCTTCTGCCAGTTTTCGAAGGGCGTACTTCCAGTTTCTGCCCATTCAGTATGATATCGGCTGTGGATCTGTCATAAATAGCTGTTATTATTTTGAGATACACTTCATCAATACCTAGTTTATTCAGTTTTTAGCATGATGGACTGTTGAATATTGTTGAACGCCTTTTCTGCATCTATTGAGATAATCGTATGGTTTTTGACATTGATTCTGTTTATGTGATGGATTACATTTATTGATTTGTGTGTGTTGAACCAGGCTTGCATCCCAGGTATGAAGCCGAGTTGATCTTGTGAGTAAGCTTTTTGATGTGCTGCTGGATTTGGTTTGCCAGTATTTTATTGAGGATTTTCACAATGATGTTCATCAGGAATACTGGCCTAAAATTTTCCTTTTTTGTTGTGTTCTCTTCCAGGTTTTGGTATCAGGATGATGCTGGCTTCATAAAATGAGTTAGGGAGGATTCCCTCTTTTTCTGTTGTTTGGAATATTTTCAGAAGAAATGGTGCTGGCTCCTCTTTGTAACTCTGGCTGTGAATCCGTCTGGTCCTGGACATTTTTGGGGTGGTAGGCTATTAATTATTGCCTCGATTTCAAAAGTAGTTGTTGGTCTATTTAGGGATTCTACTTCTTTCTGGTTTAGTCTTGGGAGGGTGTATATGTCTAGGAATTTATCCATTTCATCTAGATTTTCTAGTTTATTTGTGGAGAGGTGTTTATAGTATTCTCTGATGGTAGTTTGTACTTCTATGGGATGAGTAGTGATATCCTTTATATCATTTTTTATTGCATCCATTTGATTCTTCTCTCTTTTCTTCTTCATTAGTCTGACTAGCGGTCTATTTTGTTGATCTTTTTAAAAATCCAGCTCCTTGATTCACTGATTTTTTTGAAGTGTTTTTCATGTCTTTATCTCTTTCAATTCTGCTCTGATCTTAGTTATTTCTTGTCTTCTGCTTGCTTTTGAATTTATTTGCTGTTGCTTGTCTAGTTTTTTAATTTTGATGTTAGGCTGTCCATTTTACGTCTTTCCTACTTTCTCTTGTAGGCATTTGGTGATATAAATTTGCCTCTACACACTGTTTTAAATGTGTCCTAGAGATTCTGGTACGTTGTGTCTTCGTTCTCATTGGTTTCAAAGAACAGCTTTATTTCTGCCTTCTTTACGTTATTTGCCCAGTAGTCATTCAGGAACAGGTTGCTCTGTTTCCATGTAATTGTGTGGTTTTGAGTAAGTTTCTTAATCTTGAGTTTTATTTTGATTGGTCTGAGAGACTGTCATGATTTCTGTTCTTTTGCATTTGCTGGGCACAATGGCTCATGCCTGTAATCTCAGCACTTTGGGAGACTGAGGCGGGAGTGCCGCTTAAGCTCAGGAGTTTAAGACCAGCCTGGGCAACAGGGGGAAAACCCATCTCTACAAAAAATTGTTCTAAAAATTAGCCAGGTACGGTGACATGTGCCTATAGTTCTAGTTACTCACTTGCTATTTAGGAACTTAGGAATTTTTCAGTGGAATTCATGTAAAGAAAGACCATGGGCATTTGTAATGGATTTAGCATTCATCATTTGACTGCATGACTCACCCCTAGAACCATAACTTTACTAATGATTTTTTCAGATACTACTCAGCTCAGAACTGAGCCTAACCAGCAACCCACCCTCAGCCATTCAGTGGTCTTTTGTTCTGCTCTATTCCTCCTGAAAGTCCATTACTCTCAGAAGGTGATGAAAACTTGCATTTCTTTTTCTTTTTTCTTCCTAGAGACAGGGTCTTGCTCTGTCACCCAGGCTGCAGTGCAGTGGTGCGATCATGGCTCACTGCAGCCTGAAATCCCTGGGCTCAAACAATCCTCCCGCCTCAGCCTCTCAAGTAGCTGGGACTACAGACATTTGCCCCTATGCCCAGCTAACTTCTTTCTTTTTTATTGTACAGATGGGATCTTGCTATGTTGCCCAGGATGGTGTTAAACTCCCGGCCTCAAGTGATCTTTCTGCCTCAGCTTCCCAAAGTGCTGGGATTATATGCAGGTGGGAGCCACCTGTGTTCAACCACTGTTTTCTTTCTTTCTTTTTTTTCTTTTGGAGACGGAATCTTGTTCTGTCACCCAGGCTGGAATGCAGTGGCATGATCTCAGCTCACTTCATCCTCCACCTCCCTGGTTCATGCAATTCCCCTGTCTTAGCCTCATGAATAGTTGGCATTACAGGCGCATGCCACCATGCCTGGCTAATTTTTTGTATTTTAGTAGAGACAGGATTTTGCCATGTTGGCCAGGCTGGTGTCAAACTCCTGACCTCAGGTGATCTACCCGTCTCAGCCTCCCAAATTGTGGAATTACAGGCATGAGCCCCAGTGCCTGGCCCCCTTTTAAAATAATGATTTTATTGAAATATGATTAGCATATCATACAATTTATTTATGAAAGTATGCAATTCAGGCTGGGTGCAGTGTCTAATTCCTATCATGCTAAGACTTTGAGAGGCTGAGGGAGGTGGATCACTTGAGTTCAGGAGTTTGAGACTGGCTTGGGCAACAAGACTAAACAGCATCTCTATTAAAAATACAAAAATTAACTGGGTGTGCTGGCTCATGACTGTAGTCCCAACTACTCGGGGACATGAGGCTGGAAGATCACTAGAGCCCAGAAGGCATAGGTTGCAATGAGACCAGATGGTGCCACTGCACTACCGCGTGGGTGACAGAAGGAGACCTTGTCTCTAAATAACTAAAGAAAAAAGGAAGTTTGCAATTAAGTGGTTTTTAGAATATTCAAAGAGCTGTGTATTCCTCACCACAGTCACTTTTAGAAGTGATTGCCCACTTACAAGTTACCCATTTATGAGTGAGAAACCCTCACTTACTAGCTGCTACCTCCTACTTCCTCCACATTCCCGTGTCTTTATAGACAACCACTGATTTATTTTCTGTCACTGTAGTTTTGCCTAATCTGGACCTTTTATAGAAATAGTATTGTACAATATGTGAGCTTTTGTAGTTTGCTTTTTTTTCCCCCCTTAGCACAATATTTTCAAATTTCTTTCATATCATGGTGTGTATCAGTATTCTTTTCCTTTTGTAGTTGAATAATAGCTTATGTTTATACATTCATCAGTTGATGGACATTTGTGTTGTTTCTGTGTATTGACCATCATGAGTAATACTGCTATGAACAAGCATATGCAAGTTTTAGTGAGAATATATATTTTTATTTCTCTTGGATTTACACCCAGGAGTGAAATTGTTGCATTATGTGATAACTATACATTCAGCCTTTGAGAAACGGTCTCATTGTTTTTCAAAGTGGTTACACCAGTCAGGCATAGTGGCTCACACCTTTAATCTCAGGTATTTGAGAGACTTGAGTTTGGAGGATTGCTTTAGCCCTGGGGTTCAGGACCAGCCTGGGCAACATAGGGAGACAATATCTTGATTTTTAAAAAACTCAAATGACAAGAAAAGAAACACTCAAATTGATTACACCATTTTATGTTCCCACCAGTAATGTGTGTGGGTTCCAATTCTTCCACATTCTCGCCAACTTTTTTCTTTCTTTTTTTTTTTTTTTTTTTTTTTTTGTGGAGACAAAAACCTTGCTCTGTCATGGAGGCTGGAGTGCAGTGGTATGAACATGGCCAGTGCAGCCATGATCTCCCAGGCACAAGTGATCCTGTCACCTGAGCCTCCCAAGTAGCTGGGACTTACAGCTGAATGCCATCATGTGTGGCTGATTTTTACATTTTTTGGTGGAGATTAGGTTCTGACATGTAGCCCAGGTCTGTGTCAAACTCCCGAGCTCAAGTGATCTGCCTGCTTCCGCCTCCCAAAGTGCTGGGATTACAGGTGTGTACCACCACACCCGACTGGTGTAACCACTTTGAAAAATAGCCACTGAGCCCGGTCTTCACCAATATACCAATATTTGTTATACCTTTTTTTTTACTTATTATTTTTTATTTTTAAAACCTTAGATTTTTTTCTGTCTTAATAATTATAATAACAGACAATTTTGTAGTAAAGTCCCCCAAAAAAGTATTTGTTGTTTAACTGAAATAGTTTTTTTTTAAAATCTGGACATATATTTTGTCACTTTCATTTTGTTTTTAGTTTTTATTTAATTTTTTTTTAATTTTTTTTATTTTAATAGGTGTTTGTGAAACAGGTGGTGTTTGGTTCCATGAATAAGTTCTTTGGTTTTGACTTCTGAAATTTTGTAGTACCCCTCATTATCCATTAAATTATATATTAAGTCATTATAAAATCATTAATAAATTAAAGACTTTAATAAAATGGAAATTTCATTTTTAACTTGCAACCTGAGAAATAACTGTCAAAAAAAAATTAGAGAAATTACCACATTAAAGTTTTAAAATTTTGAACCTAACAATGAACACTCAAGTGTACCTAAGAACCACCAGCCCACTCAAGGTGAACAAAACTAATGAGAAGGCAAAACCAAGAAAACCAAATTCATGATTATTCGGTGTTCTGTAATGCTGTTTTATCTTGGGAGTCACAGGAAATGGTTATTATTATTATTATTATTTTGATATGGAATCTCTGTCACCCAGGCTGGAGTGCAGTGGTACAATCTCGGCTCACTGCAACCTCTACCTCTCAGGTTCAAGTGATTCTCCTGCCTCAGCCTCCAGAGTAGTTGGGATTACAGGCATGCTCCACCATGCCTGGCTAACTTTTGTATTTTTATTAGAGACAGAGTTTCACCTTGTTGGCCAGGCTGGTCTCAAACTCCTGACCTCAAGCAATCCACCTGCCTCGGTCTCCCAAAGTGCTGGAATTACAGGCATAGGCCACTGCACTCAGCTGAAAATAATTAATTTTATGCACATTCCAAGTCAGAATACATTCTATTTTTGAGTATTTGATGACTTTAGGATACTGTGTTAACTCTTAATTGAATTAATACAAGTTTAGATGTAAAGATCATGTTTATGTTGACTAAAAATTATTAATGTTTTATGTATATGAAAGTAGTAATGTCATAGTTTTTATACTTGTAGAATACTTTGAAATATATATTAGCTAATATTTTATATTCATTTTGGGTTTTCACATTATTGTTAGACAGATCCAGGGAAAACTAATGCTTTGTGAATACCCAAATCTTAAGCATTTTGCTGGATGCATTCATAAATATTTTATTTAAAAAGAACATTAATTGAAGTTTTACACCATTTTATGATTCATCAAACACAGCAACTGAATACTGGCATATAGCAACATTACAGAGGTTAGTCTAAGATAAAACTCATAAAAGGGTAAAAGGAAGGAAAGCAGAAAGGATACCAGGCTGTGTAAAGATTTTAAAAACAGGCCAGGTGAGGTGGCTCACACCTGGAATTTCAGCACCTTGGGAGGCTGAGGCGGGCAGATCACGAGGTCAGGAGATCGAGACTCATCCTGGCTAACATGGTAAAACCCTGCCTCTACTAAAAGTGCAAAAATTAGCTGGGTGTGGTAGTGTGCACCTGTAGTTCCAGCTACTCAGGAGGCTGAGGCAGGAGAATCACTTGAACCTGAGAGTTGGAACTTGCAGTGAGCCGAGCTCACGGCACTGCACTCCAGCCTGGGCAACAGAGCGAGACTCCATCTCAAAAATAAATAAATAAATAAATAAATAAATAAATAAAATAAAGATTTCAAAAACAAACTTCATATGTCTGAACCTTTGCCTGGAGTTTCGTGTTTTGTGTAAAGCATTTTGTAAGTAGAGGACTCGTGAGTGCTATAAGGCACCTAGTACACTACAATGGCACAGACGTGGCAGATACTCAATGAAATGATTTTAACTTCTGATATATGTTATCTTCATCGTTCATTTATTAAACTAGTGAAAATCAGCCAATAGATGGAGTGACATTAACCTGTGAAACTTCCAAGATCCCATCCAAGCTTAGTGTCCTCTGAAGTTCTCCGTAATTTATTGTCTGTTCCAACCAACATTTAGCATAAGCTACAGCTTATATTGTTAATCATCCTTCTATGTTTATGTGCTGACTTGCAAATAAATGGACCTATGTGGCCTTTATCTTCACAGCCCTAATACTTGTCTACATAATTTAATAACTTTGTTATAAACCTGATGCTTCATAAAATTATGTCTTTATCAACTGTGTTCTGGAAAAGAATTACACAATTTTGCTTAAGCTTTTCTGACTATCCATTGCCTACTGAATACAGTAAGTTCTTATTTAGTGTGAGGATTTAATACATTCTTGAAAACTGTGTGAAAAACTGTGGTAAAATCATTTTACCATTTTACCATAGCCTAATTGATAGAAATAGTTAATTTTCTATGGCATATTTCTGGTCACAAAAACATCACCAAAGTTAAAAGGACCCAAAACACTTACAGTATTAAACACTGAAATAAATGTGAGCTCTACATACATTTAAGAAAAATTAGGTCGGGCGTGGTGGCTCATGACTATAATCTCAGCACAAGAGGATCACTTGAGGTCAGTAGATTGAGAGCCGCCTGGCCAACATGGCAAAACTCTGTCTCCACTAAAAATACAAAATATTAGCCGGGTGTGAGGCTGAAGCAGGAGAATCACCTGAACATGGGGGAAGTGGAGGTGGCAGTGAGCTGAGATCGAGCCACTGAACTCCAGCCTGGGTGACAGAGCAAGACATCATTTCCAAAAATAAATAAATAAATAAAAATACATACATAAGTAAATAAATAAAAGAAAAATTAATTAAAATGTTACCAGGGCCACCCTGATGAAATAACTGTGAAAGTTCTTTTTCTTACTGTGTTTCTTTAGTTTCTTTATTTTATTTGTAGGCACAGCTATATAAAAAAACCAGATGGCCCAACAGCGCCAGAGCTTCTCCACCCCTGACCAGATATCAGAAGGGGGTAGGATACCCAACCAGCACAAACTTGAACAGGTGACCCCTAGTTGCTTTTAGATCTTTTTTTTTCTTTTCTTTTTTTTTTTTTTTTTTAAGACAGAGCCTTACTCTGTCACCCAGGCTTGGGTGCAGGGGCACCATCTCGGCTCACTGCAATCTCCGGCTTCCAGGTTCAAGCGATTCTCCTCCTCAGCCTCCCAAGTAGCTGGGATTACAGGTGTGTACCACCTTGCCTGGCTAATTTTTTTTGTGTGTGTGTGTTCTTTTTTATAGAGACCAGGTTTCACCACGTTGGCCAAGCTGGTCTCTAACCCCTAACCTTAGATAATCCACTCACCTCAGCCGGCCTCCTAAAGATGTATGTTTATGCACTGAACCTGTGCCCCTAGAGTCCCACCCTGCCCAGTTCTGAAAAACCGCTGATAAAATTGTGTATTAATTCTAGTGATATTCTAGTGACATTTTCGTGAATCCTTTTTTTTTTTAACAGAAAATTATTTCATTTGCTATAATGACAGTTCTACTTTTATTTTACAATCTGGACAATTTTTTTTCTGTTGTAGAATTTCCCTGGCTAATACCTTCAGTGCAATGCTGAATAGAGTGGTTAAAGTGGAAACTCTTGATTTCTCAAACTTTCAGGTAAAGAAGCACAAGTCTGTCACCATTAAGTGTGATATTAGCTGTAGGTTTTTTATAGATACCTCTTAGTAGGTCTCAGAATTTTCTTCTATTAGTGGTTTGCTGGGGGTTTTGTCAGGAAAGGATGCTATCTGTAACTTTCTCTGCACCTATTTAAAGGATCACTTTTTGTTCTTTACTAACATTGGGCATTATCTTGATTGAATTTTAAATGCTAAGTCACAACTACATTTACAAAACAATCACATTTTTTCCTGGTGTGTATTCATATTTTATGTACATGGATTTAGCATGCTGAAGTTTTCTGAGGCTGCATTTGTCTACATGAATATGGCACATTTGCCCACAGACCTTCTGTTTATACTTGTGTCTGGGCCTTAGTATTACTGTACTCTAGAATGAATTGGAAAAGTTCCCTCTATTTCATTTTTTGGAAGTATTTTCTGCTGAAGAATTACTATGAATTATTTATTGAATATTGGTAGAACGTTTTATATAGGTTATTTTCCCCTGGACTTTTCTTTGTGAAAATATTTTAAATGAATGTTTTTGCTTCACTTGGGTGACAATTCATAATATATAAATATTTATTTTATATTATACTTTTCAGTTTATGTTTATAATTTGTACATGCAAGATATTAATTTCTAATTTATAACATTCCATGTGTAATAGATTTTCTAGGCTGTTAACACGAAAAATTCAGAAATAATAGAGAGTGAGGCTTCAGCCCAATCAATGAATGACCCAAAGTCTGTCTATTATAGGATGGATCATTTAAATATGATATTGTCCTTAATGTTTGCATTTATTATGTGAGGAAAATAAGTTACTGAATCTAAAGGAAATTAGTAAAACTACCAGTTAACTTTGGATTTTCTCAAGAGGGCAAACCAAGTAGACCTTCTAATTTTTGTTGATAATTACATAAGACAGAAACATAATTTTTAATTAGAACAAACAGTATGCCACTTGAAGAATGGCATGAAGATGAAAATTTGATGAATAATTTTACTAGTACTTGCTTAGTGCATGCAGTATGTTAGGCAAGATTCTAAGCCTATAAATATATACCTCATGTATAATTGTTTAAAATAAGGATACCTCAGATTGATGAGCAGTGAAAAACTGACATATTCTCAATTTTAGTAACTTTAAAACTGTCATAAAAATTTACTGTTTTGATTTACAATAACTGTGCATAAAACTATTAACTTCTTTAGAAAGTTTGATTTGGCATGGAGATAAATTGTTGCACAATTGAAAAGTAACCATAGACACATTATTATCAAATACCAAACAAAAGCATTTAAAAAAAGATTAGGACTAAAAGATTCCATAGAATTTGTCACAACAAAAATACAACAGAACACACTTTTAGGTACTGTGATATGTTAATAAAAACTATCAATGTATAAACACAGGCCAGTGTGCTCATCAATATATGAAAAAATTTTAGAACTAGTAAACGAAGTCAGTAGGTTTGCAGGTTACTATATCAATGTACAAAAAATCAATTGCATTTTTATACCCCAACAACAAATATCTGGGAAAAATCAAGAAGACAGTTACATTTACCATAACATCTAAAATAATAAAGTATTAGGTTGTTAATGACAAAAACCACAATTACATTCGCACCAACCTAACACTTAGAAATAAATAAAGAAGGTAAAAGATTTGTACAACAAAAACTGTAAACTATTAGTGGAGGCAATTATAGAAAAAACAAATTTAAAAATACTTAGTGCTCATGGATTAGAAAAATTAGTATTAAAACATTCATACTGTTCAGGCACGGTGGCTCATGCCTGTAATGCCAGCACTTTGGGAGACTGAGGCGGGTGAATCATGAGGTCAGGAGATTGAGACCATCCTGGCCAAAATGGTGAAACTCTGTCTCTGCTAAAAATACAAAAATTAGCTGGGTGTGGTGGCACGTGCCTGTACTACCAGCCACTCGGGAGGCTGAAGCATGAGAATCGCTTGAGCCTAGGAGGCAGGGGTTGCAGTGAGCTGAGATTGCGCCACTGCACTCCAGCCTGGTGACAGAGTGAGACTCCATCTTAAAAAAACAAGACGAATAAAAAAAATAAAACATTCATACTACTGAAATTGGTGTATATAGCATTTTCAACAAAAATTTTTTAAAATCCACAGTTTGTATGGAATTATAAAAGACCTCAAATAAAGCAATTTTGAGTAAGAGGGACAAAGCAAGAAGCAGTATGCTGCCTAATTTCAAGCTGTATAGCAAAGCTGTAGTCATCAAAACTGCAAAATATTGGCATAAACACAAACACATAAGCCAATGGAACAGAATAGAGAGCTTAGATATATATATTTTATATATATGTGTGTGTGTATATATATATATAAAAAATATATCCATGTGTATGTAGTCAATACATTTTCAACAAGGCATATAAACACACAATGGTGACAGAATAAACTCTTCAATAAATGGTGATGGGACAACGGGATATCCATATGCAAAAACAAATTGCACCCAACCTTTACAGCATACATAAAATTAATTTAAAATATATTGAAAACTTAAACATTGGACTTGAAAACCATAAATCTTCCAGAAGACAACACTGAGCAAAATTCTTCGGCATTGATCCTAGCAATAGTTTTTTGTTGTTGTTGTTTGGTTTTGTTTTTTTTTTTTTTTTGTATTTTACACCAAAAACACAGGAAAAAAAAGTGGGACTACATCAAACTAAAAAGTTGCTACTGCAAAGCAAAAGACTGTCAGTGACATTAAAAGGCTATGTACAGAATTGGAGAAAAATACCTGTGTGACAAATATCAGATAAAGGATTAGTGTTCAAAATCTGCAAGAGACTCATACAACTTAAGCCCCCCAAATAAAAATAACAATGAAAAGTAACACATTGTTTTAAAAAGTGGCCAGAAAGCTAGTTTTTTTTTTTAAAAGAAGCCATTAGTAAGTCTGAAAAAACTGCAAATCAAAACCACAACGAGTTAGCATTCAAACACATATTAAGGTGATATTTATAAAAAATTCAAAAGAAAGCAAGTGTTGTCAAGAATACAAAGAAAAGAGACCCTTGTACACTGTCACTGGGAGTGTAAATTGGTAAAACCATTATGGAAAATGGCATGGAATTTCATCAGATAATTAAAAATAAAACTATCACGTGAATCAGCAATCTCACATCTAAGTAAATATCCAAAGAACATAAAGTCACTATCTTGAAGATATAGAAGAGATATTTTCACTCCTATGTTTATTGAAACATCATTAACTGTAGATAAGGGGGCCGGGTGCAGTGGTTTATGCCTGTAATCCCAGCTCTTTGGGAGGCCAAGGTGTGTGGATCAGGAGGTCAGAAGTTCAAGACCAGCCTGGCCAATATGATGAAAGCCCGTCTCTACTCAAAATTCAAAAATTAGCTGGGTGATAGCAGGCACCCGTAGTCCCAGTTACTCAGGAGGCTGAGGCAGGAGAATTGCTTGAACCTGGGAGGCAGAGGTTGCAGTGAGCTTCGATTGTGCCACTGCACCCCAGCCTGGGCAACAGAGTGAGACTCCATAGGCTGGGTAACGTAGCAAGACCATGTCCCCACAAATTAGCTAGGCATGGTGGTGTATTGCTGTGGTCCTTCCTATTTTGGAGGCTGAGGTGGGGGAATAATTTATGCCCAAAATTTAGAGGTTACAGTGAGCTATAATCATGCCACTGCACTCCAGCCTGTTGTTATATCTAGCAACAACAATATAAAGGAAATTTTACATATATATATTGTATGTATATGTGTGTGTGTGTGTGTGTGAGAGAGAGAGAGAGGGAGAGACAGAGAGAGAGAGGCACAATTCAGGCCTTGAAAAATATCTTGGCATTTACAACCACACGGATCATCTAGAGGGCGCTATGCTAAGTGAAATAAGCCAGACACAGAAAGATGAACACTGCATTATCTCAATTATATGTGGAATCTAAAAAAGGGCCTGAATTGTGGTTACAGAGAGTAGAATGGCAGTGACCAAGGGCTGTGGCTTGGGGGAATGAGATATTGGCCAAATGGTAGGTACAAGCCTGTTTCATAAGATGAGTGAGTACTGGAGACCTAATGTACAGCATGGAGGCTACAGCTAATGTATAGGTACATTTTATTAATAAAGAAGATCTCAAATCTTCTTACCACACCAACAGTAACTATGGGAAGTGATGAATATGTTATTTAGCTTGATTGTGGTAATAATTTTATTATATGTATTTACATATATGTAAACATCACATTGTATGCCTTAAATATACACAATTTTTAATTGTCAATTATAGCACATGTGGGAAAATATTGTGCAACAATATAATATCTAATTACATGTAAATTTCATTTAAAACCCTTTAAAATAAATTCTAGGTTAACTGCAAAATCCAAATTGACATATTTCCAGTCAGGGAGGTTCTAACAAACAAGCATAGTATAAAAACTAAAACTGGATATTTAGCTAAAGTACTTTTAATAAATAAGAGTAAATTAAAATATTTTCAAAAGTAGCAGCCTTGAGAAATTTGATTACCAATAGAAGATTGTTAAGAGTCTACTTCAAGGCAGATGGTGGCTCATGTCTGTAATCCCAGCTCTTTGGGAGGCTGAGGCGGGCGGATCACAAGGTCGGGAGTTCGAAACCATTCTGACCAACATGGTGAAATCCATCTCTACTAAAAATACAAAAATTAGCCAGACATGGTGGTGCGTGCCTGTAATCCCAGCTACTCAGGAAGCTGAGGCAGGAGAATCGCTTGAACCCGGGAGGTGGAGGTTGCAGTGAGCTGAGATTGCACCACTGCCCTCCAGCCTCGGAAACACTGTCGCAAAAAAAAAAAAAAAAAAAGGAATACTTCAGGAGAAACATTTTCTGCTACCAAGATAAAATGAAAATAAAAATGTAAGAAACTTGATACAGAAATGTCAACCCATGGTAGACATTGGAATGAAAGAAATTACATGGTCCTTGGATGCATCAGTTTAGAAAGCATATAAATATAATAAAAATATGATTCCGTGCATTTTGTTAAATAAGATAAAAGGAACTCCAGGGCTACTTGAACAGTTTAACTATAGGAGAAGACGATTTTTTAGAAATGTTTTCCATCACCAACTTGTTAAAGCTTTATAGCACTTTGCATATTTTGGAGAATGTCAACTATCTTTTTATCAGAGCTGATTTGTACTGGTGGAACAACAGTGGCGTAGACATTGCCCACAAGTTTCTACATACTCAGGATGACTGCGTTACACGTCCACAGCAGGGTTGAAGAAGATGAGATGGTGAGTTCCACCCAGCACATGACCTGAAAGTAGCTCACTAACAGCGGGATGGTCTGAGTGGTCCTTTTCTCTGGGAAGGCTGGTGGAGAGACGCTGATGCTGTGAAGGTGAGGAGATCGCCTCTGATGCTTGGAGAAAAGGATCACCATGTGTGCAATCCCTGCGTAATGGCAGAGTAAAGAATACTTTTCTCCTGAAGGACTTCATGGGAGAAAGTGAACAGTATTTGCTGACCGTAAGTAGGCTGGTCTGGGTCACATTAGCAGAAGCCATAGTGAAGAATATTATGTTATGAATGAAAGACAAATTGACAGACAAGAAAAAACAAAAAAGATGACCCTGCTAATATTATTTGTGAATTTGTGTTGAAGCCTTGCCAAACAGCAGTTGCTGGGGCTGATGGTGCCGGCCTGGTGTACACTCAGGAGACAGGTGTTAACAGACACACAGGCCCATCCTCACTCTGTTTAGACAAGGGCTTACATTTGAACTCATTCCCTAAGTGCAGTGATTCAAGCATATCTGGAGGCCAAGCATCCACCACAGTGAGTAGCATCACTACATGAATGAAGGTCAAGTTACTGCTGACCAGGTCATGGGGCTTCGATTTCTGATCATGAAGGAATGTGAAGATGCTGAAGAACAGGTAAAAGGTATTGGTTAAAAGTCCAAAGACAGGTTGGGGAAAAAGGGTTTTTGTATTTTGTTTTTGAGATGGAGTCTTGCTCTGTTGCCCAGGGTGGAGTGCAGTGGCACGATCTCAGCCTTCCAAAGTGCTGGGATTATAGGTGTAAGCCACTGTGTCTGACTGAAAAAAGGTATTTTTAAGTGTAACAGAAGCATTATGCTTAAAGTATGTTCATCTTAATAACAAGAAATGTATTTCATGTATCTGGGAAAAAACAACAGATCTCACATTATCAACGTTTGTTCTTTAGTGCTCCAAATAATTACCATGATCATTTTAATTTTACCTACTGCTTCGTTAACTCTGATTACCTCATATACATTCTGGATAATCTAGCCTTTTCACTCATTTCCACATCAAATAATATAAAATATCAACACATCCACAGAGTGTACAATTTCTAAACTTTTATTGTACCATCTGGGTTCCAAACTTTTTAATGTGAAAGCTCATTTTTCTATGCAGTTTCTGCCTAATGGATTGTATGTTCTCAGAACTTGTCAACAAAATATACCTCCCAAATAATCCAGCCTTCAAAATGTGCACAACACAATATCACATTTCCTAATGTGTTTCTATGGGTTCTCTACAGGTGATTTGTAGTGTTTTTTTTTTTTTTTTTTTTTTTTTGAGACGGAGTCTCGGTCTGTTGCCCAGGCTGGAGTGCAGTGGCGCGATCCCGGCTCACTGCAAGCTCCGCCTCCCAGGTTCACGCCATTCTCCTGCCTCAGCCTCCCGAGTAGCTGGGACTACAGGCGCCCGCCACCTCGCCCGGCTAGTTTTTTTTTTTTTTTTTGTATTTTTCAGTAGAGACGGGGTTTCACCGTGTTAGCCAGGATGGTCTCGATCTCCTGACCTCGTGATCCGCCCTTCTCGGCCTCCCAAAGTGCTGGGATTACAGGCTTGAGCCACCGCGCCCGGCCGATTTGTAGTGTTTTTCAAATATGTTCCTTAGTGGATTTTCATTTTCTGAATTGAACTAGATCAAAAGCATTTTGGAAGTCAGAAAAATGTTACTTCTTTCAGAGCTACATAAGAGAAGTTCTCCATCCTCCAGAGGACACGTCTATGACACAGAACATGAGATACAGGGAGGAAACCTAGGTTGCTTATTACTTCCGCACCCATCAATTTGTCCTGATGCATTTATTGAGAACAGAAGGACATCTGCATTCCAACCGAGTTCTGTGTCTTTTAGTGAGTCTGTGCCTCTGTCTTGTCATCTTAAAAAATGCTTCACATTTTCCACCCCTTAGATTTAACAGGGAGGCTGGAGGAATGGGAGTTGCACATGTTTCTTCTCTCACATGAAGGGCTCAGGTGGTCTGAAGTTGAATATTTCTCTTCTTCCCCACTGAAGACTAGAGCAGTGTGGTGATGGGTGTTTCCCTTAACTGAGTCATATAAACTCTGACAAAACCCCAGTAGGTTAGGCTTTGCTAACATAGTTTTCTGATGACAGAGCTTGGTAAGAAGAATAGAATGTTCTAGGTGGCTTTTAGAATGAGTGCATTTCCTTTCCCTATGCCAGAAACAAGAGATTTTTCTATCTCTACTATAAGAATCAGGTAAGGCTTCTGAAGATAAAACTCTCAAAAGTGAGAAGGAAGAACTAAGACTGGTCTCCCTGGAGATGTTAACTCTCACACTTGTCCACTCTCAGGCTTCAGCAATTCCTCCATTACAGTGTAGGTTTCCTACCACAGTACTAATTGCTACTGAAGTTTTTTCTTACAGGTTTCTCTTCTGGTGAGTCGTGATGATCTTTATTCATATATCTTTCCAGACAATATGGGCGGCAGATGTTTAGCTCATGACCTCATTTTTCCTTTTTAAATTCTTTTTTTTTGAGACAAAGTCTCACTCTGTGGCCCAGATTGGAGTGCACTGGTGTGATCATGGCTCACTGCAACCTCTGCCTCCTGGGTTCAAGCAATTCTCATGCCTCAGCCTCCTGGGTAGCTGGGATTACAGGCGCCCGCCACCATGCTCAGCTAATTTTTGTATTTTTAGTAGAGACGGGGTTTCACCATGTTGGCAAGGCTTTTCTCGAACTCCTGACCTCAGGTGATCAGCCCATCTCCGCCTCTCAAAGTGCTGAGATTTATACAGGCATGAGCCACCACGCCCAGCCTTTAATTTTGTTTTTAATTGACACAATACTTTTATATGTAGATGGGGTACAATGTGAGCTTTAGATATGTGTTTATACATGTAATAATCAAATTAGGGGATTTAGCATATCCAGCATCTCATTTATTATTTATTTGTGGTGAGAACATTCAAAATTCTCTTTTCTAGCCGTTTGAAATATTCAATACAAAACTGTTCACCATGGTCACCTTACTGTGCACTATAATATTTTCCTCCTATTAACTGTAACTTACTGCCCATTGACCATTTTCTCCTCATTTTGCATTCTTTTCCACACGCTAGCTTCTAGTAACCACCATTCTACTCTCCCATGAGATCAACTTTCTAGATTCTATATATTAGGGAGAATGTGCAGTATATTTTTTTCATGCCTGGCTTATTTTACTTAACACAGTGTCCTCCAGGTTCATCCCTGTTGCTGCAAAGGACAGAATTTTATCTTTTTATGGCTGAATATTATTTCATTGTGTGTGTGTGTGTGTATGTGTGTGTATAATGGTATATATACCCAATGAAATACTATTGTGTATTTATATTATTGTGCAATATATCTATATTATATTGTGTATATATATACAATGAAATTATGTATACACACACACACACACCCCCCACATTTGTAAAATCCATTTATTTATTGAAGGACATCAGATGATTCCATGTCTTTGCTATTATGAATAGTACTGTGTACTATTGTAAATAGTGTGGTAATAGTACTGTGATCTGTGATTAATATAAGCATGCATGTGTCTTTACAGTTGAATGATTTCTATTTTGGGGGTATATATCAATAATGGAATTGCTGGGTCAAACGGTAGTTTGGTTTTAAATTCTTTGAGAAATCTCCGGAGTACTTTCCACAGTGGCTAGAAAAATTTACATTCCCTCTAGCAGTGCACAAGCTTTCTCTTCACTACTCACCAGCATCTATTATTCTTTGCCTTTTTAATGTGGCTGCTGTGACTGGTGTGAGATGGTATCTCGTGGTTTCGATTTGCATTTTTCTAATGATTAGTGATATTGAGCATTTTAATATGCTTGTTGGATGCATGTATATCTTCTTTTGAGAAATTTATGTTCTTGTTCTTCTTTCATTTTTAATAAGGTTTGTTTTTTGCTTGGTGAATTACGATTTTTTTGATAGATTGTACATATTAAACCTTTGCTGAAAAACGTAGTTTGCAAGTTGGTTTTTTTTTTTTTTTTTTCCCTCATCCTGTTGGTTGTGTGTTTACTCTGTTGGTAGTTTCTCTTGCTGTGCTGAAGCTCTTTAGCTTAATCCGGTCTCATTTGTCAACTTCTTGTTGTTGTTTCAGTTGCTTTTAGAGTCTTGAAGTCTTTTCCAGGGCCAATGTACAACATGGTATTTCCTAGGTTTTCTTCTAAAGTTTTTACACTTTTAGGTTTTATATTTAAATCTTTAATCCATCTTGAGTTAATTTTTGTATATGGTATAAATGAAGTGTTTCAGCTTCAATCTTCTGCATATGACTAGCCAGTTATGCCAGCACTATTTATTGAATAGGGAGTCTTTTCCTTCCTTCCTTTTTTTTTTTTTTTTTTTTTTTTTTTTAAGATGGTGTTTGACTCTTATTGCCCAGGCTAGAGTGCAATGGTATCATCTCAGCTCACTGCAACCTCCGTCTTCCAGGTTCAAGTGATTCTCCTGCCTCAGCCTCCAGAGTAGCTGAGATTACAGGTGTCCTCCACCACGCCCAGCTAATTTCTGTAATTTTAGTATAGATGGGGTTTTACCATATTGGCCAGCTGGTCTCAAACTCCTGACCTCAGGTGATCTGCCCGCCTTGGCCTCCCAAAGTGCTGGGATTACAGGCATGAGCCACCGTGCCTGGTGGGGAGTCCTTTCCTTATTGTTTATTATTGTTGACTTTGTGAAAAATCAGATGGTTTTAGATGTGTGGCTTTATTTTTGGGTTCTCTAGCCTGTTCCTTTGGTCTATGTATCTATTTTTGTACCAGTACCCATGCTCTTTTAGGTATTGTAGGCTTGTAGTATAGTTTGAAGTTGGGTAGTATGATGACTCCAGCTTTGTTCCTTTGCATAAAGTAGCTTTGAGTATTCAAGTTCTGTAAAACATGTTGTTGGTAGTTTGATAGGAATAACATGGAATTCAAAAGTAAATTTCTTTTGGTAGTATGGCCATTTTAGCAGTATTGTTTCTTCCTATCCATGAGCTTGGAATGTTTTTCTATTTGTTTTTGTCATCTCTAATTTTTTTGTTAACAGTGGTTCATAATTGTCATTGTAGAGATCATTTACCTTCCTGGTTAGCTGTGTTTCCAGGTATTTTATTCATTTGGTGGGTATTGTGAATAGAATTGTATTTTCTATTGGATGTTATTGGTGTATAGAAATGTTACTAATTTTCATACATTTATTTTGTATGCTGAAACTTTACTGAAGTTCTATTTCAGATCTAGGAGCCTTTGGGCAGAGACTGTGGGCTTTTCTAAGTATAGAGTTCTATCATTTGTGAAATGAAATCATTTGACTTCCACTCTTCCTATTTGGATGCCTTTTTTATTTCTTTCCCCTGGCTGATTGCTTTGACTGGGACTTCCAGTATTTTATTTAATAGGAATAGTGAGAGTGGGTATCCTTGTTTTGTTCTGATTCTCAAAAGGAATATTTCAAGCTTTTGCCCTTTCAGTATGATCTTGACTGTGGGTTTGTTACAGACGGCTGTTTTTATCTTGAGGTACCTACCTTTGATGCCTAGTTTTTTAGGCTGTTTAACCATGCATCCCAGGAATAAAGCCTACCTGATCATGGTGGATTAGCTTTTCTGATGTGATGCTGGGTTCAGTTTGATATGTACATATAATAAATATAAATAATATAAATATATATAAATAAATATAAATGTATGTATAAATATATAAATATATATTTATATATTTTGTGTGTGTGTGTGTATATATATATTTATATTTTTTTTGAGATGGAGCTTCACTCTTGTTGCCCAGGCTGGAGTGCAATGGCGTGATCTCGGCTCACTGTAACCTCTGCCTCCTGTGTTCAAGGGATTCTCCTGTCTCATCCTCCTGAGTAGCTGGGACTACAGCCCTGTGCCACCAAACCCAGCTAATTTTTTGTATTTTTAGTAGAAACGGAGTTTCACCATGTTAGCCAGACTGGTCTCGAACTCGTGACCTCAGGAGATCTGCCCACCTCTGCCTCCCAAAGTGCTGGGATTACAGGCATGAGCCATCGTACCCAGCCCAATTTGCCTTTTTCTCCGCCCCCCCCCCAACCCCCGCCCCGTATCTGCTAGATTTTGGTGTCAGAATGGTGCTGGCCTCATAGAATGAATTAGGAAGAAGTCTCTCCTCCTCCTTTTTTTGGAATAGTTTCAGTAGAACTTCCAGCTCTTCTTTATATGTCAGGTAGAATATGGCTGAGAATCCATCTGGTCCAGAGCTTTTTCTGGTAAAGTTTTTATTATTAATTCAATTTCAGAAGTCAGTATTGGTCTATTCAGGGTTTTAATTTCTTCCTGATTCAGTCCTGGGAGTTTACATGTTTCCAGGTATTTATCTATTTCTTCTGTGTTTTCTAGTTTGTGTGCATAAAGGTGTTCATAATAGTCTCTAATAGTTTCATGTATTTCTGTGGCATCAGTGATAATATTCCTTTGTCACTTTTTATCATGTTTAGGTAGATCATCTTTTTTTCTTTAGTTAGCGGTCTATCAATCTTATTTATTCTTTCAGAAATAAGTTTTTTGTACAGTTTTTTTAATCTCCATTCAGTTCAGCTTTGATATTTCTTGTCTTCTAGATTTGGGGTTGATTTGCTGTTACATTTCTGTTTCCTCCAGATATTGCCTGGCACAATGGCTCATGCCTGTAATCCCAGCACTTTAAGAGGCCGAGGCGGGTGGATCACCTGAGGTCAGGAGTTCGAGACCAGCCTGACCAATATGGTGAAACCCTGTCACTGCTAAAAATAAAATAATTACTTGGGCATGGTGGCACACACCTGTAGTCTCAGCTAGGCTGAGACAGGAGAGTTGCTTGAACCTGGGAGATGGAGGTCGCAGTGAGCTGAGATTGCTCCACTGCACTCTAGCCTGTGCGACAGGGCAAGACCCTGTCTCAAAAATAAATAAATAAAATAAAAAGATACAATGTTAGGTTCTTAATTTGATATCTTTCTAACTTTTCAATGTGGGTGTTTAGTGCTACAAACTTTCCCTTCAACACTTTTTTTAAACCGTTCCTCAGTGGTTTAGGTATGTTATATCTTTGTTTCTATTAGTTTCACATAATTTACTGATTCCAGCTTTAATTTTATTCTTTATCCAAAAGTCATCCAGCAGCTGCTTATTTAATTTTTTACAAAATTGTATGGTTTTGAGAGATCTTCTTGGTATTGATATCTGTTGTTATTGCACTGTGCTCCGATAGATAGTGTGGTTGGTATGATTTTGATTCTTTAGAATATATTGCGAGTTGCCTTATGGCCAAGTGCGTGGTGGTCAATTGTAGAGTATGTGTCCCGTGCAGGTGAGAAGAATATATATTCTGGTTTTGCTGGCTGGAGTGTTCTGTAGATGAGTATTAGGTCCATTTGGTTAAGTGTCAAATTTAGGTCCTAAATATCTTTGTAGGTGTTGTGCCTTGGTGATCTGTCCAGTACTTTCAGTGGGGTTTTCAAGTCTCACAGTGTAATTGTGTGGTTATCTAAGTCTCTTCATAAGTTTCTAGGAACTTGATTTATGAATCTGGGTGCTCTAGCATTGGGTGCATGTAATTAACATTTAGAATAGTTAAGTCTTCTTACTGAATTGAACCCCTTATTATGAAATCCCCTTGTCTTTTTTGATCATTGTTAATTTAAAGT